>NC_030677.2:213693839-214030089 GCF_000004195.4 Xenopus tropicalis
GGTCACTTACGCTGAGCTGAAAAGGCCCCTGGGAGCCCCCAGGCACAGCCCGGAGGGGGTCAGTCACCCAGCAGGTAAGGAACTATATTATCTAATATCCAATCCAACCTTACAGATAAGCCTGTGGCCACTCAAGCACAGCTGGATCCCTGGTTTGGGCTCAATGGTTGCCTTCGTTTATTCTCTCCTTCTTGGTTGGGCCAACTTACTGGTGTCTCACATCATTACAGTATTTCATCATAATTTCTAGGGCCATTGGGTCACATACGACTTGCCCAAAAATCATGCCTTTCCCCCCTCTGTACAGAACCAAACATATTACAGCCCGATCTTATTCAAAGTTCTTGCCAATAAAATTCTTTCCTTGGTCCCAGAAGACTCCTGATAATACTGAAGCTTGATACTGATTTCATTAATAGAGAAGAAAGCTAAAAAGAAATAGGAATGTTGGTATGTTTTCCCAAAAAAGGGACCGTATTGGTTGTTGGAAAATACATCAAAATAAAGGTTTGAACCTGGAAACGTCATGGATAAAAGTAGATACGTTAGTGCCCTGCCAAGGGGAAGAGATTGTACAGATGAACAATGAGCAATGGAAAGCCCAGACCCAAAGGGAGAATTCATTGGATTTATTTGGCACAAACCCTGATATCGGGGCACATGGAGGATTTATTATATAACGGGCAGAGACAGATCTAAGCAACGTCAGCCTCCCTTCATATCTGTCATTTGATGGACTAATCAGGATAAAAGTTGAATTTAATGAGGGCACTATTTATATGCAATATTACCCATAAGACTTCTACAGCTTTTGGCTGAACATCTCTCTCTGAAAGTCAAAAATAATCAGCAACCCCAGGGATAACTCGCTATAAGAAAGTTAGGGTTCTTGTCCCAATAGCACCTTTTTAAAAGTTGCCCGTATCTTGTGTTGTTTTTTTACATTTCTTCTGTCAGAAGGGAAACCACAATCATCACAACCATATTAACCAACTATACTATTGGCATCGCAGCCCTTCCCAATCTGAAATGCACCGACCTGCTGATCCCTATTATTGGCAAATTCCGATGTGGAATCTCTACAAGGTGCTAATGAGGCAACTCTGTACAGATATTACAGAAACTAGAGAATTTATTGTGATATCAGAAAATGGTTTAGTGCAAAATATTGAAAATATTTCCCCCCTGTGCTCCTCCCCCTCAGCCGGACCTGGGGCCGACGGTGAGCAACACCGCAGATTGGCTGAGGCCTAGATTATTAATACTTTATTTTCTGTTTAAATCCTCCTTTTTATCTGTAATTCTGATAACCAAGTCGCTGCTTCCTACCTACCGGCCACAACACCAACCACACTGTAATGTAAGTTTCCAACCAGAACAGAAAGTATGTTGCAAAGTTACACATATAGTATGGGTTCAAGGAAACCATAATTAATGACATTTACTTTTTATTTATACAAGACAGCACTTTATTTGCCTTAGTAGCCACTGAGTGACACTGCCTAGAGCTGCACAGTCTGTTATCCACAAATACCCCCAATCCCTCTCAATTAAGGATACCCCCAACACAATACCATTTAGTGTGTAACTCACATTTGTTATTTCTAAGTGCATAACCTTACAGACAGTTAGGGGCACATTACTAAGCAATTTTGAGAAAAAGACAATTTTTTTTTCTAAATATTTTCACATAATTTGAGTTTTTCAAAAATAACTCCCATAATTTGTGATTTAAGTTTATTTTACTTTTTTTGGAGAAAAAAAATCTGGCAGGTTTGATCTGTCAAGTACTACTGAGTCCTATGGAAGCTTAGAATAGTAGAGGAATAAAATAGTCAGTGACAGCCTGCCCTTTGCACATTTTCAAGGAGAAGATAATCCCCTCATTGTTTTCTGTTTCACCTCGTTTCATGGGAAAGTTAATCCCATCACTGTTATCTATTTCGCACATTTTCAAAGGGGAAATTGATCCCATCATTGTTTTCTATTTCTCCCAGTTTCAAGTGAAACTTAAACACATTATTGTTTTCCAAGAATGAGCACCAATGCTCCTAAAATGGCTGCCGGAGCACTTCCTGTTTGGGAAAAATAAAGAGGATTCCTGGAAACGAACATCTGCTTAAACTTGAATACTTTCAGCTTGAACAATTCGTGATTTTCAAATGTAAATTTTTTGTACAACCGATAACATTATTGTATATATGTATGTATGTATGTATATGTATGTATATCTTTATTTTTAAAGTGCTACTTATGTACGCAGCGCTGTACAGTAGAATACATTAATACAAACAGGGGGTTATTAAGATAATAATAGATAAATACAAAGTATAACAATAAATACAGATAAATACAAGATACAGTTACAGATGCAACAAGTTAAGAGTCAAAGACACAAGAGGATGGAGGTCCCTGCCCTGTAGAGCTTACAATCTATATTGTGATATTTTATAAATACAACAATGATCAAGTTTAATTTGAATTTATACCATATTGAGTTTATATGACTTTGAAGGCCAGAGAAAATGATACTTTTTTTTCATTGTATAGAATTCTCTGGTCTTTTAGTGCATTTTTGCATTTTGATGTGAGACACCAGTAAATTGGCCCAATCGTATTGTGAGACTTGAGATCATCTAATGCTGTATATTTCATTATGAAATATTTTCTAGTCTCTTTATAGCCCCTTCCCTGTGCATCATTTAGAAAGGTGCAAGAATGGAGCACTTTGGGGTGGAAGACACTCTGGGCCCCTATCCTTAACAGGGTTCCTTGGTGCCTGAGAGATGTGCTGTGTATCTTACATTAGATTGCTCCCCATTAGTGCCAGGAAATGCCCAGTATCCATAGTAAATGAGCCCTTGTGTCTCAGCCTAAGGAAGCAGAAGTTATGGGCTCCAGATTGGTGCCTGGTTACTAGAGTCATTGTCCCAGGCAAATTCAACCGTGAAAGACAATTCACAAAAGCAAAAAAGTACCTGCACAAAGAAAGTAAATAGTGATGGGCGAAATGGGCAGGCATGGATTTGGACTGAATTTCCACATTTCCCCATTTCCCCATTGGTGGATTGTTTCGCGAAATGGATGAAAAAATTAGTCGTGCATCAAAAATAAATAGTCGCAAGCGTCAAAATAAAAAGTTGCACATCAAAAGAATAGTCACAGGTGCCAAATTTTTTTCCGTGCAACATTTTCACCGCTTCACAAATTTTTCGCCGTTCCGCGAATCTTTGGTAAGAATTTTTCTGCGAAGCAAAAAGGGACAGATTCGCACATCACTAAAAGTAAATACAAAAGAAAAATGTCTTAATTACAAAATTATATCATAAGAGAACAAAGCCCAACGCGTTTCCAGACCCAATAAAGGGTCTTCATCAGGGGAACTAAATTAAAAAAAGGGGCAGAAGGAAAACATACTCACAGCAAAATTTATACCCTTGCCTCTTTACACAGGATTTCGCGCCAAAGAGGCAAGGGTATACATTTTGCTATGTTTTCCTTCTGCCCCTATTTTAAAATTTTTTTCCCCCGATGAAGACCCTTTATTGGCTTTGTTCTCTTATGATATGATTTTGTAATTAATTCATTTTTCTTTTGTATTTACTTTCTTTGAGTGTGCAGATACTTTTTTTGCTTTCGTGATTATTTTTGGAGTTACTGAATGGGTTTTCTCCAGTTTTCTGCACCTCTATTCATTTTGATAAGGTGTGAACTCTGGCATTTTGTAATAGGAAAGACAATTCCACATCAGTTCCAGTTCCAGGGCTGCAGAACTAAAAGACAGATCATTGGAATAAAAATGGCAAAACATAAGACATGAAAACGTCCCCAAATGTGTCTCTAATGGCCCATGCCCATGCCTCAACCCCTGAGTAAAAACTTTCTCCTGGTTGGGCTCAGCAGTTTATGTTTCACATATAAATATCTGATACTCTCTGTCTATTGGCAGGATCCCTTTGTACCGCTCCTAATACAGGAGATTCTATCTCAGCTGGAAGCCATGAACAAGATGAGGATGTTGGTGAATACTCTGGGCGCTGGCCATTCAGCTCAATGAGAACCCATCAAGGTACATCCCATCAGTCTCACTTACCGAGGTTCCTTGTTAGATCCCTGCTATACCCACAGGCAGGAATTGTGTCTCTACAGCAGTGGTTCCCAGTATGGGGCTGGAGCAGTGACTGGGGGGTCCCAGACTAAAGAATTGTTAGGCCGAGATCTGGGGATATTTAGGTGCACATTTACTAAGCAATTTTGAGAAAAAGTCTATTTGTTTTTTACTTCTTTGCCAGTCTTCAAATTTTTTTATATTGGCTCTCGAAAGAAAAAAATTCAGTGGGTTTGATCTATTGAGTACCATTGAGTCAGTGACAACCTGTCCTTGGCGCATTTTCAAGGGGAAGTTAATCCCCTCATTGTTTTCTATTTCCCACATTTTCAAGAGGAAGTTAGTCCCATAATTGTTTTCTATTTAACCTAGTTTCAAGGAGCTAATCCCATCCTAATTTCACACATTTTCAAGGGGAAGTTAATTCCATCATTGTTTTCTATTTCACCCAGTTTCAAGTGAAACTTAAACACATTATTGTTTTCCAAGAATGAGCACCAATGCTCCTAAAATGGCCACTGGAGCACTTCCTGTTTGGGAAAAATAAAGAGGATTCATGGAAACTAAGTTTAACGATACCAGCTAAAAATATTTGTGTTTATTGAATGTAAACTCAACATTTTCTAAGAATGATTCAAGCATTATCATGACATTTTATAAATACAACAGTGATCGAGTTAAATTCAAATTTATATGACTTTCAAGGCCAGAAAAAAAGGAATTCTAGTAAATCTGCCCCTTAATGTCCCTGATGCTCCTGTAAGTCTATTTTCTAGATAAAGTAGAGAAAACATGTGAAAATACACTTATTTACTGTCCTAGATAGTCTTGGAAAGATTGTCTTATTACTGATAAAATGGAGCAATGTATGTATAACCTTCTTATGAACCAATGGGAGCCATAACCAAATATTGTACTTGGGCTTTTATCCATGAAGTGTGAACCAGTGATGTTAAGGTACAGTAGCAGGATTGCTTAGGATTGGCTACAGAAGACAATGATGAATGGAAGCATTAGGAAGACAGATGAACCTGAACCCTGTATGATTTGCCACTTCATGAATTCCATAGGTGGATCTATGATGGTACAACTCAATAACTCAAGACCATTTGTCCCATCAGATAAGTCCCCACTTAGATAAAACCTACAATTAGTTTATACCCTGCCAATAGAAGAATTACAATGGAATTGATGGAGTTTATAGATCAATGACATCCTTTAGCCATTAGTTGTGAGCTCAGTGTTCCTGAATATGAACCCAAATACTCATTAGATTCCATTTCCTACATGTTCTTTATATTTCAGATCTGCAGCCCAGAAACCTGTTCATTTGTGCCCTAATGGCCGCCTTCCTTGTACTGACGCTCCTATTCGCCTGGTTGGCTGTAAGATGTACGTGTGACCTGCGCGTAATGGGGAGGTCCTTCTGCCAAAATCTTGTTATTTGCTTTTCTCCTTGACTTGGGCTGTCGGGGGGTCATTTGCTCCAACAGGGTCATTTTTGAAAAATAAGATACAAAAACGTAATACTAAGAAACTTCCCAATATTCTTTCATGACACATTTACTATTATTTCAATTTACTTGTAGATGTAAAAGCATTTCTTTAGTGATGAGTGAATTTGTCCCATTTAGCCCCAAAAATATGCAAAAAAAAAATTTGCAAAATGCAAAAAATTCTCAAAATGCATTTGTCAGTAGATTTTTTGTTGCCAAATTTTCTTGCGAATCCATGCCTGGTGAAAAAAATGTACTAAGCAATAAGGGGCCCATTTATTAAAGTTTTTTGAGAAGAGTTAGAATTTTTTTATATGTTTTTTTGTATTTTCTCGAAATTTTGAGAATTTTTTTAAAACCCATGAATATTCGAGATTTATAAAACTTTATTTGACTTTTTTAGACTGACAAAAAGCAAATTCCTATAATCCTGTAGAGCCTTAGAATAGTAGAATAATAGAAGTCATTGACAGCCTGTCCTTGACACATTTTTAAGGAGAAGTTAATCCCAGCATTTCTATTTCACACATTTTCAAGGCCAACTTAAACACATTATCGTTTGCTATTTCACACACTTTCAAATGAAACTTAAATGCATTATTGTTTTCCAAGATGCAAGTGAGACAAATGAGCAACAATGCTCCTAAAATGGCTGCTGGAGCACTTCCTGTTTGGGAAAAATTTTGTAAAACTTTCACCAAAATGCAAAAATGTTTCTGGAAACAAAAATTCAAACATTTCAGATAAAAATAAAACAAAGTTCAGAACTTTTGTACAATCAACTTACAAATTACTGTGACTATTAATAAATACATCATTGATCAAATTTTTTTTAATCAAAAACCTCTAGGAGTTTATGTAAGTTTCTAAAAACAAAAAAGAAGCAGATTTTTAATAAATCTGCCCCTAATTATCTGTCCTTTTACCATTCTCTGCACTGCTGGTTCTGACTAAATGTACAAATAAAACAATATTGCAGTAGTAGTCAGCTCCCCCCCAGGCGAGACCCCACATAATTGACAAAGAAATTTTCCAAACACAATGCACAGGGGTGTGAAGAAGAGTTTAGGGCAGGGATCCCCAACCAGTAACTCGGGGGTAACATGTTGCTCCCCAACCCCATGGGTGTTGCTCTCAGTGCCCCCAAACCAGGGAGTTATTTTTGACTTGGGGGCAAGTTTTGGTTGAATAAAAACAAGATTTAGTACCAAATAAAGCCCCTGTAAGCTGATAGGGGCATAGAGGCCCCTAATAGCCAATCACAGCCCTTATTTGGCTCCTCCATGAACTTTTATGGTGCTTGTGTTGCTCTCCAAGTCTTTTTACATGTGACTGTGGCTCACAACTGAGAAAAGTTGGGCAGGTTGGGCACCCCTGGGGGAACCACTGAAGCTTTGTGTGGGTTCATGGCCTCACTCTCCTTGTGTCTCTCTCACTGCAGATGCACAATTAAGATTTCTCGGCCCAGAAAGTGAAATCAGGTAAGTTTATGTTGCTATAACAGGTTCAACCTTAGACAGACAGAGCCTAGAGCCTTTTTTTCCAAAATAATTGTTGGGCCAATGAGATGTAGAGCCAAAGGTTTCATTAGGGCCCTCCCCTATTCTAATGTGTATATGGGCTGATGAGATATTTTTTTATACAAATTTTTGTTGTCTCACATATATTGTTTTGTTTTGATCATTCTGAAATGCGGGCACTTTCTAGCTTTGAACTCTTCAATGGGATTTTTAATCAATGTCTACTGATGGTACTGATGCCCCCACCCCATATCTACTCATACTAATAGTTATATGATCAATGTATTTATTTTTGTTTTTATTTTTTAAAACTTATTTATCATCATTTTTGGCTGAATATCAAATACTCAATGGGTTGATCAATTTTTGAGTCTGTGAATCTTTGTTGTTCTAAATTATTTGCACATCGGAGGCTCATTTATTAAGGAAAACTTGTTTAAATAAAAAACTTGAATACCTCAAATTTTTTCGAGTTTACACACTTACAGAGTTTGAACTAATGGCCTGACTTTGCCTACGACTCCTCCCATTGACTCCTCCCATTGACTCCTCCCATTGGCTTCTATAGAAACTCACCATCTTTTAGACGGCAAATTTTTAATGTTTCGGTTTTTACGTTTTTTTGCACTTAATAAATACAAGACATTTGAGTTTTTGAACCGTAAAACAAATTTGAGTTTCTTTTTAGAGCAAAAAAACTGGAATCATGGAAAAAAATCAAAGTGGAACATTTGAGCAAAAAACTTTTGCATAAGATGCATACAATGACTTTTAGGGGCACATTTACTAATCCACAAACGTCCGAAAAGCGTCCGAATGCGTTTTTTTTGTAATGATCAGTTCTTTGCGACTTTTTCGCGAATTGTCGCAAATTTTTCAAGCCCTCAATACGAAAAAGTCGCGACAATTCGCGAAAGTGTAATGGTTATGCAAAAGTCGCGACAATTTACGAAAGTCATAATGGCTATGCAAAAGTCGCAACAATTCGTGCAAGTCATAACGGCTGCGAAAAAGTCACGACGGTGACAAAAAAAATTGCAAAAAATACGAACGTCCGAAAAGCGTCCGAATGCATTTTTTTCGTAATGATCGGTATTTTGCAACTTTTTTGTGAATTGTCGCGAATTTTTCGAGCGCTCAATATGAAAAAGTCACGACAATTCGCAAAAGTGTAATGGCTATGCAAAAGTCGCAACAATTTACGAAAGTCATAATGGCTACGAAAAAGTTGCGACAGTGATGTAAAAAATCGCACAAAATACGAAAAAGTCGCAAAATGTTTGTTTCCAATCCGATTTTTTCCCATTCGGATTTGTGGATTAGTAAATCAGCCCCTTAGGGTTCTGCTGAACTCCAGAACTGAATCCAGAACTTGCCGACAGTGTAAGACTTGGAAAGAGTGGACTTGGGGGGCTGACACTTTAGACAGGGGTCTATAATAAAAGAAACAACCACTCATCATCATTTTAGCCCTATTAATAAAGTGCCAAAAAAATTACAATTTGCCTATTTTCCTAATTTTGTCCCCTTCAATAGTTTTGCTCAAATTTACTTTTATTCAACTTTCTGTCCAACTTGTTTATATTTTGACCAACTCAACAAACTTTCCAGTTCAGACTGGGTGAAATCCTATTACCGTATATACTCGAGTATAAGCAGAGATTTTCAGTACCAATAATGTGCTTAAAAAGGCACCCTCGACTTATACTCGAGTATATATGGTAGTTTACGTTCTGCGCTCCTGGACGTGCGCTCGCTCGCACCCCCACCCACCGGGGACGTTCGTTCGGCACTCTGGAGGATGAGCACAACCCCCCCTGCCGCCCCGTGGGCATATTTGTCTAATCTAAAGCACAGTGTCACAATCTCCCTGAGGAGACGCCATGGAGTACCAGGAAGGTGGGAGCCTGAACACTGGGTAACCCGGAGTGTAACCATAAGTCACAGAACTGGTGTCAGAGGCCATGATGATAATGAAGAACTTTAATACTAGTGACGTAACAGTGCATACAATGGAAATACACACTGCATATATAACACGGCAGGCAGAGGCAGAATCCAAAACAGGCAAAAGATCAGGGCAAGCGGCAGTCAAGCGAAGTAAAGGACAGGCCAAGGTCAAAACCGGGAAATCAAGGTAGAACTAGGAAGGGCTCAGGAACAAGGCAGAAGGCAGGATCAGGACACGGAACTGGAGCTTGGAACCAGCGAGAACAAGAACAGACACAGGAACAGGGAACACGAAGGCAGGGTCACGAGAGACAATTAATGACCAAGCAAGGGGCAATGGTCAGGGAAAGGCTTATAAAGGGAGAAGATTAGAAGATGGGAAACACATGAGGTTAATGAGGTGGGCGGAGGAAAGGGAGCAGACAGAAAGTAGGAGACAAGAGAAGAAACAGACAGAGCCCAAAATGCCTCCAGTGGCTATAGAGGCAAATGCATGCCGTGAGGAACACCCCAAGTGGTGTTCGAATCCCGCTGATCCTGACACACAGAGAGCGCTTTCGCTACTTACACTACTGCTGTACGCTACTATTCGGTATCCATGGTTACGCGACGCTGAAACTTACGGCGCACATGGAGTCCAGCATGTCTGGAAGAGCTGGCTGTCTTTTTGGGCGAAGACACAGAAGAGGAAAATTGTAAGTTACACATTGGTAGTAATATAACTATAAGGAACTCGTTGTTGTGGTATGGTTGCTGTCTTGGCATTTGGATATCACTGCTTGGGGGTGGGGTTACTGGTCCCTCTTATATTTATTACATTGTAGAAAGCTGTTTGTCTGTAGGTTTGTGTTTATTTATGGTTAAGGGAGCTGTCATACTGTTATTCTCCTTCATAGACTCCTGAGGCACAGTGGGCTCCAGTTGCTATATTGGTATGATGCATGTTGGAAGGAGCTTCCAATCTTAACCTATCACCTTCCCTTTCACTGCCATTTCAGAGCCCAGTACAGGTTCAGTTTAATCCTTTTATGTGCTATGTCTTTTACTGCCACATTATAGACATTCAGAATACTGCACATACAATTTTGGAATAACATCTATACATGTGAATGTATATATATATATATATATTTCCCTGCATTTGCATGCTCTAGGAAGTACATTTTGTTTCCATTTCAGGCTGCAGTTATGGAGCCGGAGTTTCTAGATAAACTAAAACTTGTGATTCTACATCACTCACCCCAAAAAGTATACGGAACTATGTAAGAATTAAATAACAAATTTACACATCACAATTTCAATATGTATGTAAAATTAAATGAGATATTAACCAGTACAACCTTGCATGTGGTTATGTTATGTTGGATGCGCCTCATTTTCCTGCCCATACCCTGTGTTTATTAATATGGTAGTCATGTAAGCACTTGTGAGTGTCCTTTTATTAAATCATTTGATTATTGAAACTTAGCAGTAGCGGCTGCATTTCCCCCCTAGGCTTATACTCGAGTCAATACGTTTTTCCAGTTTTCTTAGGTAAAATTAGGTACCTCGGCTTATATTCCGATCGGCTTATACTCGAGTATATACGGTATCTCCTACGGGAGGATGAAAATACGTGTAGGATAAAATGAGGGAAGAAATTATTGATATTTTATTGTCTGTTGATAATTCCCTGTACTGGATTTCTTTGAAAACTTCATTATTTTTCTGTTCATGAACTGAGAAATTTATCATGAAATGTTAGAAATCTGATCTGTACTAAAAACACAATTAATTGAATTTGCTCTCCTTCTTATAAAACACTTTTTTTTCATTTACTAACCATAACTTTAGGGCCCATTTACCATTAAATTATTTTTTTTTATATTTTTTTTAAATTTACATATTTTTTTTTTTTGGCACTACAGGTATGGGATCCCTTATCTGGAAACCCATTATCCAGAAAGCTCTGAATTGCGGAAAGCCCATCTCCCATAGACTCCATTTTAATCAAATAATTTAGAATTTTAAAACTGATTTCCTTTTTCTCTGTAATAATAAAACAGTACCTGTACTTGATCCCAACTAAGATATAATTACCCCTTATTGGGGGCAGAACAGCCCTATTGGGTTTATTTCATGGTTAAATGATTCCCTTTTCTCTGTAATAATAAAACAGTACCTGTACTTGATCCCAACTAAGATATAATTACCCCTTATTGGGGCAGAACAGCCCTATTGGGTTTATTTAATGGTTAAATGATTCCCTTTTCTCTGTAATAATAAAACAGTACCTGTACTTGATCCCAACTAAGATATAATTACCCCTTATTGGGGCAGAACAGCCCTATTGGGTTTATTTCATGGTTAAATGATTCCCTTTTCTCTGTAATAATAAAACAGTACCTGTACTTGATCCCAACTAAGATATAATTACCCCTTATTGGGGCAGAACAGCCCTATTGGGTTTATTTAATGGTTAAATGATTCCCTTTTCTCTGTAATAATAAAACAGTACCTGTACTTGATCCCAACTAAGATATAATTACCCCTTATTGGGGGCAGAACAGCCCTATTGGGTTTATTTCATGGTTAAATGATTCCCTTTTCTCTGTAATAATAAAACAGTACCTGTACTTGATCCCAACTAAGATATAATTACCCCTTATTGGGGCAGAACAGCCCTATTGGGTTTATTTAATGGTTAAATGATTCCCTTTTCTCTGTAATAATAAAACAGTACCTGTACTTGATCCCAACTAAGATATAATTACCCCTTATTGGGGGCAGAACAGTCCTATTGGGTTTATTTAATGGTTAAATGATTCCCTTTTCTCTGTAATAATAAAACAGTACCTGTACTTGATCCCAACTAAGATATAATTACCCCTTATTGGGGGCAGAACAGCCCTATTGGGTTTATTTCATGGTTAAATGATTCCCTTTTCTCTGTAATAATAAAACAGTACCTGTACTTGATCCCAACTAAGATATAATTACCCCTTATTGGGGGCAAATCAATCCTATTGGGTTTAATTAATATTTTATTGATTTTTTAGTAGACTTAAGGTATGGAGATCCAAATTATGAAAATACCCCTTATCCGGGGTATTCTGGATAATGGGTCCTATACCTGTACATGATTGTTTAATTTTTTTTTTCAAAAAATTCAAGAATTTTTTAAAAAACCCCAAATGTTCGAGATTTATAAATTTTATGTGACTGTCCTTGGCACATTTTCAAGGGGAAGGTAAATGCATTATTGTTTCTATTTCACACATTTTAAAGGAGAAATTAATCACACCATTGTTTTCTATTTTACTCATTTTTAAGGGGAAGTTAATCCCATTATTGGTTTCTATTTCACACAATTTCAAGTGAAACTTAAACACATTTTTGTATTCCAAGAATGAACGCCAATGCTCCTAAAATGGCCGCTAGAGCACTTCCTGTTTGGGAAAAATAAAGAGGATTGATGGAAATGAATATCCGTTTCAGTTTCACGATTTTTTCCAGAAATGGCAATAATTTGTCAAACTTTTAGCAAAATTCTTGAATTTTTTTAGAAAGTTTAGTACGATCAACTGACAAATTATTCTAACTATTAATAATAAAACTCTCAGGAGTCTCCAGTTTCCATCACAACCTTACTCGGTTCCTCTGATGCTTCTTTCTCCTGAATACGCCGAAGATAAAGACTCCATTGATCATTTTCTCTCCTTGTCACAACAGGACCTTCAGGAACGGATCCCAACACCCTCAGGGCTGATCCGGATCTACAGTATAAAGACAATTGTATCATGGCTGCCGTCTGTTCCTCACATTTTTTGAGAGCCACATCTGCATTTAATATGATATTCATATATATATATATATATACTGTATTTATATAAACCAATGGGATATTACTCATGTTGAGAGTAACAGCTCTGAGAAACACCATAAGTAACAGAACATTAAAGAAGAGAAGAAAGGATGGACACGCAACTTAAATGTGAAGGTCTATATTTTATTTTCCTTTGTGGTATGAAGCCCTGCACTTAAATAAAACACTTAAGAGAAGCCGGGACCCTGTGGGATCAGGTGATTAGCATTGCCCAACCCACGAGGAACCAGAGCTCACATTCCTGAAACCAGAAGAACTGGTATTATTACTATGCTTTGGTTTTGCTTGTCTGTAATTGGAAATGTAATTGCTATGATGAATCAATAAAATAATTATGTACAAAATACAATGGAGAAGTGGGGAAATGCTCTCCCAGATGTATTTGACTTTGGCTAAAAGTCATTAGATGTTTTCAAAAAGTTACAGGAGAAAATTGGACCTGAGTGGAAAAACTACTGATATATAAATTCCCCTCTGTTGTGTATAGAAAGGATGAGGAAATGACAATTTTATTATACGGATGGCAGGCAGGGCATTTCAGTCTTCCCTATGTTGGGTTCAATAAGCAGCATTTGTTTGTTTTTATGAGTTTTGGAAACAAAGACATTTATCCCTGGGCTTCTGCGTAGGCATCTTCCAATGTTCTTCCCACAAACCTCTGTAACCTACTGGCACCAATGGAACAAAGGGCGGTAATAATGCGATGAGCTACAATGAACGGGGTATGAAGCCCAATATCCACAATGGCATGAAATTAGTAGGAGCTGTTTGAGAGATACTGTAGCTTGGAACCCATATAACGAAGTCAACTACCAAAGACCTTACCTGCACATTCAGTAAGTGAGCAAATGGGGCAACAACAACATATTGGGAAGGGGACAATTCTACTGTACGGCACTGTGGTTACTGAGGAGTAAATGGGAAAGTGCTCAAGGGAACCAAAAATGTTGGGAAGGGAAAGACCAAAAGGGCATTGGTAGAGGTCTCGTTAAAGAAGAAAGGTTGATTGGGAGGTTATAATGTATAATGTGAATGGGGAAGACGAAGGGGAAGACAAAGAGCAAGGGAACAAGGAAAAGAACAAATAAGGGCAATGGAGAAATAGAGAAGCCAAGCAAATGACAGCACTTTATGAGACAAGTGACACAGGGAACAGTCGACCAGCTGTGGTGGAAATAGTAAAATAAAGAGCAAAAAAAAAAGCAAAACAACCAAAACACTTAAAAATATTTTCCACGTCAGGTGATTTAGGGCAATTGCATCCCCTGTGGTCAAATTCAGTTTCTGCGCATCTATATTTAGATTGAGATAAAGTCATGTATTCGATCTGTAGCTCTTCCGGCCCATAACCACTCGGTATAAATGTAACATCTACACCCTGACGTGTCTCATACAGAGAGACAGCCGCCATGGAGGTCACTTATGCTGATGTAAAGTTTGCTGGACCCAAGAGGGAGCCTATATCAGATTCACATCCAACAGGTACCCGGGCACAGTCCTGTCCTCACTGTCAGTAGGGGGGGGTGGCTTTAAAAAACTATTAGAGGGATCTGCCTTTAGCAGATAATGAAAGGGATTGAAGCTGTGTTGGGAATATACCCCTCCTCTTCCCTTCTTGCCCCTACATTCCTTGTTGCCTCCCCCCCACCCTTCCTTTTATATTTCCCAATGCTGGTAGCTTTAATATTATATTCCTAAGTGTAACTTATACCAAACCCCTAATCAACCCAAGGACATGAATCCCCCATGGTTCTGTCTCCCTGCCGGCCGACCCATCTTGTTGTATTAGTTCTATGAGAGCAGTAGATTAGAATCATTGCATAAAACATGAGTTCTTATTGGTTTCCCCAGGTACCAACCAGAGGAAAGTGATAGCAGGGATGTGCGGGCTGGCTGTGCTGTGTATGGCCCTGCTGGCACTGCTCATATGGATGGCACTGAGGGGTAAGCCTGCCGGTGGGTATATCTGGGCACTGAGGGGTAAGCCTGCCGGTGGGTATATCTGGGCACTGAGGGGTAAGCCTGCCGGTGGGTATATCTGGGCACTGAGGGGGGAGCCTGCCGGTGGGTATATCTGGGCACTGAGGGGTGAGCCTGCCGGTGGGTATATCTGGGCACTGAGGGGGGAGCCTGCCGGTGGGTATATCTGGGCACTGACACTCTATGGGCAGTCACTTGTTGCTTCAGTTTAAACCTTTTCCCAAGGCCCCACTAGGCAATATGTATTCATTTAGCTTTTTCATGTGAATTTATGTTTTCCTGTAATATGAGCTGTTATATGTAGGTGACATTTTTTGCCAAGTTGAGCAGCAAAAAAACACCCATAGACTCCAATGTATTGTAAAAAAAAATTGTGTGGCTTGGAAAAAGTCCCCATAAAAAAAAGCCCGTTGACTTCCTTACATTTTTTGAATTTTTATTGTTTTGCATATATATCCACACAGGTATGGGATCCCTTATCCAGAAACCAGTTATCCAGAAAGTTCCGAATTACGGAATGGCCATCTCTCATACACTCCATTATATGCAAATAATTTTTATTTTTTGAATTGATTTCCCTTTTCTCTGTAATAATAAAACAGTACCTGTACTTGATCCCAACTAAGATATAATTACCCCTTATTGGGGGCAGAACAGCCCTATTGGGTTTATTTAATGGTTAAATGATTCCCTTTTCTCTGTAATAATAAAACAGTACCTGTACTTGATCCCAACTAAGATATAATTACCCCTTATTGGGGGCAGAACAGCCCTATTGGGTTTATTTAATGGTTAAATGATTCCCTTTTCTCTGTAATAATAAAACAGTACCTGTACTTGATCCCAACTAAGATATAATTACCCCTTATTGGGGCAGAACAGTCCTATTGGGTTTATTTAATGGTTAAATGATTCCCTTTTCTCTGTAATAATAAAACAGTACCTGTACTTGATCCCAACTAAGATATAATTACCCCTTATTGGGGCAGAACAGCCCTATTGGGTTTATTTAATGGTTAAATGATTCCCTTTTCTCTGTAATAATAAAACAGTACCTGTACTTGATCCCAACTAAGATATAATTACCCCTTATTGGGGCAGAACAGCCCTATTGGGTTTATTTAATGGTTAAATGATTCCCTTTTCTCTGTAATAATAAAACAGTACCTGTACTTGATCCCAACTAAGATATAATTACCCCTTATTGGGGCAGAACAGCCCTATTGGGTTTATTTAATGGTTAAATGATTCCCTTTTCTCTCTAATAATAAAACAGTACCTGTACTTGATCCCAACTAAGATATAATTACCCCTTATTGGGGGCAGAACAGCCCTATTGGGTTTATTTAATGGTTAAATGATTCCCTTTTCTCTGTAATAATAAAACAGTATCTGTACTTGATCCCAACTAAGATATAATTACCCCTTATTGGGGCAGAACAGCCCTATTGGGTTTATTTAATGGTTAAATGATTCCCTTTTCTCTGTAATAATAAAACAGTACCTGTACTTGATCCCAACTAAGATATAATTACCCCTTATTGGGGCAGAACAGTCCTATTGGGTTTATTTAATGGTTAAATGATTCCCTTTTCTCTGTAATAATAAAACAGTACCTGTACTTGATCCCAACTAAGATATAATTACCCCTTATTGGGGGCAGAACAGCCCTATTGGGTTTATTTAATGGTTAAATGATTCCCTTTTCTCTGTAATAATAAAACAGTACCTGTACTTGATCCCAACTAAGATATAATTACCCCTTATTGGGGCAGAACAGTCCTATTGGGTTTATTTAATGGTTAAATGATTCCCTTTTCTCTGTAATAATAAAACAGTACCTGTACTTGATCCCAACTAAGATATAATTACCCCTTATTGGGGCAGAACAGCCCTATTGGGTTTATTTAATGGTTAAATGATTCCCTTTTCTCTCTAATAATAAAACAGTACCTGTACTTGATCCCAACTAAGATATAATTACCCCTTATTGGGGGCAGAACAGCCCTATTGGGTTTATTTAATGGTTAAATGATTCCCTTTTCTCTGTAATAATAAAACAGTATCTGTACTTGATCCCAACTAAGATATAATTACCCCTTATTGGGGCAGAACAGCCCTATTGGGTTTATTTAATGGTTAAATGATTCCCTTTTCTCTCTAATAATAAAACAGTACCTGTACTTGATCCCAACTAAGATATAATTACCCCTTATTGGGGCAGAATAGCCCTATTGGGGTTAATTAATGTTTTATGGATTTTTTGGTAGACTTAAGGTATGGAGATCCAAATTAGGGAAAGACCTCTTATCCGGAATACCCTTGGTCCCAGCATTCTGGATAATGGGTCCTGTACCTGGATTAAAAAAAGTTGAAATATTAGAATACATAAGAGCCATGAATAACCTGTATATAACCAATTACTACGTCTAAATTAAAACAGTTTATATTAAAAAAAAAGATGCTGCAAAGGCAGGTTTTCAATTCTATAGGAACACCCAAGTCTCCTTTAGTTGTGATACAGCCAATCACTGCAGGTGAATACACAGATGGAGCCAAGTCCCTTTGCCATGTTGTTATGTCTCTTCCAGTAACACAGGGAAAAAAATAACAAAATTCACCACTAGGTGGCGAAATGTCTATAGTGTTTTCTATTGTCTTTTGCTGGCAACTCATTACACTCTAGCTCCATCTAGAGGCAGGATTTGACATTTAAAAAATGGTGTCTGGACACGGTGAGACAACTGTGAACACTTGCTGGCTGCATCTGTACAAGAGATAGAGACTACTGAGTATGGCTCATGGCTGTAACTGTAGAGTGTATCTAAATGAGTGAATCAAAATTAATCTAAATTAATACCTGAATGCACATACATACTTTGAGTTTTGCTATTTTTTTATCTCCTATGTTGCTTGGTATAAAGGGGAGGGGCCTACAGGCCCAAATCCATTTGCCAATCAGCAACACAAATAAATTGGTGCAAGTGAAACGCGTGAAGCCACGGGACAGTGTCCCCTTCATTCCAGTACAAATGCAAATGAGGCTAAATCTAGTGATTAAGTTCATTTTAAACTGTTCTAATAAATTACTTTTTATTATTCAGATTCTTTACAAAAGAGTGTGTGTGAGCCGGAGAGTCTTTCTACAGCTCAAGGTAAGGCCTCAGGGTGCCCGTGTCACCGGAATAACCCATAGATGCATCTTTATGATATAGGAGGTAATACATACAGTGAATAATGTGCCCCCTGCTGTAAAATATAAGGATATTATTAGTAACTAAGGAGGTTCATGACCATATAAAGCACAAGGCTGAAGTATCCAACAGATACTTGTATGAAGTCTGAGCAGCCGATAAACTTCTCTTGGAAGGCTACTCCTAGCCCATGGGCCTCCAGGTTGACCATTGCTGCTTTACTGCACCAACCCAGTCCTATCAATGGAAGGATTTAATTGTGTGCTAATATAATCCTTTCCGTGATCAATTAAGTTGGTCTATTGGATAAGAAGGGCGGCTTTAGAAACTTAAGGCAAGTTGAGAGCTGAGCCCCATGTGTTACATATTTATTCCATGCTCTATTATGGAAAATTTTTTGCAGCCTCCCATTTCCCAGGATAAGGTGTATTTATATTCTCCACATTTAATCAAGTAGGTTTCCCTCTTTTAGACTATTTCTTGTATCTGTCCAATATCTGTGAGGCTATTTCATTTTTATAGGGTAAAGGAAGACTTACATAATGGTTTCTCCCATGGGTGCTTTACAGCAATCTAGGTGGCATTGTGGGACACCAAGAGATTTACTGACAGGGTCACAATAAATCAACCAGGGTCTCAAGGATGTGGTCCCACATCAAAAGCTGAGCCTCTACCTGTAAACCAACATCTCCCCACACACGGAGAGAGAGTTATAACCGCATAAGTAAGGCGGCCAGAAGATCTGGTTGGGTGGTTTGAGCTATTATGGTCTGTTCTACCATCTGCCCATGTTTGTCACCCCAGGGAACCTTAGCAGCCTGTGCTGTTATCCTATAAGAATTGATTGGATCTGTCCAAATGGAGAATATGCTGATGTTCCCTCTTAGCTTATTAATGGGACAACATATCTATAAGAAGCCGAGCATCAATATTAAATAAATGCTAACAAATTACAAAAGACTAAACATGAGTGAAGTAGAAAATTATGGAAACAATGATATATTGGAATATTGGGATATACAATGATATATTGGGATATTGGGATATACAATGATATATTGGGATATTGGGATATACAATGAGATATTGGGATATACAATAATATATTGGTATATTGGGATATACAATGAGATATTGGGATATACAATGATATATTGGGATATTGGGATATACAATGAGATATTGGGAAATTGGGATATACAATTATATATTGGGATATTGAGATATACAATTATATATTGGGATATTGGGATATACAATGAGATATTGGGATATACAATAATATATTGGGATATTGGGATATACAATGAGATATTGGGATATTGGGATATACAATGATATATTGGGATATTGGGATATACAATGAGATATTGGGATATTGGAATATACAATGATATATTGGGATATTGGGATATACAATGATATATTGGGATATACAATGATATATTGGGATATTGGGATATACAATGATATATTGGGATATTGGGATATACAATGATATATTGGGATATTGGGATATACAATGATATATTGGGATATACAATGATATATTGGGATATTGGGATATACAATGATATATTGGGATATACAATGATATATTGGGATATTGGGATATACAATGATATATTGGGATATTGGGATATACAATGATATATTGGGATATACAATGATATATTGGGATATTGGGATATACAATGATATTGGGATATACAATGATATATTGGGATATTGGGATATACAATGATATATTGGGATATTGGGATATACAATGATATATTGGGATGTTGGGATATACAATGAGATATTTGGATATTGGGATATACAATGAGATATTGGGATATTGGGATATACAATGATATATTGGGCATTGTAAAACACATCTGAGAAATGGTCGGTAAAGCTAAAGGGTCGTACCATGTTAATACATAAAATGTGTTTGAAGCCAACGATACAGAACATTGGTGCAAGAAGTGGTAGAGTCCAAATGGACACACTGATAGGGGGATGTTACAGGCAATAAAGCATAAACTAATGAAGATAAATTTGGGTTTGGGGTTATATAAATAACCAAGCATTTGTCTCTGATTCAGGAACCACTTTATAAATGTATCTTTTGGACTTGTAAATGTTTATTGGAACCAATATATATTTATTTATTTTAGGGGGAAGTAATAAAAATAACAGACTATCAATATACTGTGTGTATATTATATACACACAATATTATATTGCACTTATACTGTAATGTCACCCACTGTGACCTACAGCACTTATATTTGCCTATTTGTGTCTGTTTGTTCCCCCTCCCATATAGATTGTAAGCTCTACGGGGCAGGGACCTCCTTCATCTTGTGTTTCTGACTCTTATTGCAACTGTACCTTGTATTTATTTGTATTTATTGTTATACTTTGTATTTATCTATTATCTTATTAACCCCCTGTTTGTATTAATGTATTCTACTGTACAGCGCTGCGTACATAAGTAGCACTTTATAAATAAAGATATACATACATACATACATACATATATATATATAAACACTTATCTATCATGGAATAACTAACTTACACCAACCAATCTTTCGGAGCTATTTGACATTATTATCAAAATATATAAACACAGAATATGAGCAAACCATGAAAATAAACCTCATCCCCACAGAGCGTCACATTGGGAATCATTTCTATTACACACACAATGCTGTGGTTACATGTTTATCCATCAGGAGGAGCAGAAACTCAATTAGTAAAGGCAAAATAAACTCATCCACTAATTGTCTTTAATTTCCAGGCACCAAATCTCCTGACAATGATACAGATGTAACAAATGTAACACAGAAGGGTGCGTTAGATGATACACTGAGAGGTAACACAACAACATATGTATGTCTATGAAGATTTTCATTCATCCAGGTCATGGTATATCTAGTATAAATAAATTTGAAGCAACTGGACTTGTTAAGTAATCAACAACATAAACAACAAATGTACCTATGGGCACTGTTATCACTTATATGTGTTATTCTGTGGGTGAATGAATTTAAAGGAAAAGTAAAGCCAAAAATAAAAAAAATAAGGTTAGCAATGCTGCATAGTGATGAACGAATCTGTCCTGTTTTGCTTCACCATAAAATTTGCGAAACAGCGAAAAATTTGCGAAACGCATTTGTTGCACGATTTTTTTTTGTCGCCCACATCTTTTTTTTGTTGACCACGTTTTTTTATGCAACCGCACCCAATTTTAATGCGCCCGCACACTTTTTTTACGCGACCAGATCCAATTTAACATGCGACAATTTTTTTTGGACGAGCAACAAATTTTTCCACGTGGAATTTTCACGGAAGTTTGGCTAAGCAAAATGCGGAAATTCGCAGTGAATCCATGCCTGGCGAAAATTTTTTCTCACTAATGCTGTACATTATGGGGCTCATTTACTCAAATTTGTTTTTTTCTGGCCATATAAACTAGGTATAAATTCAAATTAAACTCGATCATTGTTATATTTATAAAATGTCACCATAATGCTTGGATTGTTCATACAAAAATTTCGACTTTACATTTGAAAAAACCTGAATTTTTCAAGCCAACAGTCTCTTAAATTCGAAAATTTCGAGTTTAAACAGATGTTTGGTTTCCATGAATCCTCTTTATTTTTCCCAAACAGGAAGAGCTCCAGCGGCCATTTAAGGAGCATTGGTGTTCATTCTTGAAAAAACAATAATGTGTTTACATTTTACCGTATATACTAAAGTATAAGCCGATCCCGAATATAAGCCGAGGTACCTAATTTTACCTAAGAAAACTGGAAAAACTTATTGACTCGAGTATAAGCCTAGGGTGGGAAATGCAGCCGCTACTGCTAAGTTTTAATAATCAAAATAAATACCAATACAATTGCATTAAATGAGGCATGAGTGGGGTATATGTTTTTAAATATTTATTTCAAAGAAAAACAGTAAATTAGCTCTGTAAGTGGAGAAGAGGGTCAACAAAAACAATATGGCATCAATAATGATACCTTAAGAGTACTACCCCCTTAGCTCAAGCTGCAACCCAGCTAAAACACAAAGAGTTAAAATCCTTCAAAACTATATATAGATTATATAGATTATATAGAATATAAAGTGCAATGCCTAGTGCAGAATGGGACAGGTGAGGATGGGAGATGAAGATGAATTTGGGAGTGGGCCAGGGCACTGGAGGGTCTGGTTGCAGGTGGCCTAATTTGCACACAAAAGCAGAGGGTGCTAGCCTGGAGGGACCCATGGCACCCAACTCGAGTATAAGCCGAGGGTGACTTTTTCAGCACATTTTGGGTGCTGAAAAACTAGGCTTATACTCGAGTATATACAGTACTTGAAATAGAAAACAATTATGGGATTGACTTCCCCTTGAAACTGGGTGAAACAGAAAACAATGTGGTGATTAACTTCAACAATGTGCCAAGGACAGGCTGTCACTGACTGTTCTATCCCTCTACTATTCTAAGCCTCCATAGGGCTCAATGGTACTCGGGTACTCGACAGATCAGACCTGCAGAATTTTTTGTTGACAAAAAAAGTTAACTAAACGTTAATAAATCGCAAATCATGGGAGTTATTTTCTCAAAAAATCAAAATTTTGGTGGAAAATTTCAGAAAAAACTCAATTTTTTTGAAAAACAATATCAGAAAAACCCAGTAGTGGCAAAAACCGAGTAAATGTGCTCCTTTGTTTTGGGCTTCTGGTCCCTTTATGCCCCCACAGATGACCCAGTAACCCCCCATCTTTTCTACTGAGGCGCGGCACTGTCAACTCTGCTCTTGGCTGCGGTTACTCACCTGAGTTTAGGGATTGAAAAAGTATCATTCAGAATCAGATATGTTCCTATCCAGCCGCCTCCATATTAGGAAAAGGAAATCATTTTGCCACATTAGTGCCACCTAGAACCCTATATTTATTCTGCAGAAAGCTTTACCTGCCTGAGTAACAGCCCTAGAAGCTCCCTCTGTTTGTTTAAGATAGCAGCTGCCATTTTAGCTCAGTCTCGGTAGCTTCCTGCTGCAGTTATAGCCGTTAGAAGCTCAGATCACACATTCCTAAGGGTGGGGGGAGTAAGTCCTTATGCATTCTTATGGGAGCGGGGAGCAGGAGAGGGGAGGGGAAGAGGGAGAGAACTGAGCAGACTCAAGCCCCAAACCTGACGGAGCCCTAAAAGAGAGGAATTCTGACACAGAAGAACATGTGACACAAAAGGAGACACAAAATCCTGTGTTTCTTTTGATAGAGGACTCAGTGCAGCGTTTCTGTGAGTGCTTATGGCTGTACTTACATAGACCTTTCTGATATAGTTTTTACCTTTCCTTCTCCTATAATAAACAGTTGATCATTTTTAAATCCCTTCCTTAGGCTCGTGCCCCTCAGACTGGATTCGTCTGAACCAAAAATGCTATTACTTTTCTGAGGAGAAAAATAATAAATATGAAGGAGAGAGAAGCTGTGTCTCCCTCGACTCTCGACTCGCCCGACTGACGCAGAAGGACTCCCTGTTGAGGGTAGGAGCCGGGTGTAAATACTGTGGGGCAATAGTGCGGCACTGCTGGGGGGCACATAGATGTCTGATCCCAGTGGGGGGCCTCGGTAACTAAAATTGCCTCGCACCCCCCAAGGTCCTCCCCTGAGCACGTGTAAGTGAAACATGTCAGGGAAGGGAGACCTGCAGCCAGGGTAGTGCCGACAGGGGTTGGGTCTGGGCCCACTAGGGACGGGGCCCACTGGGTTTTTTCCCGGTGTCCCGGCAGCCCAGTCTGACCCAGCTACTGAGCAAGGCATATTTTTATGACTGGTTTATTTGGATGAATCCAGGTTTTATACAGTATATGAGTTGTTTTATTCAATGTATTGATATACAGACCTACATTGGGGCAGAGTTTTCTTTTTCTTAAGAAAAGTGGATCAGCTGGGCCCCCATTCCCATTGCGTTAGATCCATAATAAATCTGCCCCTGAAGTTTGTGTTTATAAAGCCATTTTACGGAATATCGATGTGAATCTGCACCTAGTGACTGCAAATAATGTTATGCTGACAAAATGTATATTGTAAATACATTTTCTGACTACAAAATGATTTTTGTGCCCACAAAATATAAAATGTCCTAGAACAAGAATTTTGTCATAAATTGATCATGAGCTTCACAAAGTACTGCATTCAAATGTAATGTCAGCACTTTGCAATTAGTCTTTATTTTTTATGGTATTTAGATGTTGTTGTTTAGTATCTCAGTTTAAATTCTGATTCCTTACAGTGTGATATTCCTTTACCTTACAGCAAATAATAACCCTGACATCTCAGGAATACTGGGCTGAAGTAATTCTACTAAACAAAGTGTGGGATCAGCAGTCACAGCAGCACGAGATGAAAGCAACATGGGCCGACGGGACCAGCGAGTATGGGATAGTGTACCCCCTACTGTAAATGATAAGGATATTAGCAGTCACTGAGGTGTTCTGTGCCCCCCATATAAAGGCACAAGGCTGCAGGCTGAGTTATACAGGGAACTCTGAGTATCACTCATGTATTATAAGGGATACTGTACCCCCTACTGTAAATGATAAGGATATTAGCAGTCACTGAGGGGTTCTGTGCCCCCATATAAAGGCACAAGGCTGCAGGCTGAGTTATACAGGGAACTCTGAGTATCACTCATGTATTATAAGGGATAATGTACCCCCTACTGTAAATGATAAGGATATTAGCAGTCACTGAGGTGTTCTGTGCCCCCCATATAAAGGCACAAGGCTGCAGGCTGAGTTATACAGGGAACTCTGAGTATCACTCATGTATTATAAGGGATAGTGTACCCCCTACTGTAAATGATAAGGATATTAGCAGTCACTGAGGTGTTCTGTGCCCCCCATATAAAGGCACAAGGCTGCAGGCTGAGTTATACAGGGAACTCTGAGTATCACTCATGTATTATAAGGGATACTGTACCCCCTACTGTAAATGATAAGGATATTAGCAGTCACTGAGGGGTTCTGTGCCCATATAAAGGCACAAGGCTGCAGGCTGAGTTATACAGGGAACTCTGAGTATCACTCATGTATTATAAGGGATAATGTACCCCCTACTGTAAATGATAAGGATATTAGCAGTCACTGAGGGGTTCTGTGCCCCCCATATAAAGGCACAAGGCTGCAGGCTGAGTTATACAGGGAACTCTGAGTATCACTCATGTATTATAAGGGATAATGTACCCCCTACTGTAAATGATAAGGATATTAGCAGTCACTGAGGGGTTCTGTGCCCCCCATATAAAGGCACAAGGCTGAAGGCTGAGTTATACAGGGAACTCTGAGTATCACTCATGTATTATAAGGGATAATGTACCCCCTACTGTAAATGATAAGGATATTGGCAGTCACTGAGGGGTTCTGTGCCCCCCATATAAAGGCACAAGGCTGCAGGCTGAGTTATACAGGGAACTCTGAGTATCACTCATGTATTATAAGGGATAATTTACCCCCTACTGTAAATGATAAGGATATTGGCAGTCACTGAGGGGTTCTGTGCCCCCCATATAAAGGCACAAGGCTGCAGGCTGAGTTATACAGGGAACTCTGAGTATCACTCATGTATTATAAGGGATAATGTACCCCCTACTGTAAATGATAAGGATATTAGCAGTCACTGAGGGGTTCTGTGCCCCCCATATAAAGGCACAAGGCTGCAGGCTGAGTTATACAGGGAACTCTGAGTATCACTCATGTATTATAAGGGATACTGTACCCCCTACTGTAAATGATAAGGATATTAGCAGTCACTGAGGGGTTCTGTGCCCATATAAAGTCATTTCCATGTCTGTTTATATCAGGTTGGTGCTAGAGGCCAGCGGATCATGTATAAAGGTAGGAAGGTACCTACATACGGATAACTGCTATCAGCGCCTGCGCTGGGTATGTGAGAGAGACCCATCTGTGCGCATCATCGACCAATCAGATTCACAGGAGAGACCACAGGATGGAAACGGCATGAGGCAGAGACTGAATCAGTAACTTATTTGCACAAGAGAATAAACTTCCATTTTGGATCCCCAGAGGGTTCTTGTTCTTTCTTTCTGCCCCTGTATGTACAGTACATGAGGATAATGCTTTCTGCTCACAGGATTCATGTTATTTATACACTTTGGGGCTCATTTACTAAACATCAATTTTTAAATTTAAACTCAATTTAGATTTTTTCTGAAAAAATCGCAGAGAAAAAAATGCTGCGACTTTTCCTAGATTTACTATGCGGCAAAATGGCTAAAAATCTGACAATTTGCCAGATTAAACTTGCTGAGTTCATGTAGAAGCCAATGGCAGTGGTCCCTTCCCTCTCCTTGAAGTTCTTTCTTTTGTCTGGAAACTTTTGAGAATTTACCGGGATTTTCATGCTGACGGTTTTAAAAAGTTGAGTTTTTTTTTAAAGACCTTTCTCTTTAAATTTTTTTTAGTAAATATTAGACATTCGTGGAAAATGAATTTAGTCAAATTTGGAAATTAAAAAAAAATTCAGAATTTATGCAGATAAATCTGCCCCATAATTAGACTTTTTTTGTACAAATTTGACAGCCTGTGCTTGACACATTTTCAAGGAAAAATTAAACACATTATTGTTTTTCAACATGCTCCTATAATGACCACTAGTGATGAGCGAATCTGTCCCGTTTTGCTTTGCCGAAAAATGTGGAAATCTTTCAAAAGATTCACAAATTGGCAAAAATTTTTGTGAAACTGCAAAAATGTTGGGCATCAAAAAAAATTGTTGTGCATGATAACTTGTTTTGGCGTGGGTGACAATTTTTTGTTGCATGCCAAGTTTTTACATCGCAAATTGCGTTGCCAAAACGCGGAAATTCGCCACAAATCCGTTCCTGGTGATTAATTTCGCCCATCACTAATGCCCACTGGAGCACTTCCTGTTTGGGAAAAATAAAGAGGATTCATGGAAATGAACATCTGTTTCAATTTCACAATTTATTTTCGAGAAATATATATTCTCAAAAATATCGTCAAATTTCGAGAAATACAAAAATGAACATTTTACATAAATCAAACACAATATTTGTATGATCATCTAAAAATGATTGTGCCAATTAATAAATATATTATTGTTAGAATTTTATTCAAAAAACTTTCATGAGTTTATGTGAGTTTGTAAGAACAAAAATATCAGCTTTTTAGTAAATCTGTATATTTAATATTAAAAAAACAAAAATGAGAAACATTTGAGTTATAGTGATGAGCGAATCTGAACTTCACCGGAAAATTCATGAAACAGCAGGAAAATTGGAGAAACAGTGAAAAATCTGCGAAACGCGTTCGCTGCGCGGCCTCAACTGCACCTATTTTGACGCGCGACAAAATTTTCCACAGCGAATTTCTGCCAAAATTTCACAAAACAATTCACCAAAGGAAAAATGCGGAAATTCGCTGCAAATCCATGCCTGGTGAAAAAATTCACTCATCACTATTGAGCTATAGTAAATTTGCCTCCATGTTAATTCGTGCTTTCAAAAATCACTAAAATGTGAATGTGAAATGGGAGTTTCGATAAAGGGGCCCCCCCTCACCTCACTACATTCATTCTTCCATACAAATATATTATAGTTCTCACGTTGGACATTCTGGGGCAGATTTAATTCAGGGTGGAAAAGATTTATTCTGTGATGGACGAGATTCAATTTGAGATGCAAATCAATTCCGAAAAATTTCCCTCCCTATTTATCATGTGAAAACTCGATCAAAGTCAATGGGAAAAAGCTGGAAGTGAATTTGGAGATTTTTTTCCCCAAGTAATCACGTGATAACTTGGGAGAGAACTTCCAGTCACTGAAGTGAATTTGGCCCATTGTCTTAAGGTGACAGTCACGGTTCCCTTCAGTGGGTAAAAATATTCCCAAATGCATTTTCAAGTGAGAATCAATAAAGAAATTATAAACATAGGGGCACATTTACTAATCCACGAACGTCCGAAAAGTGTCCGAATGCGTTTTTTTTCGTAATGATCGGTATTTTGCGACTTTTTTGAGCACTCAATACGAAAAAGTCGCGACAATTCACAAAAGTCGTAATGGCTATGAAAAAGTTGCGACAATTCACGAAAGTCATAATGGCTATGAAAAAGTTGCGACAATTCACGAAAGGCATAATGGCTATGAAAAAGTTGCGACAATTCACGAAAGGCATAATGGCTATGAAAAAGTCGCGACAATTCACGAAAGGCATAATGGCTATGAAAAAGTCGCGACAATTCACGAAAGGCATAATGGCTATGAAAAGGTCGCGACAATTCACAAAAGTCATAATGGCTATGAAAAAGTCGCGACAATTCACGAAAGGCATAATGGCTATGAAAAAGTCGCGACAACTCACGAAAGTCATAATGGCTATGAAAAAGTCGCGACAATTCACGAAAGGCATAATGGCTATGAAAAAGTCGCGACAATTCACGAAAGGCATAATGGCTATGAAAAAGTCGCGACAATTCACGAAAGGCATAATGGCTATGAAAAGGTCGCGACAATTCACAAAAGTCATAATGGCTATGAAAAAGTCGCGACAATTCACGAAAGGCATAATGGCTATGAAAAAGTCGCGACAACTCACGAAAGTCATAATGGCTATAAAAAGTCGCGACAATTCACGAAAGGCATAATGGCTATGAAAAAGTCGCGACAATTCACGAAAGGCATAATGGCTATGAAAAAGTCGCGACAATTCACGAAAGGCATAATGGCTATGAAAAAGTCGTGACAACTCACGAAAGTTTTATTGGTATGAAAAAGTTGCGACAATTCGCACAAGTCGTAACGGTTATGAAAAAGTCGCAAAAAATACGAAAAAGCCGCAGAATGTTCGTTTTCCAATCCGAATTTTTCTCATTCAGATTCGGATTCGTGGATTAGTAAATCAGCCCCATAGAGTTCCAATGTTCTAATATTTATACTGACAAGGTCATTTTTAAAAAAACAAAAACTATGGAGGGCTCATTTACTAACCATAGATTTTTTATTTTAAAATTGGATTCAGTCCCTAAGAAAAAACACTGTTCCTCTGAATGGAGTAGGACCTTATCTAGATCCCCACTGTGAGTCCCAAGACTAATTTGCCGTATGCCAATTGCATGGGATTGCCAACGAGATTTAGAAATCCCATTGGGTTTTTTCTACAAAATTGTTGCAGCTTTTTAGTAAATCTGTATATTTAATATAAAAAAATAAAAGTGAGAAAAATTTGAGTTATAGTGATGAGTGAATCTGTCCTGTTTCACTTTGCCAGAAAATTTGCGAAATGGCAAAAAATCTGTGAAACGTGTTTGATGCGCTGCTTTTTTGTTGCATGTCTTTTTTTTGCCACAACCATGCCTGTTTTGACGCACAACAAAATTTTCCACAGCGAATTTCCACCAAAATTTCACAAAACAATTCGCCAATGAAAAAATGTAGAAATTCGCTGCAAATCCATGCCTGGCGAAAAAATTCACTCATCACTATTGAGTTATAATAAATCTGCCCCCATGTTTATACTCACTAAAATGGGAATGTGAATGTGAAATGTGAATTTTGATAAATGGGTGATCCCCAACCAGTGGCTCAGGGGCAACATGTTGCTCCCCAACCCCTTGGGTGGTGCTCTCAGTTGCCTTAAAGTAGGTGCTTATTTTTAAATTTCTGGTAAGGAGGCAAGGTTTGGTTGCATATAATGTCAATATAATGGTTGCAGTATAATACCAAACAGAGCCTTCTGTAGGCTGCCAGTCCACATAGGGGCTATTAAATAGCCAATTATTGCTCTTATTGGCACCCCCAGACCCCCAGGAACCTTGTGTTGCTCATTAACACTTGAATGTGGCTCACTTGTATAACTTGTATCTTGTTGCAAGTGGAGAGAACAGCACATGCTGAGAAACTTCCAACTTAGTAGCAAGATGAGAAGAATGAAAGAAGGAGGGAGGGAGAAGCCGCTTCTGATGTAAGAGATGTCCCAGTATGGCAGTTACATTGGCTGGCAGTAAAGAGAATGTGGCCCCTGACTGGGTTTAATTAGCTCATTGTGCAAAATCACCTGGGGTTTGATCTGTCCAATCAGCAGCCTCACACTGAGGAACCTTCCAATATTATTTTTTTTAAGTTTTATGTCTTCCTTCTTCTTTATCTTTGGGGGGATTTTATTGGTGAGATGTATCTGCTCGGTGAGGGAACGTTGTTGGCGAGTAACAGTGTGAGGTGGGAAAAGGGGAAGGAAAGGTACAAACTCAGTAGCTTTATCACAAAGGTCTATGTAAGTACAGCCATAAGCACTCACAGAAACGCTGCACTGAGTCCTCTATCAAAAGAAACACAGTATTTCTTGTCTTCTTTTTTGGGAACATGTTCTTCTGTGTCAGACTTCCTCTCTCAGGAAAATCCTTCAGGGCACGGGCATGAGTCTGCACAGTTTACTCCTCTCTCCCCCTCCCTTCTCCTGCTCCCCCTCCCAACAAAATTCGCTCCCCCTCCCAACTCTGTGTAATCTGAGCTCCCAGCAGCCAGAGCTGCAACAGGAAGCTACTGAGACTGAGCTAAAATGGCAGCTGCTATCTAACAAACAGAGGGAGCTTCTAGGGCTAGTCAGGTAAAGCTTTCTGCAGAATAAATATAGGGTTCTAGGTGGCACTAATGTGGCGAATCTATTGGCAGTAAAATGCCAAAATGCCTTTCCTTCTCCTTTAAGCTTTTATCAGCCATACTCAAGGTGCATAAAGTCATATACATTGTAACTTTTAGATCCTGCTGGTAAGTCAATTCTGGCAGCGAGCAAGGCCCATCTCCCAGAATTCCCAGCACCACTATACTGAGAAGTACATGGAATAGATATGGTGGGAAAACATTTGGACATATTCTGTATGAAACTTTTAACTTATAAAATAAAGAAATATCCTCCGTGTCAGGTGATTTAGGGCAATTGCATCCCCTGTGGTCAAGTTGTGTTTCTGCGCATCTATATTTAGCGTGAGATAAAGTCATGTATTCGATCTGTAGCTCTTCCGGCCCATAACCACTCGGTATAAATGTAACATCTACACCCTGACGTGTCTCATACAGAGAGACAGCCGCCATGGAGGTCACTTATAGTAATGTCTTGGTTGCTGGACCCAAGAGGAAGCGCTTTTTGAATTCTCATCCAACAGGTACCCGGGCACAGTCCTGCCCTCACTGTCAGTGGGGGGGGGGGGGTTTGCTTAGAAAATCTTTAGCAAGAAGAGAACAAATAATGAAAGGGATTGAAGCTGTGTTGGGAATATACCCCTCCTCCTCCCTTCTTGCCCCTACATTCCTTGTTGCCTCCCCCCTACCCTTCCTTTTATATTTCCCCGTGCCGGTAGCTTTATTATTATATTCCTAAGTGTAACTTATACCAAACCTGTAATAAACCCAAGGACATGAATCCCCCATGGTTCTGTCTCCCTGCCGGCCGACCCATCTTGTTGTATTTGTTCTATGAGAGCAGTAGATTAGAATCATTGCATAAAACATGAGTTCTCATTGGTTTCCCCAGGTACCAACCAGAGGAAAGTGATAGCAGGGATGTGCTGGCTGGCTGTGATGTGTATGGCCCTGCTGGCACTGCTCATATGGATGGCACTGAGGGGTAAGCCTGCCGGTGGGTATATCTGGGCACTGAGGGGTAAGCCTGCCGGTGGGTATATCTGGGCACTGAGGGGTAAGCCTGCCGGTGGGTATATCCGGGCACTGAGGGGTAAGCCTGCCGGTGGGTATATCTGGGCACTGAGGGGTAAGCCTGCCGGTGGGTATATCTGGGCACTGAGGGGTAAGCCTGCCGGTGGGTATATCTGGGCACTGAGGGGTAAGCCTGCCGGTGGGTATATCTGGGCACTGAGGGGTAAGCCTGCCGGTGGGTATATCCGGGCACTGAGGGGTAAGCCTGCCGGTGGGTATATCTGGGCACTGAGGGGTAAGCCTGCCGGTGGGTATATCTGGGCACTGAGGGGTAAGCCTGCCAGTGGGTATATCTGGGCACTGAGGGGTAAGCCTGCCAGTGGGTATATCTGGGCACTGAGGGGTGAGCCTGCCGGTGGGTATATCCGGGCACTGAGGGGTGAGCCTGCCGGTGGGTATATCTGGGCACTGAGGGGTGAGCCTGCCGGTGGGTATATCTGGGCACTGAGGGGTAAGCCTGCCGGTGGGTATATCTGGGCACTGAGGGGTAAGCCTGCCGATGGGTATATCTGGGCACTGAGGGGTAAGCCTGCCGGTGGGTATATCTGGGCACTGAGGGGTAAGCCTGCCGGTGGGTATATCCGGGCACTGAGGGGTAAGCCTGCCGGTGGGTATATCTGGGCACTGAGGGGTAAGCCTGCCGGTGGGTATATCTGGGCACTGAGGGGTAAGCCTGCCGGTGGGTATATCTGGGCACTGAGGGGTAAGCCTGCCGGTGGGTATATCTGGGCACTGAGGGGTAAGCCTGCTGGTGGGTATATCTGGGCACTGAGGGGTAAGCCTGCCAGTGGGTATATCTGGGCACTGAGGGGTAAGCCTGCCGGTGGGTATATCTGGGCACTGAGGGGTAAGCCTGCCGGTGGGTATATCTGGGCACTGAGGGGTGAGCCTGCCGGTGGGTATATCTGGGCACTGAGGGGTAAGCCTGCCGGTGGGTATATCTGGGCACTGAGGGGTAAGCCTGCCGGTGGGTATATCCAGACACTGAGGGGTAAGCCTGCCGGTGGGTATATCCGGGCACTGAGGGGTAAGCCTGCCGGTGGGTATATCTGGGCACTGAGGGGGAAGCCTGCCGGTGGGTATATCTGGGCACTGAGGGGTAAGCCTGCCGGTGGGTATATCTGGGCACTGAGGGGTAAGCCTGCCGGTGGGTATATCTGGGCACTGAGGGGTGAGCCTGCCGGTGGGTATATCTGGGCACTGAGGGGTAAGCCTGCCGGTGGGTATATCTGGGCACTGAGGGGTAAGCCTGCCGATGGGTATATCTGGGCACTGAGGGGTAAGCCTGCCGGTGGGTATATCTGGGCACTGAGGGGTAAGCCTGCCGGTGGGTATATCCGGGCACTGAGGGGTAAGCCTGCCGGTGGGTATATCTGGGCACTGACACTCTATGGGCAGTCACTTGTTGTTTCAGGTTAAATCTTTTCCCAAGGCCCCACTAGGCAATATGTATTCATTTTGCTTTTTCATGTGAATTTATATTTTCCTGCAATTCAAGCATTAACATGCCTAATATATATATATATCTATGAGTATGGTTTGCTTTGCTTTGCCTTTAACTGAAGAGCTGGATATCAGCCCCAATTAAATATTTCTCTTGTATTTATTCCTAAGTTTCCTTTTCTCAGTATGAGGAAAATGAAAGTCGCATTAGGTCTCTTTTAAAGGGGAACTTTACTTACATTAATAAATTGTTTACATTTTTTCCCCTTCAGTCTTGGACTTTACAGTCACAGCCAGCAGCCGGCGCCATTTTGTAATCACTGTTATTAAGGCGGAGCTTTGTTTCACCCCAAAATCTTATACATTTGCCCTCTGGGGGATATCTAGGGAAGTGCTGATTAATTGTAATTCATTGTAATTAAAAATCTGAGCTGTCAATCATATATTGTAATTAATTGTAATTAAAAATCTGAGCTGTCAATCATATATTGTAATTAATTGTAATTAAAAATCTGAGCTGTCAGTCATATGTTGCCTGTCCCGCCTCTATGCCAGGGAACATTGTATCCGCCCAAAACTTATGCATTTGCCATCTGGGGAATATCTAGGAAGCACTGATTAATTGTAATTAATTGTAATTAAAAATCTGAGCTGTCAATCATTAATTGTGATTAACTGTAATTAAAAATCTGAGCTGTCAGTCATATATTGCCTGTCCCGCCTCTATGCCTGCGGCATAGAGGCGGGGCAGGCAATATATGATTGACAGCTCAGATTTGTAATAACAAAGTAAAGTTAATTTTGCTCTACTAATATGATACAAAAGGAATTATTCCTTAGGGTGACAGGTTCCAGTTAAACCCTCCCTGCTTGTTAATTAATATCTGTTTATTCCTTCACAGTTTGTTCTCCCCCAAATGAGTCCGTGCCCACGAGTGGTCCCTCAGACTCGGCAACTCAAAGTAAGGCTGCAGCCCGCCATGGGAACCTGTTCCATTCCGTTTTGTGAAAAAAGTTGCGAAATGGTGAAAAACTTGCAAAATGCGGGCAGGGTCAGCCTGGGGGGTGCAGGGACCACTGGGGCTGCCCCCTAGGAGCCTCACACCCCCAAGGTGCCCCTTGCAGCCACATCACCCGCACCCCATGTAGGGGCCCCTGCTGCACCCCCCTAGCCTGTTGACATTGGCGGCCAGGGGAAGTGGCAACAGGGATCGGGTCTGGGCTGCTGGAGCCCATTGGGTTTTTTCCTGGTGTCCCGGCGGCCCAGTCTGACCCTGAATGCTGGTATTGCACAAATTTTCTTTTTAAATATATACGTACCTGTACAGTGGCACCCGGCCCAGGGCAGGGTCGGACTGGGCCACCGGGACACCAGGAAAAATCCTCCCCTGATGCATCAAATTTACACACTCAGGGGAGGACGTTGGAAGAGGGGCCCTGCTAGGGGGGTTAGGGGGGAACCACTGCGTAGGGGGGGGCCCTGGGGCGGGAGCCCAGGTGGGCCCTTCACCCCCCAGTCCAACCCTGGGCCAGAGGCCTCCCTTTTGCAGGTGACAATCCTTTTTGACACGAGAGACAATTCTTTTTGTTGCGCAACAAATTTTGGCCGCAAATCCATTCCTGGTGAATTTTTCACCCATCACTCATTATTAATTCTTTCATATTTATGTATCAGTCTCTCATTCAAAGGTAAGCGGGACCCTAGCAACCACATAGCAACTGAAACTCCAAACTGCAGAGCGGCTCAACAAAAATTGAAATAACTAAAAAAAAACCTACAAATAATAAAAAAATGAAGACCAATTGCAAATTGTCTCAGAATATCCCTCTCTACATAAAACTAGGGATGTAGCGAACCTCACAAAAAAAGTTCGCGTACCTGTTCGCGAACTTCCGCCAAAAAGTGTGAACTTTTGCGAACTTTGCGAACCCCATAGACTTCAATGGGAAGGCGAACTTTAAAACCTAGAAAAGCCATTTCTGCCCAGAAAACCGATTTTAAAGTTGTTTAAAGGGTGCCACGACCTGGGCAGTGACATGCAGGAGGGGGATCAAGGGCAAAAATGTCTCTGAAAAATACGTTGTTGACACAGCGTTGCGTTTTGTGCTGTAAAGGGCAGAAATCACACTACATTCTTAAACTTGTGTAATAAACTGCTTTAAAACGTCTGGCGTCTACATGCCAATCAAGTTGTGTAAAGGTTACAGCCGGTTCCCATGCAAAGACAAAACGCCGCAGTAGTGGATACGGAATATATTATTGTTGGTGAAAAAACATCGCTCAGGTGATTTTATTGCAATGCAATGTCACTACTATGTGTAACGTGTTTGGTGCACTACTATGAATAACAGCAAACAGCACTGGACACATTAAAGAACAGTAACTTAAATTAAAAAAAAAAAATTAATAATAAAAAGAGTGATCTCTGGTTGGTGCTGGGGGTGAACTACTAGGAGCAGCACACCAGTCCCCCACAGCTAGACTAATAGCACTCGGCTCTATAAATTACAGTAGCAAAGTAAAAAAACACGAATAAAAAAAAATGATGTGAATGTGTGGTTGGTGCTTAGTGCACTACTATGAGCAGCACACCTGTCTCCAACACACACAGACGGAGCTGCAGTACACAATGAAAAGAAGAGTAACAGTAATCAGAAAATAAAAGCAGTCCTTACAAGGACTATTGGGTTACAGCAGATGATCAGCAGGACAGCTGCCCACAGCAGCTACATACAGAGCAGTAGAAAGTAGATTACTAGTCAGCAAAACTACCTAAACTGTCCCTCAAACCCCTGCACAGCTCTCTCCCTATGCTAACTCATCAAGCACACACAGGCAGAATGTAAAATGGCTGCTGGGCTTCGGTTTATATATGGAAGGGAGTGGTCTGGGGGTGGTCCAGGAGGGAGAGCTGCCTGATTGGCTGCTATGTATCTGCTGGCTCTGGGGTGAGAGGTCAAAATTTGGCTCCAGCTAAGGCGAACCCAAAATTGCGAACATCGCTAAAAGTTCGCGAACTTGCGAACACCAGATTTTCGTGCGAATTAGTTCGCCGGCGAACAGTTCGCTACATCTCTACATAAAACTATAAGTTAACTCAAAGGTAAACAACCCATTTAGTCCCATAATGATTCCCTGTTCTCATATGGAGGAATTGCCGGCAGCCTCTCCATTGGGATAAGGGGAATTAATATTCTTTACATTTGATCGAGGATTTTTAGAGATGGAATTAAATGATCCAATGATTTCCTTCATTTTCAGGTCCAGAATCTCCTCACAATAAACCTGATGCAGCACAGAAGTGCGACTTAGAAGAGACCCCCCATGGTAACACTATGGGGTAACACTATGGGGTAACACTATGGGGTAACACAATGGGTTAACACTTCGGGGTAACACTATGGGGTAACACTATGGGGTAACACTATGGGGTAACACTATGGGGTAACACTATGGGGTAACACTATGGGGTAACACTTCGGGGTAACACTATGGGGTAACACTACAGGTTAACACTATGGGGTAACACTACAGGGTAACACTACGGGGTAACACTATGGAGTAACGCTATGGGGTAACACTACAGGGAAACACTATGGGGTAACACTACGGGGTAACACTATGGAGTAACACTATGGGGTAACACTATGGGGTAACACTACGGGGTAACACAATGGGTTAACACTTCGGGGTAACACTATGGAGTAACACTATGGAGTAACACTATGGGGTAATACTACAGGGTAACACAATGGGTTAACACTTCGGGGTAACACTATGGGGTAACACTACGGGGTAACACTACGGGGTAACACTATGGGGTAACACTATGGAGTAACACTATGGAGTAACACTATGGGGTAACACTATGGGGTAACACTACGGGGTAACACTATGGGTTAACACTACGGGGTAACACTACGGGGTAACACTATGGAGTAACACTACGGGGTAACACAATGGGTTAACACTTCGGGGTAACACTATGGGGTAACACTACGGGGTAACACTACGGGGTAACACTACGGGGTAACACTACGGGGTAACACTATGGGGTAACACTATGGGGTAACACTACGGGCTAACACTACAGGGCCCATTTACTAAAGGCTGTGAGGGGTTTTTTATGATTTATGGGTTTTTCTTGAAAAAAAATTAGATTAAAGAGTAAGGTTAGAAATGCTGCACCTTATATGTTGAGTATTGGTACCAACCCAAGGCCCCCACAGCCCTATAGAACTGAAGACCCAAGCCTCCCAATTGGGTGCCCCCAGTAGGCCTCCATCATGCCTTTCTGCTGAGCCGGCACTGCTCCCTCTGCTCTTGGCTGCCGTCACTCTCCTGAGTTTAGGATTCATCTGCCCTCATATTACTTAATGAGCACCATTCCTACCTAATGTCCCCGACTGCTCAGTGTAAGTATTCTGCTCACTGTATGTAGTTGTTGCACAAAAATTTACAATATACAGATGCAGCCAGCAAGTTTTCCCATTTTGTCTCACTGTGTCCAGACACCATTTTTTAAATGTTAAATCCTGCCTCTAGATGGTGCTAGAGTGCAAAGACTTGACAGTTAAACACAATAGAAAACACCGTAGACCTTGCACCACCTGGTGGTGAATTTTGGTATTTTTTCCCTGTGTTACTGGAAGAGACATAACGCACCAACACAGTAAAGGAACTTCTGTGTATAGAAAATAATCACATTGTTACAGAAGACAAAATACTATTCAGTTAATCCTGTTTCCTCCCTTTCTCAGGCTCGTGCCCCTCAGACTGGATTCCTCTGAACCAAAAATGTTATTACTTTTCTGAGGAGAAAAATACTAAATTTGACAGCGAGAGAAGCTGCGTCTCCCTCGACACCCGACTCGCCCGACTGACGCAGAAGGACTCCCTGCTGAGGGTATGAGCCGGGTGTAAATACTGTGGGGCAATAGTGCGGCACTGCTGGGGGGCACATTTTTTACCCAATATTTATTCAGAACTTTGGGGATTACAGACATTTTTTTACACCCTGGAATGGCAGTTGCATTGCGGGAAAAAAAATTAAAATAAATCCAAGATTGCAAAGTTTCAACACAAAAAGTCAATACAAAAAAGTATTCTTGGTTACAAAATAAATTTTGTCTTTATCAGTGATGTACAGACTAGTGATGTGCGGGTCAAGAAAAACTCCACCCATGCTGGACCCTCACCCACCCACTCCCAAACTGAATCCTACCTGACCCGCCTTCTGTCTTCTGATGTCACAAAAGGGGCGGAGTGGGGCGGGCACTTGCCTATAAATTCAGAAGCCAGAAGATGAAGGCTGGCAGTGTTAGGTCCTGGGTGGGAGAGCTGAACCTGAATCTGCCTTTGAACCGCAAGTGATGTGCCGAGGGCGGTCCAAACCCATCAGTAGAATCGGCCCGGCCCAAACATCACTCTTAGAGACCTTTAACTGGGTAGGGGGGCAGCAATATAAAAGGCACTGAACCTAAAAGTCCCTTCAAACTGTTAATCTGTGGGATGGAGAAGGTTCCTCTGACCCCCCCAATAGTTACCGTTACAGATCAGCTCCCCTATATAAACCTTCAGTAGGTTGTACATACAGTAATGGGGAGCAGCTGCAATAAGCCCCTCTATTATGTGGGGTTTGAATTATTTATATTTTCTGATTCCTCACAATATAATGTGTATTTATTACAGCTGATAATAACCCAGACGTATCAGGAATACTGGGCTGAACTGAATAAATCCCAAGTGTGGAATCAGCAGTCACAGCAGCTCGAGATGAAAGCAACGTGGGCCGACGGGACCAGCGAGTATGGGATAGTGTACCCCCTACTGTAAATGATAAGGATATTAGCAGTCACTGAGGGGTTCTGTGCCCCCCATATAAAGGCACAAGGCTGCAGGCTGAGTTATACAGGGAACTCTGAGTATCACTCATGTATTATAAGGGATAATGTACCCCCTACTGTAAATGATAAGGATATTAGCAGTCACTGAGGGGTTCTGTGCCCCCCATATAAAGGCACAAGGCTGCAGGCTGAGTTATACAGGGAACTCTGAGTATCACTCATGTATTATAAGGGGTAATGTACCCCCTACTGTAAATGATAAGGATATTAGCAGTCACTGAGGGGTTCTGTGCCCCCCATATAAAGGCACAAGGCTGCAGGCTGAGTTATACAGGGAACTCTGAGTATCACTCATGTATTATAAGGGATAATGTACCCCCTACTGTAAATGATAAGGATATTAGCAGTCACTGAGGGGTTCTGTGCCCATATAAAGGCACAAGGCTGCAGGCTGAGTTATACAGGGAACTCTGAGTATCACTCATGTATTATAAGGGATAATGTACCCCCTACTGTAAATGATAAGGATATTAGCAGTCACTGAGGGGTTCTGTGCCCCCCATATAAAGGCACAAGGCTGCAGGCTGAGTTATACAGGGAACTCTGAGTATCACTCATGTATTATAAGGGATAATGTACCCCCTACTGTAAATGATAAGGATATTAGCAGTCACTGAGGGGTTCTGTGCCCATATAAAGTTATTTCCATGTCTGTTTATATCAGGTTGGTGCTACAGGCCAGCGGATCATGTATAAAGGTAGGAAGGTACCTACATACGGATAACTGCTATCAGCGCCTGCGCTGGGTATGTGAGAGAGACCCATCTGTGCGCATCATCGACCAATCAGATTCACAGGAGAGACCACAGGAAGGAAACCAAGATAGAAATGGCACAAGAGAATAAACTTCCATTTTGGATCCCCAGAGGGTTCTTGTTTTCCCTTTCTGCCCCTGTATGTACAGTACATGAGGATAATGTTTTCTGCTCACAGGATTCATGTTATTTATACACTCTGGGGCTCATTTACTAACCACTGATTTTTATTTTTAAACTCGATTTGGAAAATTGCAATTTTTCCAAGATTAACTAAGGGGCACATTTACTAAAATGCATTTTTTTCTGGCCTGGAAATTTACCGAAAACCAAGAAAATCTTGTGGAATTTTTACGAAATTTTCACATACACTCCAAAATTTTCTATAATTTAGAAAAATACAAATTTATCTGAAAATTGTTTAGTAAATGGGCCCCTTAACATTAAAAAAATAAAAGTGAGAAAAATTTGAGTTACAGTAAATCTGCCTCCATGTTTATTCGTGGTTTCAAAAACCACTAAAATGTGAATTTTGATAAATGGGCCCCCCCACCTCACTACATTTATTGTTCCATACAAATATATTACAGTTCTCAAGTGGGACATTCTGGGGCAGATTCAATTCAGAGAGGAAAAGGTTAATTGTGTGAAAACTCATGGACGAGATTCGATTTGAGACGCAAATCATTTCAGAAAGACTTTATCACATGAAAACTCAATGGGAAAAAACTGGAAGTGAATTTGGAGAAAAAAAAATTCTCCTCAAAGTGAATCTCATCCTTATCTTCTCACGTGAACTTGGGAGAGAACTTCCTGTCACGGAACTGAATTTGTCCCATTGTCTTAAGGTGACAGTCACGGTTCCCTTCAGTGGGTAAAGATATTCCTAAATGCATTTTCAAGTCAGAATAAATAAAGTTCCAATGTACTTATATTCAGTGATGAGCGAATCTGTCCTATTTTGATTCGCTATAAAATTCTCGAAAAATTCGTGAAACGCATTTGTTGCACATTTTTTTTGTTTTTGTTGTTTTTTTTGGTTGCCCGTGTCTTTTTTTGTTGCCCGTGGTTTTTGATGCAACCATGCCTTTTTTAAACGTGACCGCACCCAATTTTGACACAACCGCATCCAATTTGAAGTGCAACAAAATTTTTTACGTTCACAAATTTTTCCGTGACAAATTTTCACAGAAGACTTACGCAAACAATTCGCCAATGGCGAAGTGCAGAAATTCACTGCGAATCCATGCATGATGAAAAAATTCGCTCATCACTACTTATATTTATACCGACTTCCAAATATGATACAAGGTCATTTTCTAAAAAACAAAAACTATGGGGCTCATTTACTAACCATAGATTTTTTATTTTAAACTTGGTTTGGATTTCTTTTAAAAAGTTGGAAAAAAAGCACTGACTTTTCAGAGATTTACTATGCGTCTAAACGGCTAAAAATCAGAATTCAACAATTCTCCAGGTTAAACTTGCCAAGTTCATGTAGAAGCCAATGGCAGAGGCCCCTCCCCTTTCCTTTAACTTCTTTCTTTTGTCTCAAAACTTTAGAGATTTCGCTGGGTTTTCTCCGACTTTTTTAAATCATTGCAGCAACAATTCAATAAAGTAGGGGGTTTTGTGGTGACAATTTGAAATAGTCGAGTTTTCTACGACTTTTCTCACAGCGTCTTTTCCTTGCTTTTCTTTTTAGTCAATATCAGACATTCGGGAAAATGAATTTAGTCAAATTTGAAAATAAAAAAATTAGAAATTATGGAGTTTTAGTAAATTTGCCCCCTAGAGTTATTTTTAAAGGTTAACTACCCAAATAAAAGAGGCAAAGCTCTTTCCATTAATGCCACAGGGGGATAAAGTGCCCAGATTGTAAGGTTACTGTGCCCCTGAATGGAGTAGGACCTTATCCAGATCCCGCTGTGAGTCCCAAGACTAATGTGCCGTAAGCCAATTGCAGATAAAGATTTGGAACTCCCATTGGGTTTTTTCTCCTAAATCGTTGGGGGCAAGAGACATATATTACTCCTTTTGTATTGTACATTATGGGGCACATTTACTAATCCACGAATCCGAATCCCGAATGGGAAAAATCTGATTGGAAACGAAAATTTTGCGAATTTTTCATCGTCATCACGACTTTATCGTATTTTGCGCGAATTTTCTGTCGCCGTCGTGATTTTTTTCGTATTGAGCAATTGTAAACAGCGGAAAAACCAATCTGATTTTTTCGCGACGGTGACGAAAAAGTCGCGGAAAATATACGATGAAGTCGTAACGGCGATGAAAAAATCGCAGGACATATGAAAAAGTCACGACGTCGCCGAAAAAGTCGCAAAAATACCGATCATTACGAAAAAACGCGTTCGGAGGCTTTCGGTCTGTTCGTGGATTAGTAAATCTGCCCCTATGTCAACACATTTACCATTTTTTACACATGATTTGTTTGGATTCCATTACTCACCTACAGGCTTTACATTTGCCACAAGGCTTGCAATCAACCCACCATGATCCTAGCCATGTCTGCGGGTTGGGACTTACGGCTTTCTTACTGCCCAACACATCTCTGAGATTCTTGGCTCTGTCATACATGTCCTATCCCATAATACCCCACTCAAAATTGTATCTGCATTAATGAGATCCCAGTGCTCCCTTAGGGCCCATCCATCTTAGGAAGCCATCTCCATTATTAACCATTTCTGGGTGATCCCCTCGTTCCAAAAACCATATGGGAATCTGCAATACGGCACAGTTACGGTGATTGTTACCAAATGCCGTTTTACCGAGATGTACACGGAATGGATATCTGAGCTTGTGTATTTATACAAATATGGAGCCCTCCTAGAATAGGGTGACCCAATGAAAATGCAGGGAAGTGTCTAATAAATACATGTTGCAGGGCAGCACTGGTTGTATTTCAAATAAACCAAATTCTGTTTCTGCGCATCTATATTTAGATCATGTATTCGATCTGTAGCTCTTCCGGCCCATAACCACTCGGTATAAATGTAACATCTACACCCTGACGTGTCTCATACAGAGAGACAGCCGCCATGGAGGTCACTTATTCTGATGTGAAGTTTGCTGGACCCAAGAGGAAGCGCTTTTTGGATTCTCATCCAACAGGTACCCGGGCACAGTCCTGCTCTCACTGTCAGTAGGGGGGGGGTTGCTTAAAAATACTATTAGAGGGATCTGCCTTTAGCAAGAAAAAAACAAATAATGAAAGGGATTGAAGCTGTGTTGGGAATATACCCCTTCTCTTCCCTTCTTGCCCCTACATTCCTTGTTGCCTCCCCCCTACCCTTCCTTTTATATTTCCCAGTGCCGGTAGCTTTAATATTATATTCCTAAGGAATGAAGAAAAGAAGGAAAAGTAAGTTAGAGAAGGACACGAGAGAAGGAGAGAAGACTTTAAGAAGAAAGAAAGATAATGAGAAGAAGAGCAGTAACAGTGGAAAGTGAAATGAAGTGAAATGGGATGGGAATTTTGCTTTGGATGTTGCCTTTAACAATATTGTGTCATGAAAAGGGGAATGATCCAATGGCAGAAGCCTCTCTTGTTCTTGTTATTATCATCAGTATCATGATTTATCAATCCTGACGGTCTCTTGTTGTTACGTTCTCTCTCTTTCCTCCTCCGCTGCTACTGAGAGTTGTTCTACGTCTTGTAATCTATTAGTTTGAACTAAGAACCAATCCCAATCCAGAGAAGCCACTTCTGATGTAAGAGATGTCCCAGTATGGCAGTTACATTGGCTGGCAGTGAGGGGTCTGAAGGGAATGTGGCCCCTGACTGGGTTTTATTTGCTCATTGTGCAAGATCACCTGGTATTTGATCTGTCCAATCAGCAGCCTCACACTGGGGAACCTTCCAATAAGAATTTTTTTAAGTTTTATTTCTTCCTTCTTGCTGATCTTTGGGGGGATTTTATTTATGTCTCACCGTGTTTCAGTGGAGATGTATCTGCTCTATACTGCGCGACTGAGAGGTACATGGAACACTCTTATAGATGTGGTGGGAAAACATTATGACATATTCTGTATGAAACTTATAAAACAAAGAACTATCCTCAACGTCAGGTGATTTTGGGGAATTGCATCCCCTGTGGTCAAGTTGTGTTTCTGCGCATCTATATTTAGCGTGAGATAAAGTCATGTATTCGATCTGTAGCTCTTCCGGCCCATAACCACTCGGTATAAATGTAACATCTACACCCTGACGTGTCTCATACAGAGAGACAGCCGCCATGGAGGTCACTTATAGTAATGTCATATTTGCTGGACCCAAGAGGAAGCGCTTTTTGGGTTTTCATCCAACAGGTACCCGGGCACAGTCCTGCCCTCACTGTCAGTAGGGGGGGGGGTTTGTTTAAAAAACTATTAGAGGGATCTGCCTTTAGCAAGAAGAGAACAAATAATGAAAGGGATTGAAGCTGTGTTGGGAATATACCCCTCCTCCTCCCTTCTTGCCCCTACATTCCTTGTTGCCTCCCCCCTACCCTTCCTTTTATATTTCTCAGCTCCGGTAGCTTTAATATTATATTCCTAAGTGTAACTTATACCAAACCTGTAACGTTTCACTATATCTGACTGATGTTTCTATTTCCCTCTTTATTGTGCTGGGAACCATTATTCAGTTACATGAGATTTACATGTAATTTAACCCTAATCAACCCAAGGACATGAATCCCCCATGGTTCTGTCTCCCTGCCGGCCGACCCATCTTGTTGTATTAGTTCTATGAGAGCAGTAGATTAGAATCATTGCATAAAACATGAATCCTCATTGGTTTCCCCAGGTACCAACCAGAGGAAAGTGATAGCAGGGATGTGCGGGCTGGCTGTGCTGTGTATGGCCCTGCTGGCACTGCTCATATGGATGGCACTGAGGAGTAAGCCTGCCGGTGGGTATATCTGGACACTGAGGGGTAAGCCTGCCGGTGGGTATATCTGGGCACTGAGGGGTAAGCCTGCCGGTGGGTATATCTGGACACTGAGGGGTAAGCCTGCCGGTGGGTATATCTGGGCACTGAGGGGTAAGCCTGCCGGTGGGTATATCTGGGCACTGAGGGGTAAGCCTGCCGGTGGGTATATCTGGGCACTGAGGGGTAAGCCTGCCGGTGGGTATATCTGGACACTGAGGGGTAAGCCTGCCGGTGGGTATATCTGGGCACTGAGGGGTAAGCCTGCCGGTGGGTATATCTGGGCACTGAGGGGTAAGCCTGCCGGTGGGTATATCTGGGCACTGAGGGGTAAGCCTGCCGGTGGGTATAGCTGGGCACTGAGGGGTAAGCCTGCTGGTGAGTATATCTGGGCACTGAGGGGTAAGCCTGCCGGTGGGTATATCTGGGCACTGAGGGGTAAGCCTGCCGGTGGGTATATCTGGGCACTGAAGGGTAAGCCTGCCAGTGGGTATATCTGGGCACTGAGGGGTAAGCCTGCCAGTGGGTATATCTGGGCACTGAGGGGTAAGCCTGCCGGTGGGTATATCTGGGCACTGAGGGGTAAGCCTGCCGGTGGGTATATCTGGGCACTGAAGGGTAAGCCTGCCGGTGGGTATATCTGGGCACTGAGGGGTAAGCCTGCCGGTGGGTATATCTGGGCACTGAGGGGTAAGCCTGCCGGTGGGTATATCTGGGCACTGAGGGGGGAGTCTGCCGGTGGGTATATCTGGGCACTGAGGGGTGAGCCTGCCGGTGGGTATATCTGGGCACTGAGGGGTAAGCCTGCCGGTGGGTATATCTGGGCACTGAGGGGTAAGCCTGCCGGTGGGTATATCTGGGCACTGACACTCTATGGGCAGTCACTTGTTGCTTCAGGTTAAACCTTTTTCCAAGACTCCACTAGGCAATATGTATTCATTGAGTTTTTTTTATGTGAATTTATATTTTCCTGCAATCCAACATATTAGGTGATCTGGTCTCCTTATCCTAAAAGTAGTTTCAGTTGTTGGAAGTTTTTATACTTAATATTTAATAAATAAGAAGCCAAGAGCCCTTTATGAAAGAAAAGAATATATATTCTTGGACTGTATAATTGGTGTGCGCCTATTTTGTGGATATTATTTTTCAGGTTTTCTTGAATCCGATAAAACTAGATGTTGTGCCCATAATTTATCTTGGTACAAAATTCAACTAACAGAAGGTTTATCCCAGAAAATTATAAATTTTTAAAAGATCAGATTCTGGGGAATACAGAATAGGTAGAACTACCAAGTTGCAATGCTTTCCTAAATTTATTGGTTTTTATCAAAATTTGTGAAATTTTTTAAAAATCGCTTAAAAAGTTCCAGTCTATAGTATCTTATCTCCTACAGGCCATAAAGTAACCAGATAAAACACCCTAAATATGAATGCCAGGGGTCCCCTGAACAGTTTGATGCCCAATATGTATAGGTTTAGCTAAGTATGTGGCATGTAGGGGCCCCAATGGGAACCCCCATATGATCTATCATTTCAGCTCCTGCAAAATCAACACATTTACATCATTTTATGTAGGATAAAGCTACAAAATGTATGCTCACCCCAGAATGCCATATATTTGTGGAAAGTAAACATTCCCCTTAATTCAAAATGGGTACCCGTGTCTTTCTACTCCAAAGTACCAAGCCACAAAGCTTTTCTAAAGTTGGCAATTTTGATAACATTTCCAAAAATCCTCTCAAAGGTTCCAGTTTGCAGCATCTTATCTCCCGTGTTTCATTAGGTACCAAGATAAAACACCCTGAATTTGAACACCAGGGGCCCACTGAACAGTTTTATGCCTAATATGTATAGGTTTACCTAAGTATGTGGCATGTAGGGGCCCCAATGTGAACATACCCCCATATGATCTATCATTTCAGCGTCTGCAAAATCAACACATTTACATCATTTTATGTGCGATAACGCTACAAAAAAGTATGCTCACCCCAGAAAGCCATATATTTTTGGAATGTACACATTCCCCTGAATTCAAAATGGGTACCCATGTCTTTCTACACCAAAGTACCAAGCCACAAAGCTTTTCTGAATTTGGCAATTTTGATGACATTTCCAAAAATCCCCTCAAAGCTTCCATTTTGCAGCATCTTATCTCTCATATAGCATTAGGCACCAAGATAAAACACCCTACATATGAATGCCAGGGGTCCACTGAACAGTTTGATGCCCAATATGTATAGGTTTACCTAAGTATGTGGCATGTAGGGGCCTCAATGTGAACATATGCTCCCCTGAATCTAAAATGGGTACCAATTTCTTTTTACTCCAAAGTATCTAGCTGCAAAGCTTTCCTAATATAATGATTTTATGACATTTCCAAAAATCACCTTAAAAGTTCCAATATGCAGCATCTTATTTTCTATAGGAGATTAGGTACCAAGATAAAAACACCCTAAATATGAACCCCAGAGGTCTACTGAACAGTTTGATGCCCACTGTACATAAGTTTATCAAAGCACATGGCACTTAGAGACCCCAAAATATACCTTGTGCCACTAATTTCATGGCTTACATTTACCTAATTCATAAACACATGGCAGTTTTATGAGGGGTAGAAGCTGCAGAAATGTAAGGTGACCCCCAAAAACCATATATTTTTGCAAAGTACACATTCTGACAAATCCAACATGGGTAAAGAAGACTTTCTACACCAAAGTATCTGGAAAGCTTTCCTAAAGTTAATGGCAATTTGCCACATTTAGCTTACAACATTTCCTAACATATAATGACACATCACCCTAAATATGAATGCCAGCGGTCTACTGAACGTTCTGATGCCCAATATGCAAAGATTTACCAAAGTATGTGGGGTACAGAGGCACCCAAATGAAAGTAGTGCATAGGAATTTTCTAAGCTGCCAACTCAATTTCTGCAAAAAAAGCCCAATGACCATGTATTATCTGCCGTAAGACCCCCTAACTGTACAGAAAAACCCGGAAAACCATATATTTTTGGAAAGTACACATTCTGACAAATCCAACATTGGTAAAGAGTCCTTTCTACACCAAAGTACCAATCTACAAAGCTTTCCTAAAGTTAGTGGTTTTTATGACATGTTGCAATTTGCCACATTTATCTCACACAATTTCTTGCGTACAAAGACAAATCACCCCAAATAGGAACACCAGAGGCCTACTGAACAGTTTGATGCCCAATATGCATAGATATACCCAAGTCTGTGGTATGTACTGACCCCAAAATGAAAATAGCTCATATGGATTTCTCGCCTGCCAACTCAGCTTTTGCATACAAAGCCCCCTGACAGCGTATTATGTGCAGTAACACCCCCAAACTATACACAGACCCCCAGAAAACCATATATTTTTGGAAAGTACACATTCCCCTGAATCTAAAATGGGTACCCATGTCTTTCTACTCCAAAGTACCAAGCCACAAAGCATTTCTAAGGTTAGCAATTTTGATGACATTTCCAAAAATCTGCTCAAAGTTTCCACTTTGCAGCATCTTATCTCCCACATAGCATTAGGTACCAAGATAAAACACCCTAAATTTGAACGCCAGGGGTCCACTGAACAGTTTGATGCCCAATATGTATAGGTTTACCTAAATATGTGGCATGTAGGAGCCCCAATGGGAACATAACCCCATATGATGTGTCATTTCAAAAAATCAACACATTTACATCCTTTATGTGGGATAATGCTACAAAAAAGTACGCTCACCCCAGAAAGCCATATATTTTTGGAAAGTACACATTCTGATGAATTCAAAATAGGTAAAGTTATTTTTCTACACCAAAGTTCCACACAGCAAAGCTATGCTAAAAATCACTAATACAGGGATAAAAATGCATTAAAGCCACAAAAATTGTGAAAATCAATGAAACAACAAAATAAGTCACACAACAGTGTAATCAGTGGTCAAAATATCTGATCCAATAGTCACGCTGTCAAAATAAACAGTTTTTAGGGAAAAGAAACTAAAAAAAAGAAGTAAAATGAAAAAAAAAAGGTTTTGTGAGTGTTTGTGTATACATGTGTGTACACATGTAAAGGTTGTGTGCAAAAACAAAAAACTGTGCTAAATTGTGTGCTGTATTTGTGTGCAAAAAAAAATCACACTTACCTGTCCTGAAGCACAGATCGCTTGCCTGGTCCTTCTAGCTGCAGTACTGGCAGGAAGTCAGTGGGAGGCGGTGCAGTGGGGGAAGGAGGAAGCAGTACAAGCAGCAGACGCGATGCAATCACGTCAGCTGCTTGTAGGTCGGTCCTGCGACAATCGCATCGCAGGACCGACCCCTCAACCCCCTCGTTGCATAGGTACCAATAACGTAGGTACTATCGAGGATCGAGGATTTTTAGAGACAGAATTAAATGATCCAATGATTTCCTTCATTTTCAGGTTCAGAATCTCCTCACAATAAACCTGATGCAGCACAGAAGTGCGACTTAGAAGAGACCCCCCAAGGTAACACTACGGGGTAACACTACGGGGTAACACTACGGGGTAACACTACGGGGTAACACTACGGGGCCCAAAGCCAATGGCAAGTGTCTGCAAACGGCTCATCTTTTTTTGCTTCATGGTTTTAGAGGTTTTCTCGTTTCTTTGACGCTTTCATTTGCGTGACAAAATGAACAATTCATGGTTTTTGCAGATTTTTTAATGTTTCTTTCCATTCGTGTTTTAATAAATCACATGGCGTTCATGGATTTAGAGAAAAAGAGTTTTGTTTTCATGTTTTCGAAAACCAACTCTGTGTTTCATGTAATGAAAGGGCCAATAGAGTTCAGCCGACTGCTCAGTGTAAGTATTCTGCTCACTGTATGTAGTTGTTGCACAAAAACTTTACAACATACAGATGCAGCCAGCAAGTTTTCCCATTTTGTCTCACTGTGTCCAGACACCATTTTTTAAATGTTAAATTCTGCCTCTAGATGGTGCTAGAGTGCAAAAACTTGGCAGTTAAACACAATAAAAAACGCCATAGGCTTTTCTGTTTCTGGAAGAGACATAACGCAACAACAGGGTAAAGGAACTTCTGTGTATAGAAAATAATCACATTGTTACAGAAGCCAAAATACTATTTAGTTAATCCTGTTTCCTCCCTTTCTCAGGCTCGTGCCCCTCAGACTGGATTCCTCTGAACCAAAAATGCTATTACTTTTCTAAGGAGAAAAATACTAAATTTGACAGCGAGAGAAGCTGCGTCTCCCTCGACTCCCGACTCGCTCGACTGACGCAGAAGGACTCCCTGCTGAGGGTATGAGCCGAATGTAAATACTGTGGGGCAATAGTGCGGCACTGCTGGGGGGCACATTTTTTACCCAATATTAATTCAGAACTGTGGGGATGGAGTATTAGCTGAGCCGCGGGGTCGGGGGTTCCCAAACTGTCGGCAGTGACAGGAGCCGAGCCTGAAGCACCGTTACAGCGAGAATTAAGGATAATGGTTATTTCTCTCATGTTACCCCCAAAACCCATGTACGAGGGCAATCAGGATCGAAGACTTTCTATCTGTCCTTAATTAGAATTAGTTATGATACCCCAATAATTCCCTTTACCTTGTTATGAGCAAAGGGGTCAATGAAAAAATGTTGGTGCTCCCAGGGGAACCAGACATGTCTGACAGCCTTTGCAATGGGGACTCCAGAATCACGGGTCCAGATCACAATTAAAAATTCATTTACTCCCCTCCAAAGCCATTCTGTGACATTATATATTTTGTAGTAACAAAATGAATTCTGTGCCCACCGAATCCCGGATTCAATTCGGGATTCGGGCTGAATCCAGCCTTTTCTTGATGTATTCGGTTTGGCCGAATCCATGGTCCCGGCCGAACGGAATCCGAATCCTAATTAGCATAAATTAGCATATGCTAATTAGCATTTGAAAAGGGTTAAAAGTTAGGGGGGATTTTTAACCCTTCACAATCCTAATTAGCATATGCTAATTAGGATTCGGATTCGGTTCGGGGGTTCGGCAGAACCCAAAAAAGTGGGTTTGGTGCATCCCTAATTTTTTTGCAGCAAACACCCTGGAATGGCAGTTTTGTCATTTGAAAATTAAATCCAAAAACGCAACGTAATGTTTGAATTATTTATATTTCTGTTGTTTAGTTCTGGTTCCTAATTCCTCACTATATTATATGGTTTATTTATTACAGCTGATAATAACCCAGACGTATCAGGAATACTGGGCTGAACTGAATAAATCCCAAGTGTGGAATCAGCAGTCACAGCAGCTCGAGATGAAAGCAACGTGGGCCGACGGGACCAGCGAGTATGGGATAATGTACCCCCTACTGTAAATGATAAGGATATTAGCAGTCACTGAGGGGTTCTGTGCCCCCATATAAAGGCACAAGGCTGCAGGCTGAGTTATACAGGGAACTCTGAGTATCACTCATGTATTATAAGGGATAATGTACCCCCTACTGTAAATGATAAGGATATTAGCAGTCACTGAGGGGTTCTGTGCCCCCCATATAAAGGCACAAGGCTGCAGGCTGAGTTATACAGGGAACTCTGAGTATCACTCATGTATTATAAGGGGTAATGTACCCCCTACTGTAAATGATAAGGATATTAGCAGTCACTGAGGGGTTCTGTGCCCCCCATATAAAGGCACAAGGCTGCAGGCTGAGTTATACAGGGAACTCTGAGTATCACTCATGTATTATAAGGGGTAATGTACCCCCTACTGTAAATGATAAGGATATTAGCAGTCACTGAGGGGTTCTGTGCCCATATAAAGGCACAAGGCTGCAGGCTGAGTTATACAGGGAACTCTGAGTATCACTCATGTATTATAAGGGATAATGTACCCCCTACTGTAAATGATAAGGATATTAGCAGTCACTGAGGGGTTCTGTGCCCCCCATATAAAGGCACAAGGCTGCAGGCTGAGTTATACAGGGAACTCTGAGTATCACTCATGTATTATAAGGGATAATGTACCCCCTACTGTAAATGATAAGGATATTAGCAGTCACTGAGGGGTTCTGTGCCCCCCATATAAAGGCACAAGGCTGCAGGCTGAGTTATACAGGGAACTCTGAGTATCACTCATGTATTATAAGGGATAATGTACCCCCTACTGTAAATGATAAGGATATTAGCAGTCACTGAGGGGTTCTGTGCCCCCCATATAAAGGCACAAGGCTGCAGGCTGAGTTATACAGGGAACTCTGAGTATCACTCATGTATTATAAGGGATAATGTACCCCCTACTGTAAATGATAAGGATATTAGCAGTCACTGAGGGGTTCTGTGCCCCCCATATAAAGGCACAAGGCTGCAGGCTGAGTTATACAGGGAACTCTGAGTATCACTCATGTATTATAAGGGATAATGTACCCCCTACTGTAAATGATAAGGATATTAGCAGTCACTGAGGGGTTCTGTGCCCCCCATATAAAGGCACAAGGCTGCAGGCTGAGTTATATAGGGAACTCTGAGTATCACTCATTTATTATAAGGGATAATGTACCCCCTACTGTAAATGATAAGGATATTAGCAGTCACTGAGGGGTTCTGTGCCCATATAAAGTCATTTCCATGTCTGTTTATATCAGGTTGGTGCTAGAGGCCAGCGGCCCATGTATAAAGGTAGGAAGGTACCTACATACGGATAACTGCTATCAGCGCCTGCGCTGGGTATGTGAGAGAGACCCATCTGTGCGCATCATCGACCAATCAGATTCACAGGAGAGACCACGGGATGGAAACAGCACGAGGCAGTAACTTATTTGCACAAAAGAATAAACTTCCATTTTGGATCCCCAGAGGGTTCTTGTTCTTTCTTTCTGCCCCTGTATGTACAGTACATGAGGATAACTCTTTCTGCTCACAGGATTCAGTGTTCTTAGCCTTTGCCTCTCCATATCTGTGTGTGCTTTATTCTCTTATCCAGAACACGATGCACAGACTCCTGTGTAATCACCATAAATAATAATGAGACACAGGAGCAAAACCAGGAGAAGCCCCAGTAACAAGATTAAAAGAATGGGAGGGTTTCTCTATTGCCCTGTATATACTGTATCTGTGTTAGTTCTTTTGTTTATAGAATAAATCTAAATCACCAGTTTCTACAATGAATAAAATATCTGTTACGCGGGAACAACCGACTTTTGTATTGGAGGTGCATCATCCATAAAGATTTCAAATCAATAGAAACCAATAATGAGATGATTACTATGGCGGCACATTGGCTTTCTCAGTGGGGACCAACGGGTGTCTCTTCTGTAAACTCTGGTGCTGTAAAGTGGGATGTCTCGTTATTTCTTCTAGATATCGACGTCGCTCATGAACTGGCAAAGCAGTGAGTTTGGGATTGGGGAAGTGTTGGGCTCTGTGCCAGGCTCGGTGTTGGGTCTCAGTGTCAGGCTCGGTGTCGGTCTCAGCGTCGGGCTCGGTGTTCAGTGTTGGGCTCAGTGTCGGGCTCAGTGTCGGGCTTGGTGTCGGGCTCAGTGTTGGGCTTGGTGTCGGTGCTCAGTGCCGGGGGCTTAGTGCCAGGCTCGGTGCAGACCCTCACTGTGTGAGATAAATGCGGCAAACTGCAACATTATTTTCTGAAATGTCATAAAAACCACTAACTTTAGGAAAGCTTCACAGATTGGTACTTTGGTGTAGAAAGGACTCTTTACCCATGTTGGATTTGTCACAATGTGTACTTTTCAAAACTATATGGTTTTCTGGGGTCTCTGTATAGTTAGGGGGGGTTACGGCACATAATACGCTGACAGGGGCCTCTGTATAGTTAGGGGGGGTTACGGCACATAATACACTGACAGGGGGCTCTGTATAGTTAGGGGGGGTTACGGCACATAATACACTGACAGGGGGCTCTGTATAGTTAGGGGGGGTTACTGCACATAATACGCTGACAGGGGGCTCTGTATAGTTAGGGGGGGTTACGGCACATAATACGCTGACAGGGGGCTCTGTATAGTTAGGGGGGGTTACGGCACATAATACGCTGACAGGGGGCTCTGTATAGTTAGGGGGGGTTACGGCACATAATACGCTGACGGGGGCTCTGTATAGTTAGGGGGGGTTACAGCACATAATATGCTGTCAGGGGGCTCTGTATGCAAAAGTTGAGTTGGCAGGTGAGAAATCCTTGTGTGATATTTTCATTTTGGGGTCAGTACATACCGCAGACTTTGGTATATCTATGCATATTGGGCATCAAACTGTTCAGTAGGCCTCTGGTGTTCCTATTTCGGGTGATTTGCCTTTGTACGCAAGAAATTGTGTGAGATAAAAGCGGCAAATTGCAAAATTTTTAGGCGATTTTCTGAAATGTCATAAAAACCACTAACTTTAGGAAAGCTTTGCAGATTGGTACTTTGGTGTAGAAAGGACTCTTTACCCATGTTGGATTTGTCAGAATGTGTACTTTCCAAAAATATATAGTTTTCTGGGGTGAGTGTACTTTTTTGTAGCATTATCCTACTTAAAGGATGTAAATGTGTTGATTTTGCAGGAGCTGAAATGATACATCATATCGGGGTATGTTCCCATTGGGGCCCCTACATGCCACATACTTAGCTAAACCTTTACATGTTGGGCATCAAACTGTTCAGGGGACCCCTGGCATTCATATTTAGGGTGTTTTATTTGGTTACTTTATGACTTGTAGGAGATAAGATACTATTGACTGGAAGCAAATTTCACAATTTCACAAATTTTGGTAAAAACCAATAACTTTAGGAAAGCATTGCGACTTGATAGTTTGGAGCAGACAGACAGTTGTGCCTATTCTGTATTCCCCAGAATCTGTTCTTTCCAAAAATGTATAATTTTCTGGGATAAACCTTCTGTTAGTGGGATTTTTGGCCTTGAAATCTAAAGTATGCAGCTTTCTGGAGCAGTGCTTTGGGGATTTGGTAGGTACTGCTGGGAGTTTGTGACCTATACAAGTGAGAAATCTCCATAAAACTATATATATTTGGTATTGGCACGTTCAGGAGACATGGGACTTTCCAAATCAGTTGTATTTTTGTGCATAAAATAATTTTTGTTTCTGGTGTATGTGTGTTTATATTATGGAAAATTTGTTTGTTTTTTTTTAGACATTTAGAAGCCTATATCTTGTTACAGAATTGGAATTACACAACAATTCTACCATATTTCGAAAGCTTAGGTTTTCCTGAAATAAATGACATATTGTTTTGCTGGGTAAACTAAAAGTCCCCCCGAGGAAAGGCCCCTAAAGTGAAACAATGCAAAATGTTCAAAAACTGTCTGGCAATACAAGTTCCGCTTTGACCAAAATGGCTGGCAGTAAAAAGGTTAAAGGAGTCCATACAGGTATGGGGAGGCTTTTGATAATTAATACAGACTGACTGGGATATTATTCAATGAGCTGTTCTATTCTGTTTGGGTTGAGGGTCAATTTAATTCATTAGTAAGTTATAAATGAGCTCAAATTTCATTTCAAATGGGACCAATGGCCAACAGTGTCACTAATCATAAAGATGTTTATATATACACATAAAAGAAAGCTCTATAAAGAAATAAAACATAAATCAGAGCTAAACCCCAAGGCAGTCAGTTGGTTTATTCCCTAAATAGGTTCATTACCATCTGTTCCCTGAAGCCTCTCAGCCAGAGGTCTCTATGTGAGGACATTACAGGAACAAACAAGGGACATTTGGAATGGAAAACCCATTGCTCATCATTGGATTGTTGCCACTTTGCCATTCCCTGGGGATCCCTGTGTTCCTGATGAGCCCTGAAGGGGACGTCCCATAGACAGGGACACAATAATTACTGTGTATATTGCATATCCCACAGGGACACAATAACAACTCATGGGTCACCCTGGGTTTAACCAAACACAATATATCGGCATCAGAGAAGGTTCTGAATGTCCCTGATTTAATAGCTACACCCTGTGCTTTGTGTCTCACTCAGAAACATTATAGTTCTGTTTGTACCTTATATCCCGCCATGTCCCTACTCTCCCTCTGATTGGCTCCTCTGCAGTTTGGCAGGTAAGGGCTTAGCATGTGGGGCAATTTGTTGCCCAATTATTATACATAACAAGCCAACGTGATAAAGAATATTACACAGCTTAGATGACACCACTTTTTATTACTATAACCTAGAGAGCAATAGCAGAGATCAGGGGCAGTTAAAGGGGATGTGTGTTCACCTGACAGGTAGTGATGCAGCTCTAACTGTAACAGGAAGTAGTGTGGGAGTAAAAGGCAGAACTCTGCCCATTTTATAGTTTCTTGAAACCAAACTCATTTCCACAAATGTCAGTCATTTATCAAACGATCAAAATTGAAAAAAGCACAAACTAAAAAAAGACATGGAAAAATGCATAAACTGCAACTTTTTTGTATTGTCGTACAACAACCAGAGTCAAAACCCCCCCGAAAACCTTGAAAACCTCGAAGCAAAGAAAGATCTTCCAGTTGTTAAAGGGACGTCTGCCATTGGCTTCTACATGATCTCGACGGGTGTCAGATGTATTTTTTAGGGATGCACCAAATTCAGGATTCGGTCTTTTTTTAGCAGCGTTTGGATTTGGCCGAATCCACTGGCCGAACCGAATCCGGATCCTAATTAGCCTAAATTAGCATATACTAATTAGCATTCAGAGGGGTTAAATGTTAGGGGGGAAATACTCTAATCCTAATTAGGATTTGGATTCGGTATTCACCTGAATCCATCGGGGTGGGTTCGGGGGTTTGGCCCAACTGGGTTCGGTGCATCCCTAGTATTTTTTCATTTGGATTTTTTACAGTTTTGTCGTATAATAAATTGTAAAAAAAATCATGTTTTGGCATAAAAAAACCTAAACCCAAAAAATCAAGCATTAATGGCTAATATTTACTAAAAAGAGTTGCGAGGAAAAGTCGCTGAGTTTTCAGGCGAAACCCAATGAAATCTTTAAAGTTTCAAGACAAAAGAAAGAAGTTCAAGGAAAGGGGAGGGGCCTCTGCCATTGGCTTCAAGGGGAAGTCAATTCCATCATTGTTTTCTATTTTACCCAGTTTCAAGTGAAACTTACCATTGAGCCCTATGGAGGCTTAGAATAGTAGTAGAACAGTCAGTGACAGCCTGTCCTTGGCACATTTTCAAGGAGAATTTAATCCCCTCATTGATTTCTGTTTCACCCAGTTTCAAGGGAAAGTTAATCCCCTCATTGATTTCTGTTTCACCCAGTTTCAAGGGAAAGTTATTCCCCTCATTGTTTTCTGTTTTACCCAGTTTCAAGTAGAAGTTAATCCCTCATTGGTTTCTGTTTCACTCAGTTTCAAGGGGAATTTAATACCCTCATTGGTTTCTGTTTCACCCAGTTTCAAGGAGAAGTTAATCCCCTCATTGTTTACTGTTTTACCCAGTTTCAAGTGAAACTTACCATTGAGCCCTATGGAGGCTTAGAATAGTAACATAGTAACATAGTAACATAGTAAGTTGGGTTGAAAAAAGACATACGTCCATCAAGTTCAACCATAATGCCTATACCTAACCTGCCTAACTACAAGTTGATCCAGAGGAAGGCAAAAAACCCCATCTGAAGCCTCTCTAATTTGCCTCAGAGGGGAAAAAATTCCTTCCTGACTCCAAGATGGCAATCGGACCAGTCCCTGTATCAACTTGTACTAAGAGCTATCTCCCATAACCCTGTATTCCCTCACTTGCTAAGAATCCATCCAGCCCCTTCTTAAAGCTATATAATGTATCAGCCAGTACGACTGATTCGGGGAGGGAATTCCAGAACCTCACAGCTCTCACTGTAAAAAATCCTTTCCGAATATTTAAATGGAACCTCCCTTCTTCTAAACGGAGTGGGTGCCCTCGTGTCCGTTGGAAGGACCTACTGGTAAATAAAACATTAGAGAGGTTATTATATGATCCCCTTATATATTTATACATAGTTATCATGTCACCTCTTAATAGTAATAGAACAGTCAGTGACAGCCTGTCCTTGGCACATTTTCAAGGAGAAGTTATTCCCCTCATTGTTTTCTGTTTTACCCAGTTTCAAGTAGAAGTTAATCCCTCATTGGTTTCTGTTTCACCCAGTTTCAAGGAGAAGTTAATCCCCTCATTGTTTTCTGTTTCACTCAGTTTCAAGGGGAATTTAATCCCCTCATTGGTTTCTGTTTCACCCAGTTTCAAGGAGAAGTTAATCCCCTCATTGTTTTCTGTTTTACCCAGTTTCAAGGGGAATTTAATCCCCTCATTGTTTTCTGTTTTACCCAGTTTCAAGGAGAAGTTAATCCCCTCATTGTTTTCTATTTTACCCAGTTTCAAGTGAAACTTACCATTGAGCCCTATGGAGGCTTAGAATAGTAATAGAACAGTCAGTGACAGCCTGTCCTTGGCACATTTTCAAGGAGAATTTATTCCCCTCATTGTTTTCTGTTTTACCCAGTTTCAAGGGGAAGTTAATCTCCTCATTGTTTTCTGTTTCACCCAGTTTCAAGGGGAATTTAATCCCCTCATTGGTTTCTGTTTCACCCAGTTTCAAGGGGAATTTAATACCCTCATTGGTTTCTGTTTCACCCAGTTTCAAGGAGAAGTTAATCCCCTCATTGTTTACTGTTTCACCCAGTTTCAAGGGGAATTTAATCCCCTCATTGGTTTCTGTTTTACCCAGTTTCAAGGGGAATTTAATCCCCTCATTGGTTTCTGTTTCACCCAGTTTCAAGGGGAAGTTAATCCCATCATTGTTTTCTATTTCACCCAGTTTCAAGTGAAACTTAAACACATTATTGTTTTCCAACAATGAACGCCAATGCTCCTAAAATGGCTGCTGGAGCACTTCCTGTTTGGGAAAAATAAAGAGGGTTCATGGAAACAAACATCAGTTTAGACTCAAATATTTTGAGTTTTAACAACACTTTTGGCTAGAAAAATTTTGGATTTTTGTAAACTCTAAATTTCCGTTCAAACGATTCAAGCATTAGTGTGGCAATCATACAACAATGATTGAGTTTATACGACTTTCAAGAAAAAACGAATTCTAGTAAATTAGCTCTTAAGGGCCAGATTTATCAAAATGTGTAGAGAGTCCCATCTAGAGACATTAAAGACCCCGAGTCTGTACTGAGACTCCTACATCACAATGTTGGGTTCTTCTACATTGACTGTATATATATCTGCTATTAGTGGACGGAGAGCAGTAATGTCTATTCTATATGTTGTGCTGAAAGCCTCCAGCAAATAACAGATCACATGACCTGGGCAGTAGAGATGTAGCGAACTGTTCGCCGGCGAACTAATTCGCGCGAACATCGGGTGTTCGCGTTCGCGCAAATTTGCGGACTTTTGGCGATGTTTGCCATTTTGGGTTCGCCGCGGTTTTTTGTTGGCGTTATTTTTTGGCGTTTTTTTTTTTCTTTCGTTATTTTTTGGCGTTTTTTTTGGCGTTTTTTTTTTTTTCCTTTCGTTATTTTTTGGCTTTTTTTTGGCGTTTTTTTTTTTTGGCGTTTTTTTTACAAAGTATTTTTCAGAGAAATTTTTGCTTGATCCCCCTCCTGCATGCCACTGTCCAGGTCGTGGCACCCTTTAAAATCAGTTTTCTGGCCAGAAATGGCTTTTCTAGGTTTTAAAGTTCGCCTTCCCATTGAAGTCTATGGGGTTCGCAAAGTTCGCGAATATTCGCGAGTTTTGCCGAAAGTCCGCGAACGGGTCCGCGAACATTTTTGGCGATGTTCGCTACATCCCTACTGGGCAGATCCAGGGACATTCCTGATCACTCTGAGGACATCTGATCGATGCTGATTGGAGCATTCAGAAAATGGGTGGTTAGAAGGTGGAGCCAACTGTTCTTGGAATAGATTGTGTTTACTCCCAGCAGCAGGACATAAATAAAATGGAAAGATGAAAGCAACTGAAGAACAGATTCTTAAAGGGGACCTGTCACCCTAAGAAATGATCCCAAATGTATTTCTATCATGTTATTTGAGCAAAATAAACATCACCTACACTGTATAAATAATATATATCCTGTTTCCTTCAGTTTTGGAATTGCTCAATCACAGCCAGCAGGGTGCCGCCATTTTGTGGACACTGTTAGTAAGGCAAGGTTTGTATCCCCCCAAAATCTTGTTTATTTGATTGAATAGGGGGCCTGATACCCAGGCACTGGCTACACAATTAGATAATGAAGAGGGAGGGGAAAGGGAGGAGTGCAGTGATATCTAGGAAGTGCTGAATTGAAAGTGAAAGTATTTGCCTAAGGCATAGGGGCGGGGCAGGCAATATATGATTGACAGCTGGGATTTTTAAATGCCTTTATAATGGGTATGGGTGTGTTAATAAAAAAATGAGTTTGGGTTTCATGTTTAATTTAAAAGGACTTTTATTATGTTTTCATACGGTTTTTTTTATGTCTGGGTAACAGCTCCCCTTTAATGCTTAAAAGAATAAAACTACAGAGTCAGAGAGTAAAACCAATAACTGGGGAATTTATCAAGAAAAGTACGAGATTTGCAGCACTGAAGCGCAGCGAGACCTTCTGTATCTAGACTCATAGATAACACGGGATCAGTGGGGCAGGTCTTACAGTATTTTGGTCAATAAAAATCATTTTTTACAAAGAGAAGGTGAATATTTAGTCTGATTATTTCATTCCTGGGGGGTTTTATACTCAAAAATATATGTGGCCCCTGGAAGATTCTGCCTACGAATAAGGAACAGCGAGTAGTAAAACCCAAGAGCTGAGGGGGTTGTGTGCAAATAAAGGACTTAGGGGCAGATTTACTAGAAATAAGAATTTTTTTGTTTTTAGAAACTCTAAACATAAACTCTGGTGAGTATTTTGATTTGATCAATGATGTATTTACAACATATATATATATATACCTATGTACGGTAATGCTCATCTTCCCGGGTCCCAGCAGGGCATTGGCCATTTGCATTCTGGTCACGACTTGCTCTGTTCTGGTGCTGGGACTTACATTTGTATATTTGTAGACCACAAAAATGTATGTAAATAAAAATATTTTCCAATATACATAAAAAATATCTATTTTTTTTTTTTGGGTTGTAATTTTCAATTTTTTTTACAAGATTTCTGAGGATTTAATGATAACTACGTTCAGATTTATGGTAAGGTCACACAGGACCAGGCCTAGGGCGGCAGGACTTTAGGGGCGGCGTAGCGCCCAGCTACTGCTTCTAAACTGGGTCCGAATAGAAAAATGAAAAACAATCATTTAACCTTCCGCAAAGGAGTCACGTTTTGACATTCTTATGAAGCACAGAGAGTCTTAAAGAGAGAAGGAAGGGACTGGGAAAAGACTGGGAGAGGAGGAGCACTTCCTCTGTGAGCTGAGCCAGTTAGTATTATGCCCCGCCCCTGAGGAGCCAGAGAACACTGATTGACAGAGAGATCATACTGGCAGTGCCTGACATCGACTCACTAGAGGAGCAGTGAATAGTGAATAAGTCTCTTACTCAGACATGGCTGCATCTGCCAGGAATTATTATTGTTGGTGACTGGTGAGGATTCTCTCTTCCCTGATCTGGTACCAATGGGTTTAAGGACTGTGAATGTAGTGTTTATATCCAATTACACCTCTTTAAATACAAACCCATTCATAGTTTAGAATCTTCATTATTTCAGTGCAGGTTTTTGCTCTGTTGAAGGAAGGTTACTGGCTGCCTCTGCGCTACCCAGGTATCCCCAGGCGTCATGGCGACACCTTACTGTCTGTAATAAAGATGTAATATATACACTTATACCTAAAGATGCTAATTATTTTTATTAAAATACATTTAATTAGATGCAAGCATTAATAAGATATAAAATACATTTACCCAATCAGCTAATGAAGAAGGTCCCATTGATTATTAGGTGTGTAGAATAATGCCATAAGTAGGGGTGGGGTAACAGGGTCAGTGAATGTATTGACCAACATGGGACCTACAGACTGACTGGAACATTAGATAGTGAGACTTGAGGAACATTCTAAATGGTTGGCTGGGGGGTTGGTTCAACTCCTTAGTATTAACATCTGTTCCCTGAAGCCTCTCAGCCAGAGGTCTCTATGTGAGGACATTACAGGAACAAACAAGGGACATTTGGAATGGAACACCCATTGCTCATCATTGGTACCTGGATTGTTGCCACGTTGCCATTCCCTGGGGATCCCTGTGTTCCTGATGAGCCCTGAAGGGGACGTCCCATAGACAGGGACACAATAATTACTGTGTATATTGCATATCCCACAGGGACACAATAACAACTCATGGGTCGCCCTGGGTTTAACCAAACACAATATATCGGCATCAGAGAAGGTTCTGAATGTCCCTGATTTAATAGCTACATGAAGTTCTTTCTTTCATACTCTCGCAGAAATGTTATTTGCTTAGTTCCCCTTTAATTGGGTGACAGCATGTGACTATCTGCTTTTGAGGCCACTTATTATACATGACAAGCCAAAATGATTGTGAATATTACAAATCCTTGGCGCCAGCAATGTTCCATTACTATGATTTAGAAAATAATAGCAGACACAGGGAATCATTCAATTTCGGCATGAAGGAGCCTCTTGTAATAGATTTTGGCTTAAAGATACATGAAAATCCTTCTATGCACTTGGTCTCTTTCCAGAGGCAATATCTGCACAGACAAAAGAAATAATGGTGCTACATGGACAAACTTTCCTTCTCTTCCTTTATTATCCCTACTCCTAGACCAGCCTTCCCCAATGTGGTGTCTTTGGGCCGTAGAGTTGACCTGTACAGATAAGAGCAATGAAATATGAAAAAAAGTTGAAACATTTCATAGAAATTTGGGTTTTCAAACTTACTAACTGGTCTGTGAGTTGTTTTTCTGCCCAACGCTTAGGACATTAATGTCCCATCAAGTCAAAGAAAGGGAAAAATCACCGGCAGACTGGAAGCTTAAAAGATGGGGGGTCTTTTGTTGTATTAGAGACAATAGGAAGGTCCCTCTTCCCCTAGAGTTCAGGAGCAAACAGGGTCAACTGAGAGATAATAGGCACATTTAATACTAATTTACTGTAGGGACCCCCAGATTTGGGCCCTTTAGACTAGGTTCCCCTTTAAACAGGCAATCTAGAGGGTGGCCTTGTGAGATACGGACACCTGTTTGTGTAAAAAGAGAGTTAGTCAACAGCAACCACTAGGTGGCAGTGTGCTGTTGTATAAAAGGTGAAGCCACACCATTTTGGAGGTCTTTCTTCCTGGGACTTCCCCTCTTTCGGAGGTGAGATACAGGATTAGTTAGATAAATCAGTCAGACAATCTAATAGTCACTCTAGGAGGGAAGGGGAAGATAGGGTATTTAGTTGGGCAGTTGGAAGCCCCAACAGGAGGGCAGTGAGGTTATTACCTCGTGGCATTACTAGCCACAGGTCAGGGACTTAAAGTGGTGAGTTCAGGTCACAGCATATTCCCATAGAGGGGAGATTATCTGGAGGAAGAGACCCTGTTTGGATTAAATAAAGAAGTTCACTTTGTTAAGCAGCAACCCTCAGTCTCCTGGTCAATCCCTCTTCAGACGGAACTAATACATCCTGGTAAGCATCCCCCACTGGAGAGCAGGGTCCTGTGAGTTACGGGGAGTTGCCAGTTGCGGCCTACACATTCTACCACAGCAAAGGCAGTACACACAGCTCAAAGAGACTTACAGCCAACACCAAGGGGCCGATTTACTAATCCACGAATGGATCGAAAGCGTCTGAATGCGTTTTTTTCGTAATGATCGGTGTGTTGCAATTTTTCCGTCGCCGCCGCGCTTTTTCGTAATTGTCGCAACTTTTTCGTAGCCATTACGACTTGCGTGAATTGTCGCAACTTTTTCCTAGCCATCGCGAAAAAATTTGAAAGGTTTGCCCGCCATTTACTAGCGCTCAATACGAAAAAGTCGCAACAATTTGCGCAAGTCGTAACAGCTACGAAAAAGTCGCGACAATTCGCGCAAGTCGTAAAGGCTATGAAAAAGTTGCGACAATTCACGAAAAAGTCGCGATGGCGACGAAAAAACCCCCAAAAATACGAAAAAGTCGCAAAATGTTTGTTTCCAATCCGATTTTTTCCCATTCGGGATTCGGATTTGTGGATTAGTAAATCAGCCCCCAAGGGTGTGCTACATTACTTTAATCAGTTTTACACGATTAACTGGTAAATCCAGCCAAGTGGCAACCCTACTCCTGAAGGAGTCACTATAGAGTATGGTTATGGGATTCCCAAGGGGTTGCCCCGCAGTCCAGGGTCTCAAGCTGTAAGACTTCAGCAGCTCAACTACAGGTCACACCGGCATGGTGTCACTTGAGATTTTGAAGGGGGGGTCTTTATTGGGGTACCTTAGGCCAAAACATTCTCCCACAGGGGGCATATTTATGAAAGGTTGAAATTGGAACTTGCCAAAGTTTACCAGAGGGAAATTCTTTTGGGGAATGTTCAGGAGCATATTTACCAGTGCAGAACTCGGGCAAGTTCTAGTATATAATATTCTAGTATATAATATACTATATAACACTTTCCTGGATTTCACATGTCAGTGCATCTTTCTTCTTCTTTGTTAATGCACATAAATGTAATATAAACAGTATTAACTCATGAAGAACATCAAGGAGACTTGCTGCTGATCAGACATGGCTTCACCTCTTCATTAATGGCCACTGTGTTCAGACTCAGCACGATAACTCCCTGCTATTGACTTTGCCTATTCTACATTCTGTAACCCCCACAAGTGTAGAGGTTCAAGCCAAGCCCACTGACAAATTTCTTTGTGACAAACAGAAGCCTTCACTTGGTCCCTCAGGTACATGCTGATTGGAGCCTTCATGAAGTGGGAGGTCTGAAGGTGGAGAATAAAATGCTAGACTATATAAATTGGGTGCGACACAAAGGTGCATTTAGAGAAACCTCTAGGAAATATCAATACAAGTAAGTGGAATTGATTATTTTATATAAATGTTAGTGCTCCTGTAGAGTAACCTGGACGTAGATAAAGAGGAATATCATAGTTATGTATTATACCTGCCCCTATACTGTAACTCTGCTTCTGATTGGCTCTGGGAACGGGGTTTGTTTGTTTCCAACAGTAAAAGGGTTCAGAAGGATCCAGGAGAGATCAAGCAGCTGAATACAGACTCATATAGTTAATAAGAGAATAATACAGTTACTGAATAAAACCAATAACTGGAGGAATCACCAAGGTAAGAGATTTGGGTTTGGGTCGGTTTCCCCACAGGTTCTGGTTCCTTCCCACAGCCCAGAAACTCACTGTAGTGTGTAAGTTCCACTGGGGCAGGGGGTAAAGTAACTACTCTATGTAATGTGTTATTCAACATGTAAATAAAGGACTTTATATATGTTTTTTTCTATACTAGACTCTCAGATTATTGGCTTCCCATCACTCAACTGAAACCCACATTTCATCTCAGAATGGGGTCCGTTCCCCCTATGGCACTGCTGCTCCTACTCTATTGGGCCCCTCTGGGTAAGTTGCAGACTAATATGTGATTGGCTGCAGTCTGGGACATTATTGATCACTGCTAGAAGGTGGGAGGTTCAAGATGAAGTCATATCTACATTGGGTTTAGTTTGTATTATATAGGGAATAACCACCCCTATTGTATAATATAAGTTTCATGTCCATATAAAGACACAAGGCCATAGGCCAATCGCTTTTCTTCATGTCATGGGAGCACAACTGCTACCCCAATAGATGATCTGGTTGGGGTTCTGACTGACCCACCCGTACAAAACAGTTATGAAGGGCTTTGCCATTGGGCAGCCTATACATGATCTGCACACAGTATAACCCCTCCTTATGTACAGTAACTGCTCCTCTCATTGGTTCCTTCATTTGCAGTTGTTTCGGCCATTTTTCTTCAGGTCAGAACTTGCTGCCCCATACATTGCCCTGTTGTGGTGCTGGGATATAAATACTGAAGAGATTATAAACTAGGGAATAGGGCAGTCGTTCTCACGTATCCGCCATGTTTCCTCTGTGTGTCTCTAGGGGGCGCTCTGGAATGCCTGCTCCAACATCCGCACCCCGTTACACCAGTTCCACTAGAAACTCAATTCAAATTGTGTCATCTTTCCAATAAGGGTAAGTAAAATTTATGTCTGTTTATGTATTGCTACTTTTTATGTATTCGTTTTGGGTTTTATTTTCCCCCCTTTACCATTTTTTTACAGACTCTTTCTATTATGGTTACCTGACCGCCCGGTGTGCAGTGAGAAGATCCTGTCAGCAAAAAAATCTGAATAATTTCTTTAGAGCGACCACGTGTTGCTCCGCCCCTAACTGCGTGCAGAATCTCACTTTTTTCCAACAGTCGCAGTTTGGTAAGTTCAACTGGTTTTGTTTGGACGCCATGTTAATTCCTATCAGTCCCTGTCCCACTGGAGCTTACAATCTAATTTCCTACCATTAAAACATAGAGAAAGTCAATTGACCTACAGTTGGGATTTTGGGTTGAGGGAGGAAAGTGCAGTAAGATCATACAGACCAACTGCAAATAATGCTGTGGTTGGAACCAAACCAAGGGCAATGCCAACTGCTCTTCCACTGTGCCCTTTCCTATTGGCTCTCTTTATTTTACCCAAACAGGTAAGTGATCCAGCGGCCATTTTAGGAGCATTAGCGCTCATTCTTGGAAAACTATAATATGTTCACTTAAAACTGTGTGAAATAGAAAACAATGATGGGAGTAACTTCCCCTTGAAAGTGTGTGAAATAGAAAACAATGATGATTAATTTCCCCTTGAAAGTGTGTGAAATATAAAACAATGATGGGATTAACTTCCCCTTGAAAGTGTGTGAAATAGAAAACAATGATGGGATTAACTTCCCCTTGAAAGTATGTGAAATAGAAAACAATGATGGGATTAACTTCCCCTTGAAAGTGGGGGAAATGGAAAACAATGATGGGATTAACTTCCCATTTAAAGCGTGTGAAATAGAAAACAATGAGGGGATTAACTTCCCCTTGAAAGTGTGTGAAATAGAAAACAATGATGATTAATTTCCCCTTGAAAGCGTGTGAAATAGAAAACAATGAGGGGATTATCTTCCCCTTGAAAGTGTGTGAAATAGAAAACAATGATGATTAATTTCCCCTTGAAAGTGTGTGAAATAGAAAACAATGATGGGATTAACTTCCCCTTGAAACTGTGTGAAATAGAAAACAATGATGATTAATTTCCCCTTGAAAGTGTGTGAAATATTAAAACAATGATGGGATTAACTTCCCCTTGAAACTGTGTGAAATAGAAACCAATGATGATTAATTTCCCCTTGAAAGTGTGTGAAATAGAAACCAATGATGATTAATTTCCCCTTGAAAGTGTGTGAAATAGAAAACAATGATGGGATTAACTTCCCCTTGAAAGTGTGTGAAATAGAAAACAATGATGGGATTAACTTCCCTTAGAAAGTGTGTGAAATAGAAACCAATGATGATTAATTTCCCCTTGAAAGTGTGTGAAATATAAAACAATGATGGGATTAACTTCCCCTTGAAAGTGTGTGAAATAGAAAACAATGATGGGATTAACTTCCCCTTGAAAGTGTGTGAAATATATAACAATGATGGGATTAACTTCCCCTTGAAAGTATGTGAAATAGAAAACAATGATGGGATTAACTTCCCCTTTAAAGTGTGTGAAATAGAAAACAATTATGGGATTAACTTCCCCTTGAAAGTTAATGTTTTAGAACAACTGGTTTTATTTGGACGCCATGTTAATTCCTATCAGTCCCTGTCCCACTGGAGCTTACAATCTAATTTCCCTACAATTAAAACATAGAGAAAGTCAATCCACCTACAGTTGGGGTTTTGGGTTTAGGGAGGAAAGTGCAGTAAGATCATACGGACCAACTGCAAATAATGCTCTGGTTGGAACCAAACCAAGGACAATGCCAACTGCTCTTCCACTGTGCCCTCTCCTATTGACTCTCTGGGGGCAGGATATAAAATAAGGGGACAGCCAGGCTGTAGGAACTTACAGGAAGGGGAATGTAGAAGGTATGGGGCACCCCAGGGGCAGTCATTTGGACATGACTCAGGGGGAGCCATTGTTTGCCAATGCCATTTGGATTTAGAGTGATTACTAAGAAATAGACAGTAACTGATGGACTTCATGGACCTCACTCAGTAGAACTGACGCACCATTAATGTTCCTAATTCTTTCCCCCCCATTTCCTTCTATAAACAGATGAAGAGGTGGTACATCAGAGAATGCAGTGCCCGACCCCAACACAATGCAACGTGTTCCGGGAGCCAAAGAACGACAGGGATACAGTGTGCTGTGTGTTGGATTCTTGTGTGCTCCAAGGGGAACCCTTTAGAATTATCCATAAGAATGGAAATGAGCTTTGCTTTAAAAGTGACATATAAGCAGTGGATGAGCCCCGCCAAGCGAATGTAGCGCTAATTCTATGAGGTGCCTATAAGGCCCACCCACCTTGGCTCCCTATTGGTTCAGACCTGAGACTCTGCATAAAGTCTATCAGCCAATGGCTCCATGCCCCAATCACATAAAGATAATCACTTCTTTTAGTGTGAGTACCTTTGTTCTTCCTGTACTTTTTGTACACAAACAGATGAACAGGTTCAGCCAAATCTCTATGTGACATGGGGGTAATATATGTTAGCATTAAATGAATGTCATTTGCATAGGATTTTCTTAATAAATAATAATAAATAATAATAGTGTCAGGATTGAACACTCAAAAGTGGTGTCTGGACATGGTGAGGCAAAATGTGAAAACTTTCTGGCTGCATCTGTAGATCTATATCCCTTTTAATAAAGGACAATAATTATCTGACTCTTTCTGCTGATTGGCTGCAATTGGTTGTTACAAGTGCCCCAGCCCCAGGTCTTTCTCTATCAAGGACTTACCTAATGCAGTCCCATTAAGGGTATAAATAATAAGATTACATCCCAGGCACATAACCTTACATGTATCATAAATTTAGGGGCCAATTTTTTAAAAATTGGATTTTTTAGTTTTTATAAACTTCTGAGAGTTTTTTAATTAAAAAAAAAATCGAACAGCAATGTATTTGCGAATTTTGGTTAAACTTTCACTAAATTTTTGGATGTTCATTTCCATGAATCCTCTTTATTTTATCTAAACAGGAAGTGCTCCAGCGGCCATTTTAGGAGCATTGGCACTCATTCTATGAAAACTATAATGTGGCTACTAGAAACTGTGTTAAATAGAAAACAGTGATGTAATATATTCCCATTGAAAGTGTGTGAAATAGAAAGCAATGATGGGATTAACTTCCCAGGAGAGAGACATGGGGTAGAGATTAGAGAGAGGAGAGAGAGATGGAGTAGATATTAGAGAGAGGAGAGAGACATTGGGTAGATATTAGAGAGAGGAGAGAGACATTGGGTAGATATTAGAGAGAGGAGAGAGACATTGGGTAGATATTAGAGAGAGGAGAGAGACATTGGGTAGATATTAGAGAAAGGAGAGAGACATTGGGTAGATATTAGAGAGAGGAGAGAGACATTGGGTAGATGTTAGAGAGAGGAGAGAGACATTTGGTAGATATTAGAGAGAGGAGAGAGACATGGGGTAGATATTAGAGAGAGGAGAGAGACATTGGATAGGTAGTAGAGAGAGGAGAGAGACATTGGGTAGATATCAGAGAGGAGAGAGATACATTGAGTATATATTAGAGAGAGGAGAGAGACATTGGGTAGATATTAGAGAGAGGAGAGAGACATGGGGTAGATATAAGAGAGAGGAGAGAGACATTGGGTAGGTATTAGAGAGAGGAGAGAGACATTGGGTAGATATTAGAGAGAGGAGAGAGACATTGGATAGGTATTAGAGAAAGGAGAGAGACATTGGGTAGATATTAGAGAGGAGAGAGATACATTGGGTAGATATTAGAGAGAGGAGAGAGACATTGGGTAGATATTAGAGAGAGGAGAGAGACATGGGGTAGATATAAGAGAGAGGAGAGAGACATTGGATAGGTATTAGAGAGAGGAGAGAGACATTGGGTAGGTATTAGAGAGAGGAGAGAGACATTGGGTAGATATTAGAGAGGAGAGAGACATTGGGTAGATATTAGAGAGAGGAGAGAGACATGGGGTAGATATTAGAGAGAGGAGAGAGACATTGGGTAGATATTAGAGAGAGGAGAGAGACATGGGGTAGATATTAGAGAGAGGAGAGAGACATGGGGTAGATATTAGAGAGAGGAGAGAGACATGGGGTAGATATTAGAGAGAGGAGAGAGACATGGGGTAGATATTAGAGAGAGGAGAGAGACATGGGGTAGATATTAGAGAGAGGAGAGAGACATGGCTTAGATATAAGAGAGAGGAGAGAGACATTGGATAGGTATTAGAGAGAGGAGAGAGACATTGGGTAGGTATTAGAGAGAGGAGAGAGACATTGGGTAGGTATTAGAGAGAGGAGAGAGACATTGGGTAGATATTAGAGAGAGGAGAGAGACATTGGGTAGATATTAGAGAGAGGAGAGAGACATGGGGTAGATATTAGAGAGAGGAGAGAGACACAGGGTAGATATTAGAGAGATGAGAGAGACACGGGGTAGATATTAGAGAGAGGAGAGAGACATGGGGTAGATATTAGAGAGAGGAGAGAGACATTGGGTAGATATTAGAGAGAGGAGAGAGACATTGGGTAGATATTAGAGAGAGGGAGACACATGGGGTAGATATTAGAGAGAGGAGAGAGACATTGGGTAGATATTAGAGAGAGGAGAGAGACATTGGGTAGATATTAGAGAGAGGAGAGAGACATGGGGTAGATATTAGAGAGAGGAGAGAGACATGGGGTAGATATTAGAGAGGAGAGAGACATTGGGTAGATATTAGAGAGAGGAGAGAGACATGGGGTAGATATTAGAGAGGAGAGAGACATTGGGTAGATATTAGAGAGAGGAGAGAGACATGGGGTAGATATTAGAGAGAGGAGAGAGACATGGGGTAGATATTAGAGAGAGGAGAGAGACATTGGGTAGATATTAGAGAGAGGAGAGAGACATGGGGTAGATATTAGAGAGAGGAGAGAGACATTGGGTAGATATTAGAGAGATGAGAGAGACATGGGGTAGATATTAGAGAGAGGAGAGAGACATGGGGTAGATATTAGAGAGAGGAGAGAGACATTGGGTAGATATTAGAGAGAGGAGAGAGACATTGGGTAGATATTAGAGAGAGGAGAGAGACATGGGGTAGATATTAGAGAGAGGAGAGAGACATGGGGTAGATATTAGAGAGAGGAGAGAGACATTGGGTAGATATTAGAGAGAGGAGAGAGACATGGGGTAGATATTAGAGAGAGGAGAGAGACATGGGGTAGATATTAGAGAGAGGAGAGAGACATGGGGTAGATATTAGAGAGAGGAGAGAGACATGGGGTAGATATTAGAGAGAGGAGAGAGACATGGGGTAGATATTAGAGAGAGGAGAGAGACATGGCTTAGATATACGAGAGAGGAGAGAGACATTGGATAGGTATTAGAAAGAGGAGAGAGACATTGGGTAGGTATTAGAGAGAGGAGAGAGACATTGGGTAGGTATTAGAGAGAGGAGAGAGACATTGGGTAGATATTAGAGAGAGGAGAGAGACATTGGGTAGATATTAGAGAGAGGAGAGAAACATTGGGTAGATATTAGAGAGAGGAGAGAGACACAGGGTAGATATTAGAGAGATGAGAGAGACATGGGGTAGATATTAGAGAGAGGAGAGAGACATGGGGTAGATATTAGAGAGAGGAGAGAGACATGGGGTAGATATTAGAGAGAGGAGAGAGACATTGGGTAGATATTAGAGAGATGAGAGAGACATGGGGTAGATATTAGAGAGAGGAGAGAGACATGGGGTAGATATTAGAGGGAGGAGAGAGACATTGGGTAGATATTAGAGAGAGGAGAGAGACATTGGGTAGATATTAGAGAGAGGAGAGAGACATGGGGTAGATATTAGAGAGAGGAGAGAGACATTGGGTAGATATTAGAGAGAGGAGAGAGACATGGGGTAGATATTAGAGAGAGGAGAGAGACATTGGGTAGATATTAGAGAGAGGAGAGAGACATTGGGTAGATATTAGAGAGAGGAGAGAGACATGGGGTAGATATTAGAGAGAGGAGAGAGACATGGGGTAGATATTAGAGAGGAGAGAGACATTGGGTAGATATTAGAGAGAGGAGAGAGACATGGGGTAGATATTAGAGAGGAGAGAGACATTGGGTAGATATTAGAGAGAGGAGAGAGACATGGGGTAGATATTAGAGAGAGGAGAGAGACATGGGGTAGATATTAGAGAGAGGAGAGAGACATGGGGTAGATATTAGAGAGGAGAGAGACATGGGGTAGATATTAGAGAGGAGAGAGACATGGGGCAGATATTAGAGAGAGGAGAGAGACATGGGGTAGATATTAGAGAGAGGAGAGAGACATGGGGTAGATATTAGAGAGGAGAGAGACATGGGGTAGATATTAGAGAGGAGAGAGACATGGGGCAGATATTAGAGAGAGGAGAGAGACATGGGGTAGATATTAGAGAGAGGAGAGAGACATGGGGTAGATATTAGAGAGGAGAGAGACATGGGGTAGATATTAGAGAGGAGAGAGACATGGGGTAGATATTAGAGAGGAGAGAGACATGGGGCAGATATTAGAGAGAGGAGAGAGACATGGGGTAGATATTAGAGAGAGGAGAGAGACATGGGGTAGATATTAGAGAGGAGAGAGACATGGGGCAGATATTAGAGAGGAGAGAGACACTGGGCAGAGCAAGCGCTGATCTCTCTGTGCCACATCCGCCCATAACTTTCCAGCCAAGAGACAGAACCTTCTCATTCTGTAACCGGGGGCCGAATGTGCTGTATATCCTGCAGAACCGCTCCGCTGGGTCAGTCATGGAAGATTCTGTCACCTACGCTGATCTGAGGATCCCTGGTGCTGGTACTGGTGCTGGTACTGGTACTGGTACTGGAACTAAAAGAAACCCTCCCCCAAAAGGTACAGTATCTGCTCTCTATGTCCCTGTTTGTCTGTTCCTATTTCTGTCTGATCACTCCTTACATTTACCAGTTGTCTGTCTCTAGTCTGTCTCTATGGACTGACCCAGTGTCTCTCTGCCCCACTGTCTATGTGAGAGACAGCTTTACTTAATACTAAACCCGGTTTAGAAAAGGTTTCTTACCCTTTAAAATATGTATATAAATAATATAATTTTCATCTGGATTGTTAAATTGCACAGTTGTGAGATGCCTGTGCCGCTGTGGGTGGGAATTGCCCCTCGGTTCTGCAGCGGTGAGGGCAGGAGGGTGCCTAGGTTGCCACCTGTCCGGTTTGGACTGTTCGGGTCAAAACTGCCCAGTTTTCCCAATTTGGAAAACTGGGCAGGATTCTCAATGATTGATGCGCCAATTGGCCGATTGCCAATCTTCACATCATAGCCCCGCCCCCCCATGACGTTATACCCCACCTTCCTGCCCGGAGTTCCCCACCTTCCTGTCCGGGGCAGGGATAGGGGCACAGATAGGGGCAGGGATAGGGGCACAGATAGGGGCAGGGATAGGGGCAGGGATAGGGGCACAGATAGGGGCAGGGATAGGGGCAGGGATAGGGGCACAGATAGGGGCAGGGATAGGGGCTGTAACCCTTTTAAATTAAACATGAAACCCCAATTCATTTGTTTATTAACACACCCATTATAAAGGCATTTAAAAATCCCTGTCAGTCATGCATTGCTTGCCTTAGGCGTAGAGGCGGGACAGGCAAATACTTTCACTTTCCATTCAGCACTCACTTTCCCCCCCTCCCTTCTCACCATCTAAATGTGTAGCCAGTGCCTGGGCATCAGGCCCCCCATTCTGGCACATACACACGGTTTTGGAGGGATACAAAGCTTGCCTTACTAACAGTGCCCACAAAATGGCCGCTGCCTATTTGATGTGATTTGGTTATTCCAGGACTGAAGGAAACAGGATTTATATTATATTATACAGTGTAAGTGAAGTTTATTTTGCTTAAGATACACAATGAGAAAGAATTTGGAATTATTTCTTAGGGTGACAGGTCCCCATTAATAATTATGTGTTTATAATGTGTATATAATTTATAAATCTAATTATGAATCTAATATAAATCTCCTTTTTCCTTTTATTTACCCCCCACACTCTATATACACCGACTGTCACAGTGTGAGACTCCCCGTCTCTCTCTTATGTTTCTGCAGGTTCCCAGCGCCGGAAGCTGATTGGTCTGCTCTTTGGCCTCTCGCTTATCTGCATTACCCTATTGGCTCTACTGATATGGAGAACTCTGACCTGTAAGTGTGCCGAACCCGTATAGCTGCTGTGTATATACTGTGTGTAAACAGGGATCTCATTGGCTTATACATTTCTATACAAAACATTATTGAGTTGGGTCAGAGCAACACACTGTGGGGCCAGTCAGTCATTTTTGGCAATGAGATTCCTCTCGGTACCAATGAGTGGGTTCCGTATGGGCCGGTTAGTCCTGAGTGGCTCACTCGGTACCAATGAGTGGGTTCCGTATGGGCCGGTTAGTCCTGAGTGGCTCACTCGGTACCAATGAGTGGGTTCCGTATGGGCCGGTTAGTCCTGAGTGGCTCACTCGGTACCAATGAGTGGGTTCCGTATGGGCCGGTTAGTCCTGAGTGGCTCACTCGGTACCAATGAGTGGGTTCCGTATGGGCCAGGCAGTCACTCAGTCCCACTCACACACACAGTTTTTTCTTATAATAAGCGACTTCCTGATGGTTGTCGTGTTCTAGTTAAAATTGTCAGTTTTAGTGACCACAAGTTTTCATTTTTATAGTTTCCCTCCTCGTTACCAGACGTCTCTTTCTGCACTCAGTGGTTACGGGGCAGGTATCAGAGGCCCCAAGCGCTTCTAATTGTAACCCCCAGTGTTCTATTTATTTCTCTAACTGCCACAATGTCTGGCCACAGAGCTCCCTGCTGTGTCACTTCTGGCAGCAATAAAGCGAATAAAGGGCTCGGCCGCTGCACTTCTGCTATACTCACTTCCACTTTATTCTCTATGAAACTTTCTAAAACTCACTAAAGGCACTAAACTCATTTTTCTGAGCTCATTTGGAAATTATTCCTATTGAGGCAAATATCAGAATGTAACATGTGACTTGGTTATTCTCTATCTGCATTAGTAGATCATACACTTGTTATAAGCTCTGTGGCTCCAACTGTATCTGCTATTTCCAACCCATTTCTCACTGCTTTCCACAGACTTCCCAGTCCCCATTTAGCCACAAAAAGACAGGGGGCGGGATCACTTAGAAAAGCACAAGCAGCCTGCTCCGCTATAGGGCGATGAAGTGTGGAGAGTTTGGGTGTTGAACCCCTAAAACTGTAGGAGGAGTAGCATTTAGAAGATGGGGGGTGCTAAGAATAATAATAATAAGAAGAAGAAGCGGAAGAATCAGCGGAAGTAGAAGAACAGTTTGTGGGTTTTTCAAACCAACATAATTAGGCACATTGCCATCATTAGGCCCATTGCCATCATTAGGCCCATTGCCATCATTAGGCCCATTCCCATCATTAGGCCCATTCCCATCATTAGGCCCATTCCCATCATTAGGCCCATTCCCATCATTAGGCCCATTCCCATCATTAAGCCCATTCCCATCATTAGGCCCATTCCCATCATTAAGCCCATTCCCATCATTAGGCCCATTCCCATCATTAAGCCCATTCCCATCATTAAGCCCATTCCCATCATTAGGCCCATTCCCATCATTAAGCCCATTCCCATCATTAGGCCCATTCCCATTATTAAGCCCATTCCCATCATTAAGCCCATTCCCATCATTAGGCCCATTCCCATCATTAAGCCCATTCCCATCATTAGGCCCATTCCCATCATTAAGCCCATTCCCATCATTAAGCCCATTCCCATCATTAAGCCCATTCCCATCATTAGGCCCATTCCCATCATTAAGCCCATTCCCATCATTAGGCCCATTCCCATTATTAAGCCCATTCCCATCATTAAGCCCATTCCCATCATTAGGCCCATTCCCATCATTAAGCCCATTCCCATCATAAGGCCCATTCCCATTATTAAGCCCATTCCCATCATTAGGCCCATTCCCATTATTAAGCCCATTCCCATCATTAAGCCCATTCCCATCATTAGGCCCATTCCCATCATTAAGCCCATTCCCATCATTAGGCCCATTCCCATCATTAAGCCCATTCCCATCATTAAGCCCATTCCCATCATTAGGCCCATTCCCACCTGGTCCCCTACTCCCCCCTTTTCTATCTCTATTGATGGCACCCTCATCAACCCTGTCAATTCCATGCGTTGCTTGGGGGGATCTTTGACTCCAGTCTCTCCTTCTCTGACCATACTAACACCAATGTCAAAACCTGTCACTTTTTCTTACGCAATATTGCCAAAATCCGGCCCTTTCTTTCTACTAGGCTGCTCATGCATGCGCTCATCCTATCCCGACTTGACTACTGTAACCTGCTGCTAACCGGCCTACCTAACTCCCATCTTTCCCCCCTACAGTCTATATTAAAGAATTCTCCTCCTCTCATCCAGGAGAGTTCCAGCCCTTCCCCTGCTAAAGTCCTTATCGTGGCTCCTATTAAACAAAGAATATCTTACAAACTTCTTCTCCTAACTTTCCCTCCATTCCTCTGCCCCTCACTCCATCCCTTCCCTTGTGTCTCCGTACGTTCCCGGCCGACTCCTTCGTTCCTCGCAGAGCAATCGTTTGGTTGCGCCCCCCACTACTACTGCTGTTTCCCGCCTTAACCCTTTCTGCCTTGCTGCCCCTTACATTGGGAATGCCCTCCCTGATTTCCTTCGGAAAGAATCCTCCCTCAGTCTTTTTAAAACTAAACTTAAAGACTCCCTTTTGGAGCACTCGCCCAGCACCTGATCTGGGAACTGGCACTTATATTGTAATGTCACCCACTGTGACCTACAGCACTTATATTTGCCTATTTGTGTCTGTTAGTTACCCCTCCCATATAGATTGTAAGCTCTACGGGGCAGGGACCTCCTCCATCTTGTGTTTCTGATTCTTATTGCAGCTGCACCTTGTATTTATTTGTATTTATTGTTGTACTTTGTATTTATCCATTATCTTTAACCCCCTGTTTATATTAATGTATTCTACTGTACAGCGCTGCGTACATAAGTAGCACTTTATAAATAAAGATATACATACATATACATACATACCATTAGGCCCATTCCCATTATTAGGATCATTACCATCATTAGGCCAATTCCCATTGTTAGCCCCATTCCCATCATTAGGCCCATTACAATAATTAGGCCCATTACAATAATTAGGCCCATTACAATAATTAGGCCCATTACAATAATTAGGCTCATTACCATCGTTAGGCCCATTCTCATCGTCAGGCCCATTCCCACCATCATTAGGCCCATTCCCACCATTAGGTCCATTCCCATCATTAGGTCCATTCCCATCGTCAGGCCAATTCCCACCATTAGCCCGATTCCCACCATTAGGCCCATTACCACCATCATTAGGCCCATTCCCACCATTAGGCCCATTCCCACCATTAGGCCCATTCCCACCATCATTAGGCCCATTCCCACCATTAGGCCCATTCCCACCATCATTTGGCCCATTCCCACCATTTGGCCCATTCCCACCATTAGGCAGCTTTTCTACTGGCAACTCACTTTACTGCTGGTGGGAAAGCGTTCATAGGAAATTTCTTGCCGATATGAGGGCCACGTGCCATAACCTTTAAGGTATCAAATAGAGTCCTATGAGAAACAAACATTTCTGTCCCTTCATCAAGTGACGTTACAAATAAATGGCGGCCTAAGGAAACGCTGGAGGGGTGCAGAGGTGATGGCCCTCAAATATCAAAATGAATATCATAATATTCTATAAATGTATTCTATTGTATAAGGCTTGTAACTTAGTAATGTTTTTGTGTGCGGGCAGGTTCCTCTTCTCCGGTGCCCAATGTCCTCATATCTCCAGATGCCTCCAAACCACAAGGTAGGACTTTATCTGTGTCACCAGAAGATTCCATGGACCTGTAACCTGTTAGTAAAATAGGAGCTGCAATCTTACTAACATCTATAATTAACTAATTAAATGGTATAATAGACAGCTCTGATTATCTCATTATCCTCCCAGTCCCCATCTGTTGGTTGTAGCCACACAAAATGGCTACAACCAGTTAACCAGGATCAGACATTGGCCAAGTGGGAAGGGCAAGTGGTGGCATCATATGGAACTTGGGCCAACAGAGAGCCGGATACACTGAGCTGCAAATACTCAACTAAACTAGGGGGGATTCAGCAATGTGGCCCCCCAGGGTGTGAATCATGGGTCCAAATGTGGGCAATTGGCTCATAGAGATACTATGTTTTTTTATTCAACACTTCATTTGGTTACAAAAGGCAAACAGCTGGGTACAGAGCCCAGTGATAATAATAACCTATATACTATATATACAGTATATATATTAGCTATTATTCCTTTTCCTATTTCCTGTTATTCACATTATATATTAGACAGGTGCCCCCTAGACTGGATTCCTGGGGGGCAAACGTGTTATTATATTTCCCAAGAGAAAAAGTCTCAGAATGAAAGTGAGAAAAGCTGTAAATCTGTCGGTTCCCGACTGGCAGTGGTGAAGGAGCCCAACTCTATTCTAAGGGTAAGTAAATGGTAACGCTACAGGGAGGGCGGGGCTATGCTGTGGGTGTGGCCTTGTGAGGGTTCATGTAGAAGCCAATGGCAGAGGTCCCTTCCCTTTCCTTGAAATTCTTTCTTTTGTCTCAAAACTTTCACTGTGTTTTGTCCAAAACCTGAACCTTTTTGAATTGTTGCAGCGACAAAGTCGGGATTTTAGTGGCAACAATTAGAAAAAGTCAAGTTTTCTCGTGGCGACTTTTCCTTTGCGACTTGTTTTTTTTTTAGTAATTATTAATGGTGGAAATGTCCCACCCATGGTGCCCAATGGGCAAGGCTCCAGGTTGGCCAGGGATCGCAGGCTAAGGGCTCTATGTGTAGGGCCACATCCCCCATTGTTCTCATCCTAAACTCTCTCCTACAGTAAAAAACAGGGGGCTCCTTGGCTCACTAGTCCCCCCCCCAAACCCTTCATTTTATTATAATAATCATAGTAAGAGCTGAGGGGAACTGGTCGGCCCAGGGCTGATACAAGGGGCACTGGTTTGTTTCATTTAGTTTTATACACAATTTACTACAATCATTACTTGCTGCAATGGGCAGAAGCTACAGGTAAGTACTTACAGGCGTGGCTTTGCTACTTACATGAGTTATTATGGGAAACCGCTGAATAGGTTCTACTATCAGTTGTGTTTGTTATTTATTTTTACAGGTGGGGCACAACATCACCCCCATAATCCATAATGACCCATAAGAATGTATGGGGCACTTTGGCAAGAAAACCTGGGGGCAATTGCTTGCAGTAATTTGCTTTACATTATTATTTGCACCTCTCACACTGTAGGGGCCCTTACATACAGTAACACATACCGGCTGCCTCCGGGTAATGAGATATTTCTATTTCTCGCAGACAATAATAACCAGAACATCGGAGGAATACTGGGTCGGGTTATATAAATCCCATGCTGAGTGGGATGAGGAGCTACGGCTGTACAAGTGGCGAGGAAAATGGGCCGATGGAACCTCAGAGTATGAGTTTTAATTCCTTATATTTCTGAGTGTGAGAGTGAGTGTGAGTGTTCTCCCAGGCTTACAGAATTACTAAATTAATACCAAGTGTGTTTGTTATGTGGTCTGGTCTTTATGGGCCTTTATACTGCCAGAGGGATTGACTGGTTCTCATACAATGACTGTAGCCAATCACAACTCCATAATATTATGGTCATCAGTGGGTCTTGTCTTGTGGCTTCCTTGCAGTTTATTCTATACTCATCATTTTCCCTACACAGTAAGTGAGTGTGAGCCAGCGAGTTGTGTATTTGTTGTATGGCCAGCATAGATCCATGTCAGGGAAATCTAGATTGTGTAGCATTAGTTTGCTTGCTGCAGATTTCCTATAGTAATATACTATATAGTAGGGTATAGAAGGTGGAGTTGCCACCCTGCCTGTATTTAACCAGCAAAGTCAGTATATGACCAGCTAGGGCTGGCACCGGTGTTACAAATTTACCAGCACTTGGCCAGTCCCTCCTGGCCTGCCCCCCACATCTCGGCCCAACCACAGAGCATCCCCCAAACCTGTGCTGGTTTATTTAAGGTAGAATGGGGCGGGAGGTGGGACTAAGGCATAGCGGACCCCACGGTCCGGGCCCCCTGCTGCCCAGGCCCTGCCCATGACCACAGGGTCTGCTGTACTTATAGTTACATCATGGAATCAGGCTCCGCCCATTTCCCCAACCCACCCTGCCCATTTCCCTGCTGATTTCCCTGCTCATTTACCAATCACATTCACCCTTTCCACTATCTGGCCCGCCCATTTTCCCTAACCCACCCTGCTCATTTCCCTGCCCATCTACCAATCACATTCACTCTTTCCCCTACCTGGCCCGCCCATTTTCCCCAACCCACCCTGCCCATTTCCCTGCTCATTTACCAATCACATTCACCCTTTCCCCTATCTGGCCCACCCATTTTCCCCAACCCACCCTGCTCATTTCCCTGCCCATCTACCAATCACATTCACTCTTTCCCCTACCTGGCCTGCCCATTCCCCCCAACCCACCCTGCCCATTTACCAATCACATTCACTCTTTCCCCTACCTGGCCTGCCCATTTCCCCCAACCCACCCTGCCCATCTACCAATCACATTCACTCTTTCCCCTACCTGGCCTGCCCATTTCCCCCAACCCACCCTGCCCATTTACCAATCACATTCACCCTTTCCCCTACCTGGCCTGCCCATTTCCCCCAACCCACCCTGCCCATTTACCAATTACATTCACCCTTTTCCCTACCTGACCTGCCCATTCCCCCCAACCCACCCTGCCCATTTACCAATCACATTCACCCTTTCCCCTACCTGGCCTGCCCATTTCCCCCCACCCCTTATATCATAGCCCCGCTGCCAAATGACGTTATGGCCCACCCCCTAAACTAAGGCAGGTATTAAACAGGTTGTGGGGGCACAGATTCTGCTCCATTAATGTAAAAATATATTTTATAATCATTGTTAATATTCCCACCTCCCATGTTATACATCAGGGTGATTCTAGGGGATGAAGGCTCCTGTGCTAAAATGGGAAAAGGCCTGAAGATGGGAAACTGTTTCACTCCTCTGCGCTGGATCTGTGAGAAAGAACCTTCCCCTTCCATCTCCCCAACTGGTATCTGAGCGGAACCAGCAAGAACCGAACCAACAGGATCAGCTGCCGACTATAATATTCATTCTACTCACAGAGTCTGGGCGAGTTCTCTGCAAATAAATCCTGTTTCACCCCCAGTGCCTGTCTGTCTTGCCTTAGATTCACCTAATAAATGGGTCGGGGGGAAAGTCCAACAGAACCAAGAGATGTTTATTTGCTGTGGCCGACTGGTTCCCGGGGATACTGGGTGCTACTGGGTGATACTGGGGGCACAGAAGGCCTCACTCCAAGGTGGGGGTCTATACTATAAGGACAACAGAAATATTATATACAGAGACAAGAGATATAGGAACTGCCCTCATTCACCCATGCAATGCCATTAGGGGGCAGTATAAGTGTAATTGGTATTTACATGCACATTAAGGGGCTAATTTACTAAAATTCTTTTGTTTTTCTGGCTTTCAAAGTCGTATAAAGTCGACATGATATGGATTGAAATGAAACTCCATTATTGTTGTATTTATAAAATATCACAATAATGCTGTTATGAGTCATACGAAAAGTTTACGCTTCCAAAAATTTGATATATTAGGGCCGATTCACCAAAGTGCGTTAAAACGTGTGCTATTTATAGCGTGTGGTAAAATTTTTATCGCATCTGAATTTTCGCGACTTAACACACAATTCACTAAAAGGATACTTACATTAATTTACGCACGATACTGCGTGCGTTATTAAAGTCGCGGAGACTGTTTTCGTGTGGTATTTGACAGTACATGCGCTAATAGTCGCCATGTTAGCCATTGACGGAACGTGCGCTAATCAACGCCCCGCATATAAAAAGTAGCCGCATGTAAATAGTTGTGCGAATAAATGCACACCATGTTAGCCATAAACGCCAATACTTTCGGAAAATTACTGTACTGAAAATGCCCATTTCCCTGCAAACTGGCGGCTGCGTCACTCTGGGGCCAACACAGACTGAATAAATCCCACTGCAAACTCCATATTGTGTTGCCAAAAACTCATTAACTGTACTTTTCTATAATTACCGCCTGCCCCAAGTAGGGGTTAATTTTCGCACAGACTAATGCGATATTTAGCGCGTCTAAGTGTTTGTGAATCATGCGTTAGTGTTATTTCAGTGTGCGACTTAATGCACGCGGTAATACTGTAGCGAATCGCGCGTAAATTTTCGCATCTATTTTAATGCAAAAAAGCGTGCGATAAAAAATTCCGCACTTTAGTGAATCAGCCCTATTGTATCAAAAATGTTTGTTTGCATAAATCCTCTTTATTTTTCCCAAGCAGGAAGTGATCCAGCAGCCATTTTAGGAGCAATGGCGCTCATTCTTGGAAAACAATAATGTGTTTTCTTGAAACTGGATGAAATAGAAAACAATGATGGGATTAACTTCCCCTTGAAAGTGTGTGAAATAGAAAACAATGATGGGATTTACTTCCCCTTGAAAGTGTGTGAAACAGAAAATAATGATGGGATTAACTTCCCCTTGAAAATGTGTGAAATAGAAAACAATGATGGGATTAACTTCCCCTTGAAACTGGGTGAAATATAAACAATGATGGGATTAACTTCCCCTTGAAACTGGGTGAAATATAAACAATGATGGGATTAACTTCCCCTTGAAACTGGGTGAAATATAAACAATGATGGGATTCACTTCCCCTTGAAACTGGGTGAAATATAAACAATGATGGGATTAACTTCCCCTTGAAAGTGTGTGAAATAGAAAATAATGATGGGATTAACTTCCCCTTGAAAGTGTGTGAAATAGAAAATAATGACGGGAGTAACTTCCCCTTGAAACTGAGTGAAATAGAAAGTAATGATGGAATTAATTTTCCCTTGAAACTGGGTGAAATATAAACAATGATGGGATTAACTTCCCCTTAAAAGTGTATGAAATAGAAAACAATGATGGGATTAACTTCCTCTTGAAAGTTGTGAAATAGAAAATAATGATGGGATTAACTTCCCCTTGAAAATGTGTGAAATAGAAAATAATGATGGGATTAATTTCCCCTTGAAACTGGGTGAAATATAAACAATGATGGGATTAACTTCCCCTTGAAAGTTGTGAAATAGAAAACAATGATGGGATTAATTTACCCTTGAAAGTGTCTAGCAAAAGGGCAGGCTGAAATAAATAGTCATTGTTTTAACCATTTTCGAGTTAAACTCAAACATTTCTAGTATTTCAAGCCTTCCATACGACTCAATCATACGCGACAGATCAAACCTGCCGAAATTGTTTTTCCAAGAATAAAGTAACCTAAGCATTAATACATCTTGAATTATACAAGTTATTTTTTAAAACAGATTTTTCTGAAAAAAATTCCAAAAAACTCAAATTTCTCGACAAACAATATTGGTAAAAATCAAGTACTAGTGAAAACCCATTTGTAAATCTCGAAAATATCTAGACGTAAAAAAAATCGACTATTTCTAAAAATTGCTTAGTATATGTGCCACTTATTGTCCACTGAATTGGGGAATAGAATGAGGTAATCCAAAAAATCACTGGTGGACATATCAATAGTGATGAGCAAATTTTTCCGCCAGGCATGGATTTGCAGCAAATTTCCGAATTTTGCCATTGGCGAATTGTTTTTCGCAAAACGTCTGTGAAAATTCACTGCAAAATCAGGCGCGGTCGTGTCAAAATGGGCGCGACAAATGCGTTTCACAGATTTTTCACTCATTACTACATGAGCAACTAGAGCATCTAGAGCAACTGGACTTGCTGAGTAATTATTGACTTAAGTCCAGTTGCTCTAGACCAGTGATCCCCAACCAGTGGCTCGGGGGCAACATGTTGCTCCTCAACCCCTTGGGTGTTGCTTCCAGTGACCTCAAAGCGGGTTAATTCCTGGCTTGGAGGCACGTTTTGGTTGCATAAAACCATGTGTACTGCCAAACAGAGCCTCCTATAGGCTGCCAGTCGGCAGTCAAGACAGGGGCTACCAAATAGCCAATCACAGCCCTTATTTGGTACATTTTCCATGCTTCTGTTGCTCCCCAACTCTTTTTACATTAGAATGTGGCTTACGGGTAAAAAGATTTACTTAGATATATATAAATATACCATGAACTGGATAAATAAATCCTTTATAGTCATCCCTGGTGGATATTTCTTGGACTCAGTCCCAGTCACAAGAGTAGATGTTCCTTTCAAATCAAGCTCTATTTACAAACATCTTTGTTGCGAACTGCAGGATTCCTGTGTTTCATCAGTTACACGCTGGGCGGCACTCATGGAGTGGGAGGTCTAAGGGCGGAGACTGGAATTCTACACTAGATAAATAGGAGGGACATTCTCATTCCACTGAATTCAACATTTCATCATCCTTTAGAAATAGCACAGAATGGGGTCTGTTCCTCCTATTGCATGGCTGCTTCTTCTCTATTGGGTCCCTCTGGGTAAGTTGCAGACTAATACGTGATTGGCTGCAGTCTGGGAACATTAATAATCACTGCTAGAAGGGCTAAGAGAAGACACAGTCATATTTACATTGTGTTTTTTGCATTAGAAAGGGAATATCCATCCCTGATTGTAAAATGTAAGTACAAATGATGAAGGAGCTTCATGTCCATATAATGGTATGAGACCATAGGGCCATTGCTTTTATCCAGGTCATGGAACATAAAGGTTCCAAGGGTTTATCCAGGTCATGGAACATAGAAATTCCAAGGGTTTATCCAGGTCATGGTACATAGAGGTTCCAAGGGTTTATACGGGTCATGGAACATAGAGGTTCCAAGGGTTTATTCGGGTAATGGAACATAGAGGTTCCAAGGGTTTATACAGGTCATGGAACATAGAGGTTCCAAGGGTTTATACAGGTCATGGAACATAGAGGTTCCAAGGGTTTATCCAGGTCATGGAATATAGAGGTTCCAAGGGTTTATACAGGTCATGGAACATTGAGGTTCCAAGGGTTTATCCAGGTCATGGAACATAGAGGTTCCAAGGGTTTATACAGGTCATGGAACATAGAGGTTCCAAGGGTTTATCCAGGTCATGGAACATAGAGGTTCCAAGGGTTTACACAGGTCATGGAACATAGATGTTCCAAGGGTTGTATCCACCATGTTTCCCTGCATGTCCCTAGGGGGCGCTCTGGAATGCCTGGTCCAATATCGCCTTCCTATTTGGCCTATACCACCAGATACTAAATACCGAATATGTCTGGTAGGCAGAGAGGGTGAGTAAAATATATTTCTGTCTATTTCAGTATTGTTAATATTTATGTATATGTTTTGCCGCCTCACTTTCACCATTTACCCCTTTTCCACAGGCTCCTTGAATTACGGTTTCCTAACTAGTAGGTGCCCAAAAGGAGAATCCTGCCCGATTTCATCTCAGAATGATTTCTATAGGATGACCGTATGCTGCTCCGCCCCCAACTGCTTGCAGAATCCCACCTTTATCCAACAGCCGCAGTCTGGTAAGTTGATGGGTTGCAGCAAGTAGTTTTATGGCTGCCAAGGTAATTCCCATCAGTCCCTGCCCTTAGAGCTGACAATTACATTTTTCTTTTTGCGAAACATTCCTATTCCTATTTCACACACTTTCAAGGGGAAGTTAATCCCATCATCGTTTTCTATTTCACACACTTTCAAGGGGAAGTTAATCCCATCATTGTTTTCTATTTCACACTCTTTCAAGGGGAAGTTAATCCCATCATTGTTTTCTATTTCACACTCTTTCAAGGGGAGGTTAATCCCATAATTGTTTTCTCTTAACTAAAAACACATTATTGTTTTCCAAGAATAAGCGCCAATGCTCCTAAAATGCTCCATTCATGGGAATGAATGGGTGTTTAAATTTTATGATTTTTTCGAGAAATAGCAATATATGGTCGGAAATTTCATAAAACATTTCACCAAAATTCTCAGACTTTTATTGAGAAAACTTTTCCCGAACATTTTGGTTGATCGAATTCTTTTAATCAAGAAACTCTCGGGAGTTTATGTGAGTTTCTAAAAACAAAAAAAAATCGAATTTTTGGTAAATCTGCCCCTTAGAGCCATATCAGTACATATGGGTATAAGTTATATAACAATAATGTCTGTTCCACAGGCTGATACATCTCCTTCCTCTGGACAGATGCGTTGGCCATACATCAGATACTGCAGTGCCGGGCCCCCCTGTGTAGGCTGCTCCGGAACCAACAACATGGGAGTTACAAGGGGGAGCATTGTTTGCTAAAAACTTGTGTAGTCCATGGGGAAGCATTTAGAATTGTCCATAATGGAAGCCATGTTAAAGAAGAAGTGAATGAACCCCACCAGGAGGTTCTATGATGTTCCTACAAGTGGGTCCCTCCTGGTCACTGTGCCTACGTACAGCTCCGGCCCGAGGCTCTCCATAAAGTCCATCAACCAATGGGAAGAAGCAATAATCATGTGAAAATAAACATTAATTCATATTCTTCTTTGTTCTCCATCTCTCATGCACAAACTACCCCACAAAAACACCATCATAGGGATGAACTTTTTTATTTAGAAATCCAATGTCCAGAAAGCTGGATACTTCTAATTGTGTTCAATGATTTTCTTTCTCCCTGTAATAATAAGGCAGAACCTTGTTCTTGATGGGAATTGAGCTGCACAAATTCATATTAAAGGCAAAGCAATCCTTTTGGGTTTATTTAATTTTGGAATGGTTTTTCAGTGTAAAGGAATGGAAACACCAAAAAATACAAAAATACAAAAAATGTACTGGAAACATTTAAACATCTGTTGTGACCAGGGATGTACCATATCCATTATTTTGGGATTCGGCCAAACCCTGAATCTTTTGTGAAAGATTTGTCTGAATATGGAACCGAATCCGAATCCTGCATTTGTAAATTCGGAAAAGGAAGGGTTAAAGAGAACCGCGTGTGCAGCGAGGTGAAAAGTTTTCAACTTCAGTGTTTATTCGACAAAAAGTCACATGATTATATGGATTCGGATTCACTTAGGCCAGAGGCATGGAGTTGGCTGAATCCGCATTCTGCTGAAAAAGGCCAAATCTTGGCCAAATCCGGAACCAAATCCTGGATTCGGTGCATCCCTAATTGTGACCCTGAGCTGGTACATAAACAGTTCTTGAGTTTGTATCAATAAGCTGCTGTGTAGCCATAGGGGCAGCCATGATATAGGGCACAGGGTTACAAACCACCCCCCCTTTATCTAAAAAATTTCCTTGGCCCAAAAATGATGAATACTGATGAGCGACTCTTTTTGCCAGGGAAGGATTTGCAGTGAATTGTTTCGTGAAACTTCTGAGAAAATTAGGAGCATCCAAAAAAGTCGTGGTCACATCAAAATAGGTTATAGCAAATGAAAATCTGATGGTGGGACTTTAGGGGGGGTCCTTGGCAATTGCCCCTTTATTAAAATGGCCCTATGCACAGGGGTTACATACAGATAAGTAGAGTCTAATTGAATGGGGTCCATTTGCACAAGGTTTTCCTGTCGCTCAAAAAGAGCAAATGCCTCTCAGCCCGGGGTCCCTCGTTCTAGAACTAACAAGTCTGTTTTACAGGCACATCCCCCATTGTGTATAATATGGATGATTATCAGGTGTGTAGAATAATGCCATAAGTAGGGGTGGGGTAACAGAGTCAGTGGAGCTGGGGGGGGCTTTTGATTATACAGTGTATGTATTGACCAACATGGGACCTACAGACTGGCTGGAACATTAGGTAGTGAGACTTGTGGAACATTCTAAATGGTTGGCTGGGGGGTTGGGTATTAACGTCTGTTGATCCCATTATTGTTTTCTATTTCACACACTTTCAAGGGGAAGTGAATCCCATCATTGTTTTCTATTTCACACATTTTCAAGGGGAAGTGAATCCCATCATTGTTTTCTATTTCACACACTTTCAAGGGGAAGTGAATCCCCTCATTGTTTTCTATGTCACACACTTTCAAGGGGAAGTGAATCCCATCATTGTTTTCTATTTTCACACAATTGAGCCAATGAGCACCAATGCTCCTAAAATGGCCACTGGAACATTAGATAGTGAGACTTGTGGAACATTCTAAATGGTTGGCTGGGGGGTTGGTTCAACTCCTTAGTATTAGCGTCTGTTCCCTGAAGCCTCTCAGCCAGAGGTCTCTATGTGAGGACATTACAGGAACAAACAAGGGACATTTGGAATGGAACACCCATTGCTCATCATTGGTACTTTGCCATTCCCTGGGGATCCCTGTGTTCCTGATGAGCCCTGAAGGGGACGTCCCATAGACAGGGACACAATAATTACTGTGTATATTGCAAACACAATATATCGGCATCAGAGAAGGTTCTGAATGTCCCTGATTTAATAGCTACACCCTGTGCTTTGTGTCTCACTCAGAAACATTATAGTTCTGTTTGTACCTTATATCCTGCCATGTCCCTACTCTCCCTCTGATTGGCTCCTCTGCAGTTTGGCAGGTAAGGGCTTAGCATGTGGGGCAATTTGTTGCCCAAATATTGTACATGACAAGCCAACATGATAGAGAATGTTACACATCTTTGGTGACACTGCTTTCCTATAACTATAACTTAGAGAGCCAAAGCAGACATGGGGAACAGTTCAGCATAAAGAAATATCTGGTGATAGTTTTTGGCTAAAAGGAACGCGAAAAATGCTTCTATGCACTTGGTCCCTTCCCAGAGGCAATATCTGCACAGTCAAGAGGAAACATTTTCTGCATGGTTGAGTTTTCCCTTTCCTCCCTCCTTCTTCCTACAATATATCTACTAATATGAGACTTTCACAATGTGAGTGGCTTTCAGCCATAGACTCTATTAGTAGAAATAAGAGCAACAACTTGGGCAGTTGAGAAATTCTCCTCTTTCTACTGATGACCAAATATGATATGGCTTCATTTGATGTCTTCATTAATAACCACAAGACACCAAGAGACACTTTGCCTGTTCCAGACTTTGTAGGCACCCCTGCCCCTCTGTCATTATAAAGTGCCCTCTTTCAGTGTTAGCAATGGTTTTGGGGCAACATGTTCACCAACCCCTTAGATGTTGCTCCCAGTGGCCACAAAGCGGGTGAATTCCTGGCTTGGAGGCACGTTTTAGTTGCATAAAACCATGTGTACTGCCAAACAGAGCCTCCTATAGGCTGCCAGTCAAGACAGGGGCTACCAAATAGCCAATCACAGCCCTTATTTGGTAAATTTTTCATGCTTGTGTTGCTCCCCAACTCTTTTTACATTTGAATGTGGCTTATGGGTAGAAAAGGTCTAGATTTACTTATAATAGATATACCATGACCTGGAGAAATAAATCCTTCATAGTCATCCCTGGTATATTCCTTGGACTCAGTCACAAGAGTAGATGTTCCTTTCAAATCAAGCTCTATTTACAAACATCTTTATGGCAAACTGCAGGATTCCCATTATTCATCAGTTACACGCTGGGCTGCACTCATGGAGTGGGAGGTCTAAGGGCGGAGACTGGAATTCTAAACTAGATAAATAAGAGGGACATTCTCATTCCACTGAATTCAACATTTCATCATCCTTTAGAAATAGCACAGAATGGGGTCCATTCCCCCTATGGCATTGCTGCTTCTTCTTTATTGGGTCCCTCTGGGTAAGTTGCAGACTAATATGTGATTGGCTGCAGTCTGGGAACATTAATTATCACTGCTAGAAGGTGGGGGTCAAGGGTAATGAAAAGGAAAAGTCATATTTACATTTAGTTTTTGCATTAGAAAGGGAATATCCATCCCTGATTGTAAAATGTAAGTACAAATGATGAACAAGCTTCATGTCCATATAATGGTATGAGAACATAGGGCCATTGCTTTTATCCAGGTCATGGAACATAGAGGTTCCAAGGGTTTATCCAGGTCATGGAACATAAAGGTTCCAAGGGTTTATACAGGTCATGGAACATAGAGGTTCCAAGGGTTTATACAGGTCATGGAACATAGAGGTTCCAAGGGTTTATACAGGTCATGGAACATAGAGGTTCCAAGGGTTTATACAGGTCATAGATCCCAGCAACTGCTGCAGAACCCAGGACCATAGATGATCTGGTTGAGGTTCTGACTAACCCACCTGTACAAAACAGTTCATTTTACTGAAGGGCTTTGCCATCGGGCAGCCTATAAATGATCTGCACACAGTATAACCCCTCCTTATGTACAGTAACTGCTCATCTTCGCTGATTCCATCAGTTGCTTCAGTCAATTTTCCTCATGTGAGAACAGATATTCTCCCAATAGTCACCCAAAATGCATTTAAATAACAAAAAATCAACTTTCTGCTGATTTCTGTGGGACCCGGGAAGAAGAGACACAATACAAATTAGGGAATAGGACATTTATACTTTTCATACTGAGCATTGTCACCCGTATCCACCATGTTTCCCTTCATGTCTCTAGGGGGCGCTCTGGAATGCCTGGTCCAATATCGCCTTCCCATTTGGCCTATACCACCAGATACTAAATACCGAATATGTCTGGTAGGCAGAGAGGGTGAGTAAAATATATTTCTGTCTATTTAAGTATTATTAATATTTATGTATATGTTTTGCCGCCTCACTTTCACCATTTCAGGCTCCTTGAATTACGGTTTCCTAACTAGTAGGTGCCCAAAGGGACAATCCTGCCCGATTCCATCTCAGAATGATTTCTATAGGATGGCCGTATGCTGCTCCGCCCCCAACTGCACGCAGAATCCCAACTTTATCCAACAGCCGCAGTCTGGTAAGTTCATGGGTTGCAGCAAGTAGTTTTATGGCTGCCAAGGTAATTCCCATCAGTCCCTGCCCTTAGAGCTCACAATCAAATTTTTCTTTTTGCAAAATATTCCTATTCCTATTTCACACACTTTCAAGGGGAAAATAATCCCATCATTGTTTTCTATTTCACACACTTTCAAGGGGAAGTGAATCCCATCATTGTTTTCTATTTCATACACTTTCAAGGGGAAGTTCAAGTTTCCAAAAACAAAAAAAAATCCAATTTTTGGTCAATCTGCCCCTTAGAGCCATATCTGTACATATGGATATAAGTTATATAACAATAATGTCTGTTCCATGGACTGATACATCTCCTTCCTCTGAACAGATGCGTTGGCCATACATCAGATACTGCAGTGCCAGGCCCCCCCGTGTAAGCTGCTCCAGAACCCACAGCATGGGAGTTACAAGGGACCATGTTGTTTGCTAGATTCTTGTGTAATCCATGGGGAAGCATTTAGAATTGTCCTTAATGGAAGCCATGTCACCTTTCAAATGTTAAAGAAGTGAATGAGCCCGACCAGGAGGTTCTATGATGTTCCTACAAGTGGGTCCCTCCTGGTTACTGTGCCTTTCCCTTACCTACAGCTCCGGCCCGAGACTCTCCATAAAGTCCATCAACCAATGGGAAGAAGCAATAATCATGTGAAAATAAACATTGATTCATATTCTTCTTTGTTCTCCATCTCTCAGGCACAAACTACCCCACAAAGAGGCAGATACCGTCATAGGGATGAACAAGGGCAGCCATTCCATGTCCCAGAAATAAATATCACAAGCGCAATTTCTCGATGGGTGCGCACTCCAGACACGGGTGAAAGTGGTTTAAGAAACAGCTTTATTCACATTAGTCCTGACGCGTTTCGTGTTTTTCAACACGTAGTCATAGGTATATTGCCAAACACATAATCACACAATTTAAAATACTGAAGGATCTGACATCACAAATTCTGTCACCGCCCTTTTCTTAATTAACTCTTACTTATCTGATTAAAAACCACTGTGAATTTTACTTCATTTCTTTTAGTTAATCAGTTTCAATTTCACTAGTCTAGTTTATAAATTATATTGTTCATTGCTAAATCTCATAAATATTAACTTAGCAAAACAACAAGTTAACAATTTCTTATAGATATATTTATTCATTCATTCAATTAAATAAAACCAATTGAAAGTTTTCAAAAATTAAGACCAATTGAAATTTTCTCAAAAAATTAAGACCGATTGAAATTTTCTCGAAAAATTAAGACCAATTGAAATTTTTTCGAAAAATTCAAACCAATTGAAATTTTTTCGAAAAATTCAAACCAATTGAAATTTTTAAAAAAAAATTAAGAACAATTGAAATTTTTTTTAAAAAATTAATAAGACCAATTGAAATTTTTTTTAAAAAATTAAGACCAATTGAAATGTTCTCGAAAAAGTAAGACCAATTGAAACTTTTTAAAAGCCGACTTTTTAGGCATTACATTTTATCTTCCAGAAATAAATATACCAACTTTAATGCTGAAGTTCCTAAATGGGTGGCACACTGCTCCTAGAGTAGTACCCTAGGCAGGTCCACTTCTCACAGGGTAGGGGTGCTGGCCCGGGGTCTGAGGTTAGTGATTATATTGAGTGGAGGTGCCCAGTTATGAGCACTTTACTTGTCCTTTATCTGGGAGCCCTACTGAGTCTACAGCTGGGAATAATGACAGAGAGAGGGAGGAGAATCATCATCATAAAATGAGCAAGTGGAGCCCACAAGGTTTCCGTGGCTCAGGCGGGAGGGGCAAATGCCTCTCAGCACAGGGCCCCTTGTTATAGAGTTGGCAGTTAGTTTTACTGCCACAAACCCCATAGAGCATAATATTAATGATTTATCAATTATTTTGTTCACTGTAATAATAAAAACCGAACCTTGTACTTGATGAGAACTAAGCTGTATGGATTTATATTGGTGGCAACATAATCACATTGGGTTTATTTAACATTTAGCAGACTTTAGGTATGGGAATCCGAATGACAAATCCCCCCTTTATGTCAATATCCCCTGTCCCAAGAATTCTGAATAATGTACAGGCAGAACCGCCTTAAGGTACCAGTGGGCCCAGGGCAAAGATCTCATTGATGGGCCCCCACAAGTGCTCCAATAGATTGCTAGTAGGACTACCTTCAAGCAGAGGAACTTGAAGGAAAACCATAAAGCAGGAAATACAGAAATAAATCTGCGCTTCCTGAAATAGGCACAAGGTCCAGTCACCAACGGTGTTGGGAATAAATAAACTGTGCTTATAAATGACAGATTTTATTAAAGATATACATAGGAACATGTGTTCTAGAAGAAAAAGGGGATCTGCCATTTCTGGGGGAAGCTTTAGTCAAATGGTATCTAATGGTGGGCTCCTAGTGGGGGGTCCTGGGCAATTGCCCCTATTAGGGGTGGGGTAACAGTGTAAGTGGAGCTTTTGATAATACAATGTATGTATTGACCAACATGGGACCTACAGACTGACTGGAACATTAGTTAGTGAGACTTGTGGAACATTCTAAATGGTTGGCTGGGGGTTGGTTCAACTCCTTAGTATTAACGTCTGTTCCCTGAAGCCTCTCAGCCAGAGGTCTCTATGTGAGGACATTACAGGAACAAACAAGGGACATTTGGAATGGAACACCCATTGCTCATTGGATTGTTGCCAGGTTGCCATTCCCTGGGGATCCCTGTGTTCCTGATGAGCCCTGAAGGGGATGTCCCATAGACAGGGACACAATAATTACTGTGTATATTGCATATCCCACAGGGACACAATAACAACTCATGGCACCCTGGGTTTAACCAAACACAATATATCGGCATCAGAGAAGGTTCTGAATGTCCCTGATTTAATAGCTACACCCTGTGCTTTGTGTCTCACTCAGAAACATTATAGTTCTGTTTGTACCTTATACCCTGCCATGTCCCTACTCTTCTTTCCTTCTTGTTGGCCACTTACTGTACATGATGAGGAGTATTTAATCTTTGGTGTTACCACTTTCCCATTACTGTAACTTGGAGAGCAGAACCAGACAACTGGGACTGTTTTGGGCAAAAAGGAACATGGAAATCCTTCTAAGCAGTTGGTCCCTTCCCAGGGGCAATATCTGCAAAGTTAAGAGAAATATTACCCTGTATGGTTGGGACTTTCCTCTTCTCTTCTTTCTAAACCTACTAATATGGGATTTCACAAGTGACTGTTTGTAGGAAAATGGAGTCACCAGTAGAAAGTGCCTTGTATCAGAGACAAGAAGATCCCTTTTAGAGACAACCATCATGTTTAATGTAGGGACCCTAAGATTAAGGTCCTCTTTTGCCAGGCATGGACATTTAAATGGGCCTTTATTTGAGTTTTTTTTGGAAATTTCCCATGAAAAATTTGAGTTTTCTGAAAGTAACTCCCAAAATATTGAGTCCCATTGAGCCCTATGGAGGCTTAGAATAGTAGCGGGATAGAATAGTCAGTGGCAGCCTGTCCTTGGCACATTTTCAAGGAGAAGTTAATCCCATAATTGTTTCTGTTTCACCCAGTTTCAAGGGGAAGTTAATCCCTCTCATTGTTTTCTGTTTCACTCAGTTTCAAAGGGCAGTAATCTCCCCTTTTTCCTGTTTCACCCAGTTTCAAGGGGAAGTTAATACCCTCATTGTTTCCTATTTTACACATTTTCAAGGGGAAGTTAATCCCATCATTGTTTTTTGTTTCACCCAGTTTCAAGGAGAAGTTAATCCCATCATTGTTTCCTATTTCACACATTTTCAAGGGGAGGTTAATCCCATCATTGTTTTTTGTTTCACCCAGTTTCAAGGAGAAGTTAATCCCCTCATTGTTTCCTATTTTACACATTTTCAAGGGGAAGTTAATCCCCTCATTGTTTTCTGTTTCACCCAGTTTCAAGAAGAAATTAATCCCCTCATTGTTTCCTATTTTACACATTTCCAATGGGAAATTAATCCCCTCATTGTTTTTTGTTTCGCCCAGTTTCAAGGAGAAATTAATCCCCTCATTGGTTTCTATTTTACACATTTTCAAGGGGAAGTTAATCCCCTCATTGTTTTTTGTTTCACCCAGTTTCAAGGAGAAATGAATCCCCTCATTGTTCCCTATTTTACACATTTTCAATTGGAAGTTAATCCCCTCATTGTTTTTTGTTTTGCCCAGTTTCAAGGAGAAATGAATCCCCTCATTGGTTTCTATTTTATACATGTTCAAGGGGAAGTTAATCCCTTCATTGTTTTCTTTTTCACACGTTTTCAAATGAAACTCAAACACATTATTGTTTACCAAGATGAGTGCCAGTGCTCCTAAAGTTGCTCATCTCCCCTGATCCCAGCAATTGCACTTGGTTTGGCCCATTGTTCTTCTAGACTTTCTGCATCATACATTGTCCTATTGCAAGGTTGGAATTTATATCTGAAACTCAGCAGATTAGATGGCTCTTTGGGACCCTAATCAATGAGAAATTTCAATGTATCCTGCTTATACAGGTCAACATCCAGAAGTTTTACTGGGCATCCCGTTAAAAGAGGGCATTGTAAAAGATTCACCCAAATACTGAATCCTAATTTGCATATGTAAATCAGGATTTGAAAGGGGTAAAGAGAACCTGGAAAATGTTCAACCTCCATGTTTATGTGACAAAAAGTCACTCATTTATTCACTTAACCCAATCAACACAGAAAATAGCATCACTGAATTCCATCTAATTAAGGAGTTGCCTTTGGTTTAATGAGTTAAATAAGTTCACATGACTTTGAGTTACACCGTTTCTTTGGTTTATCTCAAGTGGCTTCATCTGTAACAATAAAAGACCTACAATTAGTGAGTAAAGAGCCGCACTGTCTATTCTATATCTTGTACTGCAAACCTCCAATGGGCAGATCCAAGGGGAATTCCTTCTCACTATGGGGACATCTGTTAGATGCTGATTGGAGGTTTAATATAGTGGGAGGTCTGAGGCTGGAGAATAAATACTTATACCATATAAATAGGAGGGGCACAAAGAGAAACCTCTGGGAAGAGTCAGTGCCGGTGAGTGGGATTTCTCATTATATATATATTTGTGTTCCATACTGTAATTATACAGAGCTGTAATACTGTAGGGAAAGCAGAAGATACACACACAGATACACAGAAATATCATAGGAATGGCCAACATTCTGTCTCCCTGATCATTCTGTCTCCTTATAAGATAATTGAAACAAAAAATGAGAAAAAAAAGATGGTCCACACCGATAATGAGAATTTATCAGGTAAAGAAACAGAGATTTGCAGCACTGAAGCTCAGTAAGACCTTTGGTATCTACGCTGGTTTGGGCATATTTTGGACATTTTGACCAATAAAAAGAATTCTTGGCAAACAGAAAACGAATAAAACTTCTTATAGTAAGAAAAGATGAGTATTTAGCCTGATGGCTTAGTTTGTGGGGGATTCTGGGACCAAAATAATAAGTGCCAGTCTGATTGTTCCTATAAATAAGGCAGTTAAAGAATCACCAGGGGATGTGAATCATATCAATAAATTGATAGAGAAATTAATGCTATAGCTGAGAATTTAAATACACATTTTTTCATGTATTTTAGGCGTTTAGTGAACAAAGGGTAAGGGCAGGACTATTATTTGTTACCAGCACCGAGGCCTAAATCCTACTGGGAGTTCCTGCTGGTAAGGTGGGTTCCAATGGTGTCATGGTGAGCTGGGCTCTTGGCTTTGGTTCTGCCCAGGGCACTATCTGTCTGTATATTCTCCCGGGTTTGGGTCGGTGTATGTCATTAGAATGGTAAGGTCCTTAGGGGCAGGTACTGAAGTGAATGTTAAAGCATTAGTATATATTATATTGTTCTTTAATAAAAGTCTTTATATATGTTCCTTTCTTACCCCCCAGACACTTGGATTATTGGCTTTCCATCACTGAATTCCCCATTGTATCTCAGAATGGGATCCGTTCCCCCTATGGCATTGCTGCTCCTACTCTATTGGGTCCCTGTATCACTGGGTAAGTTGCAGACTAATATGTGATTGGCTACAAGACACATCTACACTGTGTTAGTTTGTTTTATATCGGGAATATCTAGAATATGAGGCCATTATACGTGAGCAAGAGATTCCAGGACCATCTGAAGGTCATTTCCCTCTAATGTGACTTCTATCATCTTCATACTAATTGAGCTTTCCTTGCTTATACATGTGTTCCAATGACCCGCTGGGGGGCTATAATAGGATTTAACTTCTGATTTATATTTTAGATGCAAACAAACATCATGATGTTCCAATGTGGTGGAACTGGGTTGGTTGGATCTTCTGACTTTTTTTTTTTGCATGATGTATCCCTATGGAGATTACTGTAGGAAGAAGACTATTAATTTAAACTATTGAATAGGACATTCATTCTTTTTGTAACCAGCAATGGTTGTGTAACCAACACTGTGTAACCAACACTATTGCCCTGAATCCCTGTAGGTGAGTTGCTGGAATGCATGGTCCTACACCAACCTGCTGGTTCAGCTTTAATACTCAATTCCAAGTTCCAAGTGTGTCTTTTTCCCAACAAAGGTCAGTAAAACATATTTCTGTTTGTGTATTGCTAATATCCATATCTTTGTTTGTGTTCTGCTTTTCAAAAGGCAAAAGGCAAAAGAGGGTTTTTTTCTAAAGAGTTTTAGCTCACAGCCCCTTCCCAGAAGTTAGGGGTTCTCTGAAGGTGAAGAAGAAGTAGAACATGAAATGCACATTGAGTAGGAAAACATTATTTTGTTGAACTCTCATTTATTGTTTTTCCTCCTTTTTCCTAGTAGCCCCAAAAAGCCTCTACCTTTTCAACTATATATTTCTTTGTTGGTGTACGTGGGCTGCTTTTGGAGTGATAATTGGCACAAAGAGAGTTCATAGCTTGTGCTAAAATATCTATATTAATGACTGGGCACGTGTACCCAAAAAGCAAAATTCTTTTTAATACTAGCAGACAATAAGGCGAAGAGTTATGATTGCTGGAGCCTTTTAAATATCTATAGCAATTGGAATGTCTTGGTCATGAATCCAATGTGGTCTGGAAACTTGAGAAATGGGTCTAATGTGACACCTACACGTAGGCCTTGGGTGATTATATCTAAAAAGATTGTATCATAAATATACATTCTTTACTGTGATGTTGGAAAGAGGAAGGGGCCAATTTTAGGAGGGATTATGAGAAGCTCAGTCTTAGACATATTCAGTTTGAGTGGTAATCAGACATCTAGAACACTCAGTAAGGCATTACTGTCATGTCAATAAGGAAGGAAAGGAGGATCTGTGTGTCATCAGCATAAAGGGGGCATAAGAAACCAAGATATTAGATGAGGTGACCAAGAGAGAAAGAATTAAAAGGAGAAGAAAGGGGTCCTTAGAGAGGCCCTTGGGGCACACTAACAGAGAACTCAACGGGTAATGAGAATGTGTCAGGAAACATTACGTTGAATGAGAGGAAGAGAACCAGTATAAGGCAGAACCACTGATACCTGTCAATTGGTGGTTTTTAGAATATAATATAATGTCCCTGGTCATTAGCAGCGAGGATTTCATTAATGACCCAGCTTAAATCTGTTTCAGTAGAATAACCTGTGTAGAAACCCAAATAGAACTGATCAATTGCTGTTTAGATAGTTGTGCAAAGAATTGGAGACATTCCATTCTGTGAGCTTTGGGGGGAGGAGAAAAAGGAATAACTGAGTGAAGTTGGATCAAAGGAGACCTTCTCAAGTTCTAGAGCAGTGATCTCCAACCAATGGCTCGTGAACAGCATGTTGCTCCCGACCCTTTGGATGTTGATCCCAATGGCCTCAAAGCAGGGATCAGAGCCACCTGTAGGCTTCAAGTCAACATGGGCTACAACAGGGGCTATCAAATAGCCAAATATAGCTCTAATTGGCACCCCCAGGAACTTTTTTCATGCTTGTGTTGTTCCCCAACACTTTTTCCATTTGAATGTGTTCTAGAGTAACTGGGGCAGGTTTGAAAGCCAATGGAAATATTCTATTTGAGAGGGATACATTGAACATATGAACTAATGTGAGACCAACTGTACATGAGATATGAGACAAGAGCAGATTTAACCCTTTGTCTTCAGCAACAGGGAGGGGTTAATGAATATCTGAAGGAGCTTCATATTATAGGCTTTGTGGTGTAGGAGGAGTCAGACATGATGCTTTGGGGTATCAGCCCAACTGTGGATTTAAAATGGTCAGTAAATTGCTGGGAAGCAGAGAAGCTGACATCACAGTCTGAGATTTAATCAATAAACTAAACAGAGAAAAGATTTTCTGGGAGTTATAGTTGTGTATCATTGAGTCATTTAATGCTTTGCCATGAATTCTCCCTCTTCACAGACGCCATACACCACGGTTATGTGACAGCTGCCTGTCTTGAAACAAACTGTGGGGGCAGAGCGTTGCACGATTTGTATAAGAATGTTGCGTGCTGCCCAACCAAAAACTGCATGAAAAATATCTCACTTGTCTCCCAGTCAAACTTCGGTAAAAATGGTAAGTTATGGTGAAACAATATCACTAGGTTTAATGGCAAAGGTTTGATGCAGTTGGTTGAGCTTGGCCTTGGCTAAAGGTAGACCAACGAGAGCCAATAGGTAGGTATAAATTCTATTCTTTACACAAAGGACATAATTCTCCAGCCAAGAGGAACATCAGACCTAGGCCATGGAGCTCTGTATCTGTCTCATCCTGGTTGTCCTCTCCGTGGTGTAGGTATTCTGTTCTAAGGTTCTGAGGATCTGTCTCACTGCCCATTTTGTGCCCATAAATACCACTAGGGGAATCCATGAAGATATTCTGTTATGGAGGTAGAAAGTATGGAGGTGGGACGCTCTCAGAAGGCTCTAGTACCTCCAACCTTGTAAAAAAAGAAAAACCCTGTGCATAAGGAACTTATTTTATCATTTAATCTTGATACAGGTATGGGACCTGTTATCCAGAATGCTTGCTCGGGACCACGTGTATTCCGGATAAGGGGTCTTTCCGGAATTTGGATCGCCATACCTTAAGTCTACTAAAAAATAACAAAACATTAAATAAACCCAATAGGATTGTTCTGCCCCCAATAAGGGGTAATTATATCTTAGTTGGGATCAAGTACAGGTACTGTTTTATTATTACAGAGAAAAGGGAATCATTTAACCATGAAATAAACCCAATAGGGCTGTTCTGCCCCCAATAAGGGGTAATTATATCTTAGTTGGGATCAAGTACAGGTACTGTTTTATTATTACAGAGAAAAGGGAATCATTTAACCATTAAATAAACCCAATAGGGCTGTTCTACCCCCAATAAGGGGTAATTATATCTTAGTTGGGATCAAGTACAGGTACTGTTTTATTATTACAGAGAAAAGGGAATCATTTAACCATGAAATAAACCCAATAGGGCTGTTCTGCCCCAATAAGGGGTAATTATATCTTAGTTGGGATCAAGTACAGGTACTGTTTTATTATTACAGAGAAAAGGGAATCATTTAACCATGAAATAAACCCAATAGGGCTGTTCTGCCCCAATAAGGGGTAATTTTATCTTAGTTGGGATCAAGTACAGGTACAGGTACTGGGAGTAGAAGTAGAAGGTGGGGGACATGCCAGGACAGGAATTAGGGGGGGACCATGTCTAAGGCCATTGTTTGCCAACTCTTTTTTTTTTTTGCTCATTTAAACAGTGCGACCAATAGAACAACAGAAAATGGTGTGCCTGGGCCCCTCGGGGTGCAACCCGTTCCACAAGCCGGGAGGAGAAATGAAAGCTTCGTGCTGCTTGATGGACACGTGTGCGCTCACGGGGCGCCGGTTTGAAATCCTCCCTAAACGTGTGGCACGGAATCCATTTAAAGATGGAAGATAAGCAGTGGATCCGCCCCATCAGGATTTCAACTAAATTTCACATTAATTAAAATTATCCCTTATGTGCCCCCCCCCCGGGTCCTTGGGTGCTTATTAATGATTGTACTGTCGCTTAGAAGGGAGGGGCTCAGGGCACTTATAGCCCAGGCCTGGGACCCTGCATGGATTCTATAAACCAATCAACTGATACAATAATCAATAAAACTCAGCATCACTTCTCATTCATTTACTGTCAGCTCTTTTGTTCTTCCTGCCTACGTCGTGCGTTTATATCCCATATATTGGGGGGAGCCAATCCCATTGCCATATTGGGGCTCAGCAGAGCCGGACAATAAGCCCAATGGGGATTCCCATGATCCAAGGAGAAGAAGCAAATCCTGAGAAACAGAAGAGATGTCAGTGGCACAAACACACATACAGTACACTCACTGAGCAATGTATTCTATTAATAATGAGGGGGTAGGATCACTGTATATAAATATATAAGGGGGGCAGTAATGAAATAGAGAAAGTACAGGGAAGAGCGACTAAGCTGATAAAGGGAATGGGCTCAGTTATGGGGAAAGGCTGGCCCAGTTGGGATTGGTTACACTGGGGGGGGGGGGGCAGTTAAGGGGGGGGGTCACTATATATAAATAAATATATAAGGGGGGCAGTAATGAAATAGAGAAAGTACAGGGAAGAGCGACTAAGCTGATAAAGGGAATGGGCTCAGTTATGGGGAAAGGCTGGCCCAGTTGGGATTGGTTACACTGGGGGGGGGGGCAGTTAAGGGGGGGGTCACTATATATAAATATATAAGGGGGGGGCAGTAATGAAATAGAGAAAGTACAGGGAAGAGCGACTAAGCTGATAAAGGGAATGGGCTCAGTTATGGGGAAAGGCTGGCCCAGTTGGGATTGGTTACACTGGGGAAGGGGCAGTTAAGGGGGGGGGGTCACTATATATAAATATATAAGGGGGGGCAGTAATGAAATAGAGAAAGTACAGAGAAGAGCGACTAAGCTGATAAAGGGAATGGGCTCAGTTATGGGGAAAGGCTGGCCCAGTTGGGATTTGTTACACTGGGGGGGGAAGGGGCAGTTAAGGGGGGGGGGTCACTATATATAAATATATAAGGGGGGGCAGTAATGAAATAGAGAAAGTACAGGGAAGAGCGACTAAGCTGATAAAGGGAATGGGCTCAGTTATGGGGAAAGGCTGGCCCAGTTGGGATTGGTTACACTGGGGAAGGGGCAGTTAAGGGGGGGGGTCACTATATATAAATATATAAGGGGGGGGGCAGTAATGAAATAGAGAAAGTACAGAGAAGAGCGACTAAGCTGATAAAGGGAATGGGCTCAGTTATGGGGAAAGGCTGGCCCAGTTGGGATTGGTTACACTGGGGAAGGGGCAGTTAAGGGGGGGTCACTATATATAAATATATAAGGGGGGGCAGTAATGAAATAGAGAAAGTACAGGGAAGAGCGACTAAGCTGATAAAGGGAATGGGCTCAGTTATGGGGAAAGGCTGGCCCAGTTGGGATTGGTTACACTGGGGAAGGGGCAGTTAAGGGGGGGTCACTATATATAAATATATAAGGGGGGCAGTAATGAAATAGAGAAAGTACAGGGAAGAGCAACTAAGCTGATAAAGGGAATGGCTCAGTTATGGGGAAAGGCTGGCCCAGTTGGGATTGGTTACACTGGGGAAGGGGCAGTTAAGGGGGGGGGTCACTATATATAAATATATAAGGGGGGGGCAGTAATGAAATAGAGAAAGTACAGGGAAGAGCGACTAAGCTGATAAAGGGAATGGGCTCAGTTATAGGGAAAGGCTGGCCCAGTTGGGATTGGTTACACTGGGAGGGGGCAGTTAAGGGGGGGGTCACTATATATAAATATATAAGGGGGGGCAGTAATGAAATAGAGAAAGTACAGAGAAGAGTGACTAAGCTGATAAAGGGAATGGGCTCAGTTATGGGGAAAGGCTGGCCCAGTTGGGATTGGTTACACTGGGGAGGGGGCAGTTAAGGGGGGGGCACTATATATAAATATATAAGGGGGGGGCAGTAATGAAATAGAGAAAGTACAGGGAAGAGCGACTAAGCTGATAAAGGGAATGGGCTCAGTTATGGGGAAAGGCTGGCCCAGTTGGGATTGGTTACACTGGGGGGGGGGGGGCAGTTAAGGGGGGGTCACTATATATAAATATATAAGGGGGGGCAGTAATGAAATAGAGAAAGTACAGGGAAGAGCGACTAAGCTGATAAAGGGAATGGGCTCAGTTATGAGGAAAGGCTGGCCCAGTTGGGATTGGTTACACTGGGGAAGGGGCAGTTAAGGGGGGGTCACTATATATAAATATATAAGGGGGGCAGTAATGAAATAGAGAAAGTACAGGGAAGAGCGACTAAGCTGATAAAGGGAATGGGCTCAGTTATGGGGAAAGGCTGGCCCAGTTGGGATTGGTTACACTGGGGGGGGCAGTTAAGGGGGGGTCACTATATATAAATATATAAGGGGGGCAGTAATGAAATAGAGAAAGTACAGGGAAGAGCGACTAAGCTGATAAAGGGAATGGGCTCAGTTATGGGGAAAGGCTGGCCCAGTTGGGATTGGTTACACTGGGGGGGGCAGTTAAGGGGGGGTCACTATATATAAATATATAAGGGGGGCAGTAATGAAATAGAGAAAGTACAGGGAAGAGCGACTAAGCTGATAAAGGGAATGGGCTCAGTTATGGGGAAAGGCTGGCCCAGTTGGGATTGGTTACACTGGGGAAGGGGCAGTTAAGGGGGGGTCACTATATATAAATATATAAGGGGGGGCAGTAATGAAATAGAGAAAGTACAGGGAAGAGCGACTAAGCTGATAAAGGGAATGGGCTCAGTTATGGGGAAAGGCTGGCCCAGTTGGGATTGGTTACACTGGGGAAGGGGCAGTTAAGGGGGGGGGGTCACTATATATAAATATATAAGGGGGGGCAATAATGAAATAGAGAGAGTACTGCAGTCTCAGGGAAGGTCTCAGAGGAATGCCTCAGTGAAGGTCTCAGAGGAATGTCTCAGTGAAGGTCTCAGAGGAATGTTTCAGTGAAGGTCTCAGAGGAATGTCTCAGTGAAGGTCTCAGAGGAATGTCTCAGTGAAGGTCTCAGAGGAATGTCTCAGTGAAGGTCTCAGAGGAATGTCTCAGGGAAGGTCTCAGAGGAATGTTTCAGGGAAGGTCTCAGGGGAAGGTCTTAGGGGAAGGTCTCAAGGGAAGGTCTCAGGGTAAAGTCTCAGGGAAGGTCTCAGGGGAAAGTCTCAGGAAAGGTCTCAGGGGAAAGTCTCAGGGAAGATCTCAGGGGAAGGTCTCAAGGGAAGGTCTCAGAGGAAAGTCTCAGGGAATGTGTCAGGGAAGATCTCAGGGGAATGTCTCAGAATGCCTCAGGGAAGGTCTCAGGGTAAAGTCTCAGGGGAAGGTCCTAGGGGAAGGTCTCAAGGGAAGGTCTCAGGGGAATGTCTCAGGGAAGGTCTCAGGGGAAGGTCTTAGGGGAAGGTCTTAGGGGAAGATCTTAGATGAAAGTCTCAGGGTAAAGTCTCAGGGAAGGTCTCAGATGAATGTCTCAGGGAAGGTCTCAGAGGAATGTCACAGGGAAGGTCTCAGAGGAATGTCACAGGGAAGGTCTCAGGGGAAGGTCTCGTTTCCTGAATTTTTCACCTTCCGCAAAATTTTTGTCGAAATGGGCCATTGCTCATTGCTAAACACAACCAAGAGCAAATGTCCAGCCTTAAGGCGGCCACACACAAGCAGATTTTAGTCGTCAATTCAGGTCCTTCAGACCTACTCTGTTTCGGGGCCCCCCGATGGACCTACCCAACCAACATCTGGCCTAAAATTGGGCAGATCTCCATCGGACAGGTTTGATTTTCCATTCGGATTGGGTCCGGCTCATTGATGTGATCCTTGGCCCGACGGTTCCTATGCCCGTCATTGTAATTGAATCACTTGGCCCTAGGGCCATGCAATCTAATTAGCTGGATATCACCCACCTTTAGGTGGACATATCAGGAGAAGATCCCTTTGCTTGGCCACCTTTAGACTAGATGTTTCTTTTTCATCTGGCATCTGTGCAATAACCTGGGCCTGTAATTAAGGATTTAATGATTAGTATAAAGGGACACTGTCCCCGTATGAGCAATAAATTGTGTTTATACTGAATAAGAACACGAGGAACAGAACAATCTACTCTGTAACCTGTGATAGAAACATGACGGATCCCAAGACCGGGACAGATCCGGGAATGTGTTACATTCTCATTGGGTGATTAATAAAGTAGGAGGTTGGAGAATTAATATCTAATCAATATAAATAGGAGGGGCACAAAGGCACAGAGACACCTCTGGGAAGAGACAGTGCCGGTGAGTGGGATTTCTCATTATATATATATTTATTTATGTATAAAATCATATATTGCTTCTCTAGAAAGTGGAAGATAAAATATAGATATATACAAATCGAACAGAACTTTCTCACAATGATTTCTATAGATCTACAATCACCAAGTTAAACCAGTATTTATAAAGAATTAATGATTTGCAGCACTGCAGTAAAGTGAGACCCTCTGGATCTAGACTGATAGACAGGATCTCTTGGGCAGGTCTTTAGATCAACTGGAAGAATTTATAGCCAATAGAAATTGTTGTAGGGGACAATGAATATTCAGCCTGATGGTTCAGTTCTTGGGGGATTCGGGGTTCGGAATGGTTTGTGCCTGGGAGGAACCCCATTAATGAATGAGTCTGGGGATTAAAAACGGTCACTCAGAATGTCTTATTGTGTTAAAAAGGGGGTTCCAATGGCGCCGCCCCGAGCTTTGGTCCTGGGTCTCCCCACAACTCTAATCTCTACTCACTGTTGTGCGTGTAATTAGAACCGAGCGCTCCTCTGGGGCGGGGTTTCCATTTGTGCAAAGTATTTAAATGTATATATATTGCAACGTTCCCATATAAAGGACTGTATATGTTTCTTTTCCTTACCCCCAGAAACCTGGATTAGTGGCTTCTCATTCTCCTCATAAATAGCGCAGGATGGTCTCCATTTCTTCTATTGCATTTCTGCTCCTAATTCACTGGGTCCCTGGGCAGCTTGGTAAGTTACACACTATGAATTATACATCCCATCCCTGAGTATCACTCATGTATTATGAGGGATAATGTACCCCCTACTGTAAATGATAAGGATATTAGCAGTCACTGAGGGGTTCTGTGCCCATATAAAGGCACAAGGCTGCAGGCTGAGTTATACAGGGAACTCTGAGTATCACTCATGTATTATAAGGGGTAATGTACCCCCTACTGTAAATGATAAGGATATTAGCAGTCACTGAGGGGTTCTGTGCCCATATAAAGGCACAAGGCTGCAGGCTGAGTTATACAGGGAACTCTGAGTATCACTCATGTATTATAAGGGATAATGTACCCCCTACTGTAAATGATAAGGATATTAGCAGTCACTGAGGGGTTCTGTGCCCCCCATATAAAGGCACAAGGCTGCAGGCTGAGTTATACAGGGAACTCTGAGTATCACTCATGTATTATAAGGGATAATGTACCCCCTACTGTAAATGATAAGGATATTAGCAGTCACTGAGGGGTTCTGTGCCCATATAAAGGCACAAGGCTGCAGGCTGAGTTATACAGGGAACTCTGAGTATGATCAGTAGGCCAGTTGAGTGTGAGTATGAGAAGGACAGATGGTCGTTGCTTCTATAGTATCGTCAATCAGGAAGAGTCAGGTCTCCGACTCGTTCACATTTAATTTAACTGTTAGTATGTTATAGAATGGCCAATTCTAGGCAACTTTTCAATTGGTCTTCATTATTTATTTCTTATAGTTTTTAAATTATTTCCCTTCTTCATCTGCTTCTTTGCAGCTTTCAAATGGGGGTCACTGACCCCGGCAGCCAAACCCTATTGCTCTGTGAGGCTCCAGTTTTATTGTTATTGTTACTTTTTATTCCTTATCTTTCTATTCAGCTCCTCCCCTATTCATATACCAGCCTCTCATTCAAACCACTCCCTGGTTGCTAAAGCAATTTGGATCCTAGCAACCAGATAGCTGTTATAACTCCAAACTGGAGATCTGCTGAACAGTTATTGAAATCCATCCATCCAACATGTCTGCCCTGAATGTCTCTAGGTGAAAAGGCTGAATGCATTGTCCATTTTCGCCCTCCGGATACACCGATACCAGCAAATACTCGGTTAAAGATATGTCTTAATCCTGATTACAGTAAGTAAAACGGGTTCCTTTCTATTTCCATATTGTTACTATTTCTATAATTGGGAGGTTAATTTCCAAATGGAGAAGTGAGTGGTCCAAGAGTTTTTTCAGAACCCACCACATGTAGGGGTACAGGGGAAATGCACATTGGGTATGGGGGAAATGCACGTTGGGTATGGGGGGGAATGCACGTTGGGTATGGGGGGAAATGCACGTTGGGTATGGGGGGGAATGCACATTGGGTAAGGGGGAAATGCATGTTGGGTATGGGGGAAATGTACATTGGGTAAGGGGGAAATGCATGTTGGGTATGGGGGAAATGCATGTAGGGGTGTGGGGGAAAATGCATGTAGGGGTGTGGGGGAAATGCACATTGGGTATGGGGGAAATGCACGTTGGGTATGGGGGGAAATGCATGTTGGGTATGGGGGAAATGCATGTTGGGTATGGGGGAAATGCACATTGGGTATGGGGGAAATGTACGTTGGGTAAGGGGGAAATGCATGTTGGGTATGGGGGAAATGCACATTGGGTATGGGGGGAATGTATGTTGGGTAAGGGGGAAATGCATGTAGGGGAATGGGGGAAATGCACGTTGGGTATGGGGGAAATGCACGTTGGGTATGGGGGGAAATGCACATTGGGTATGGGGGAAATGCACGTTGGGTATGGGGGAAATGCACATTGGGTATGGGGGAAATGTACGTTGGGTAAGGGGGAAATGCATGTTGGGTATGGGGGAAATGCACATTGGGTATGGGGGAAATGTACGTTGGGTAAGGGGGAAATGCATGTAGGGGTATGGGGGAAATGCACGTTGGGTATGGGGGGAATGCACGTTGGGTATGGGGGGAAATGCACATTGGGTATGGGGGAAATGCACGTTGGGTATGGGGGGAAATGCACATTGGGTATGGGGGGAAATGCACATTGGGTATGGGGGAAATGCACGTTGGGTATGGGGGGAAATGCACATTGGGTATGGGGGAAATGCACATTGGGTATGGGGGAAATGCACGTTGGGTACGGGGGAAATGCATGTTGGGTATGGGGGAAATGCACGTTGGGTATGGGGGAAATGCACGTTGGGTAAGGGGGAAATGCACGTTGGGTATGGGGGGAATGCACGTTGGGTATGGGGGAAATGCACATTGGGTATGGGGGAAATGCACATTGGGTACGGGGGAAATGCATGTTGGGTATGGGGGGAAATGTACGTTGGGTATGGGGGGGAATGCACGTTGGGTATGGGAGAAATGGACGTTGGGTATGGGGGGGAATGCACGTTGGGTATGGGAGAAATGCACGTTGGGTATGGGGGGGAATGCACACTGGGTATGGGGGAAATGCACATTGGGTATGGGGGAAATGCATGTAGGGGTATGGGGGGAAATGCACATTGGGTATGGGGAAATGCATGTAGGGGTATGGGGGAAATGCATGTAGGGGTATGGGGGAAATGCACGTTGGGTATGGGGGAAATGCATGTTGGGTTTGGGGGAAATGCACGTTGGGTATGGGGGAAATGCACGTTGGGTATGGTGGAAATGCACATTGGGTATGGGGGAAATGCACGTTGGGTATGGGGGAAATGCATGTAGGGGTATGAGGGAAATGCACGTTGGGTATGGGGGAAATGCACGTTGGGTATGGGGGGAAATGCACATTGGGTATGGGGGAAATGCATGTAGGGGTATGGGGGAAATGCACGTTGGGTGTGGGGGAAATGCATGTTGGGTATGGGGGAAATGCACGTTGGGTATGGCGGAAATGCACGTTGGGTATGGGGGAAATGCACGTTGGGTATGGGGGAAATGCATGTAGGGGTGTGGGGGAAAATGCATGTAGGGGTGTGGGGGAAAATGCACGTTTGGTATGGGGGAATTGCACGTTGGGTATGGGGGAAATGCACGTTGGGTATGGGGAAAATGCACGTTGGGTATGGGGGAAATGCACGTTGGGTATGGGGGAAATGCACGTTGGGTATGGGGGAAATGCACGTTGGGTATGGGGGAAATGCACGTTGGGTATGGGGGAAATGCACGTTGGGTATGGGGGGAAATGCACGTTGGGTATGGGGGAAATGCACGTTGGGTATGGGGGAAATGCACGTTGGGTATGGGGGAAATGCACGTTGGGTATGGGGGAAATGCACGTTGGCTATGGGGGGAAATGCACGTTGGCTATGGGGGAAATGCACATTGGGTATGGGGGAAATTCATGTTGGGTATGGGGGAAATGGGAAAACGAGAGAAACGATTTGACTGGGATTATATTAAAGTCTCATTCACTCATTTCTCCCCTTTCACAGGCAACAACCTGCGTGGGGTCCTGACTGCCGCCTGTGCCCAATCAAGGAACTGTCCCCAACAGTCTCTGTATCAGTTCAATAGGACCATCGAGTGCTGCGGAGCCCGTTACTGCACTCAGCATATCCTATTTCTGTCTTCATACAGTGGTGGTACGTTAGGTTGCGTCAGAAGGTTTCATTCGGCTTTTATGGCTTTTTTATGAGTTCAACCCCTACAAATGACCCACAGTGCACCTACATACACATACTGCTAAAGATATATCAGAAACAGGGGGTTCTCTTGTTCTTTATTCTTTTTTATGGGAAAGGTCCCCTGCCCTCAAATCCCCTCTAATGTACTTGTATAGAGTAATCATGTCCCCTCGCAAGTGCCTCTTTTCCAGAGAAAACAACCCCAACCCTGACAGTCTCACTTCATAGTTTAACCCTTTCATCCCCTTTCCCAGTTTAGTTGCAGTCTCTGCACTCTCTCCAGCTCATTAATATCCTTCTTAAGGACTGGAGCCCAAAACTGCCCCCCATACTCACTGTAACTGCCCCCCATACTCACTGTTACTGCCCCCATACTCACTGTAACTGCCCCCCATACTCTAGGTGAGGCCTTACCAGGGACCTATGAAGAGGCAAAATTATGTTTTCATCCCTTGAGTCAATGCCCTTTTTATACAAGACAGCACTTTATTTGCTTTAGTCGCCACAGAATGACACTGCCTAGAGTTTCACAGTCTGTTATCTATAAAATTCCCCAAAAATCATTATGAAACAACCAGAACTATATTTTGGTAATATTTAAGCTAGGATCATTTACTTAACTGAAGACATGGTGCAAAGTGCTGCAATTGGACTTGCATTATGCACACTGCCTTCTCATTGGTCTCTATGCTCTGTTTTGAAGTGCAGAAACCTGCGGTTGCCCCCAAGAATAAAATGCACTGCTGTTTGTCATCACTCTATTGTTGAGGGGAGGGGAGGGCAGTGGCCCTGACAGTATTAGACCAATTGTGGATTTAAAGTGGTTGCTATGAGGTTGGGATAAGTGACTAATGGTGGCCATACACGCTACAGTTATGACCAAAACCATTGGTCGTAGGAAAGATCATTCATCCACTCTACTAATGTTAAGAACTGAATTGTCAGATACGCAGACAAAAACAAAGGAAGAGAAGTAACACATTTGTTGATGTTCCAAACTCAACTGCACTTTCTTTTTTCTACTGAACAGGACCAGGAGTCCAACTTCAGAAAGTGTACTTCTGGGCCAGTGCGACATGTAACCTGTTCCAGAAGCCCCAGGCCGGACTTAAAGTTTCTTGCTGTGAAATGGATACATCTGACTTAATAGGGAGACCTTGGGGCTAATTAACCTGAAAAACAGGATCTCTTAGGAAATGTTATGTAAGCAGTAAATTTGCTCCATAACCTGAATTTCAAACAAATACCTTAACTGACCCCAAATCCCTATAAATGATTGTTCTGTAGCTTAGAAGGGAGAGGCTCAGGGCACTTATAGCCCAGGCCTGGGACCCTGCATAAACCAATCAACTGATACAATAATCAATAAAACTCAGCATCACGTCTCATTCATTTACTGTCAGCTCTTTTGTTCTTCCTGCCTACGTTGTGCGTTTATATCCCATGTATTGGGGTGAGCCAATCCCATTGCCATATTGGGGCTCAGCAGAGCCGGACAATAAGCCCAACGGGGATTCCCATGATCCAAGGAGAAGAAGCAAATCCTGAGAGATGTCAGTGGCACAAACACAACAGATGGAGGGAGGGGGTTACACACTGCCAGGAATAACTGTAAGATGATTATTTCCCAGCAATCCCACCCCCAATAAATACACAATATCCCAACACAAAGGCACCTTCCATAGATGTGTAATGGGGGGGAATGTATTTATTGGTGCTGGAGGTATCTTAACAATGTAGGGAATCAAAAGAACCTGCCCTGAAGGCAGAATTTGTAAGGGGGGTCCAAATGTTAGTCCTAAAGAGGAACCCACAGCTCATACCTCTCTCCCACATACACAACACACATATGGACAGCTTTGTATAATACGTTCTATAGTGGGGATTCCAGGCAGGACCAGGGTGCTCCTCATAAAAACCAACCACAATGGAGCTAAGTGGACTCTCCAGATGCCAATTCTACCCTAAAAAAACTCTTGGGTAGAACAGAACTCTGCAGTGATGGGAAGGATTTCTTCAGATAAGAATAAAGAATAAGATGAATACTTTGATAATATGGAAAAATAAGTCTACGAAACACAAATCTGATTGGGCTCCTCCACCTGGACTCAATCTGGAACCAGATAGAGTACAAAGATTATTTTAGCCGAAGGGATAAACCAATATACAGGACAAACTCTCTGTATAACTTCAATATACCTGAAAAGGGTAGGGGGCAAAAATCACTGAAAAACAACAATATTAGGATTAAACCAGAGAACGGTACCAGAGCATCCACTACCAATAACCTTTTGCTCACTTCCCAAGTTACCAAGGTAGAAGGAATTCATAAACCATCCTAGTCACTATGGATGTGAGACATTTATACTCACCAGGATAGACTAGAAGCCTTTAAATACATTTTTGGAAGCTACCGATATACCTATAAGTTCTCTTCTACAGCTCCCTCAGTTCATTCTCACTCACAATTCTCTCTCGTTGGCAAAAAGAGTCCTCAATGGGAAGTCATGTGGCTACTCAATATCCAAATCTATTTGTGGCAAAACTTCAAAGGGACTTTATGTCCACCTGCTTTTGGATGGCTTGTGCTACACTGATGACATTCTGGTGGAGTAGTTGGCATCAGAATTCAATCCCTCTATTAAATAGACCTTTAACTAGGCACTCAGAGATCAGTTTCTAGAATTCCACCATCTGAATTAAGGATCAAGCAATAAAGGCATTGTTATACCAGAAGACCGGCCATTGACCCCCCTTGAGAAACATGTCTTTCTTAATGAAGTTCTTAGAGACAGTAGTCTACCCAAGACCATAGCAGCTTAAACTAGAAAATTTGCAACCGTATAAGTTCATTCTAGCCAAAAAACATATTAAATTAACGTATTTTCACATAGGAAAAAACTCAACCTTAAAGACAGGAGAGAAAAGTTGGTTTGAATTAAACCCAAGTGAAGGAGGTTCCAAAACAGATGGGCCTCCAAGACCAGAAGCCAGGACAGGTGTGTCACCAGAAACAGGATCAGCAGTAGGTGGGGTGCCAGGAATAACAGCATTGGGTGGGATGCCAAGGCCAACAGGAGAGTCACCAAAGTCAGGAACCACAGTGGGAGAGCTGTCAAAATCAGGAGCCAGAGTCAGAGAGTCGGCAGTGGGTAGAGAAGCAGCTGGAGGACCATCTGAGACCAGTGTTGGACTGAGATGACAGGGGCCCACCAAAAAACCCTGGACCATGGGCCCACTCTCAGAACTTCTCTCCCACTCTCAAAAATTCCTCCTCTCTTTTTTCAAACTCTTTATTCTCCTAATCTCTTTTCTCTTCATACTATACTCTATTCTTCCATCTATCAAGCTTCCTTGTTCTCATACAGAAATAGGGAATGACCATGAAATAGGCTAAATAGTTAAAAGCAAGAGGCCCCCTGACATCTGGGCCCACCGGGAGTTTTCCTGGTATCCTGGTGGACCAGTCCGACACTGTCTGAGACAGCAGCAACAGGAGGAGGAATCCCAGAGACAGCAGCATCAGAAGAAGAACTGCTCAAGATATTTGGCAAGATAACTATAAGTCAATCGCAAGTTGATCATTGTGGACAACAATAAGGTGACTACCACTGACAAAAGCTGCAAAGACAGGGCAGGAGCCCAGGGCAGTTTTGACCTCAGGCCTAGAGGCCAGGGCAGATAGATCCTAATACAAAGGGTGCTCAAAGGCTAGTGGCTGGACAGCAGGCACAGAGGGTAAACAAAGGCAAAGGAAAGGACAGAGGCCAGACTTGAGGCACAGGAACAGACAGTGGATAGAAGTGAAAACTTTTGTATTACATCTCCATCAGAGTACAAATCTTCCCAATTTTTATGAACATAGTCATCCTTATCAGACACAACCACCCAGTCAGATTACTGAGATAACAAATAAAGATGAACAAATGAGAATAACAGACTGAAGGCAGGCCCATTTAAGGTGGATAACAATACAACGCTGTATAAACAGCACAAAACTGGGAGATCAAGCAGTGCAAAGACATGTGAGAATGGACTTACACGGGGGCTTTAGGAACTCTAGTACTCAATAATGCAGTAATGGGGGCAGGGGTAGAAAGAGGCTGGTTTAATTAGGCCCTTGATAGCAAAATAAAAGACACCCAGCCTTAACGAATCAGGAGGTGGAGATTGTTGAGACAGACGAGGTAGCATAAGCCTGCCAGGATAACCAGAGACCAGCAGAGATGAACTCCAAAGCCTCCAGTGTCTCAACTGGTAATGAGCATGTTAAGTCAGGCCAGTGTTCCTGATTCCTTAATTTCTAAATATATATATATATATGAAATCATAAAACCTGTCACGGTATATTACAGACTGTGCTTGATACCTACCTGCCGTCACCTCTGCCTTTTGTAGACTTGAGACTTGGTATCATTCTCTGCATTTCCTTCAGTCCCCATGGTACCCTTAGTTCCAGGTTTAGATCCACCAGATTCACAGCAAACTCCAAACAACACACCTCAGGCCCCAAGTTATTCATCATCTTCCTACTGGGGGGGCAGGTTGGGAGGGGGAGTGAGAGAGTCATCCATACACATTGGAGAGAAAATCCCTATTCTTATACTCCCTTATACTCCCTTGTGTTCCAGATCACTTTTGGGGGGTTCCTTGTTGTTTAATGACAGCTGGGGAGTCACCCAATGTTCAGTTGACCAAAATATAATTAAGGATATTCATGAATCATACAAAGGGACACTGTCACCTTATGAGCAATAAAATATATTGAATAAGCACATGAAGAACAGTACAATCTATTCTATGTCTTGTGATAGAACCTTCCAGCATATGACAGATTGCAAGATCAGGATAGATCTGGGGGTGTGGCCATCACCCTGGGACCATCTGTTGGATGCTGATTGGAACATTAAAATGGTGGGAGGTCTCAGGTTGGAGAATAAATAGGTGATCAATATAAATAGGAGGGGCACAAAGGCACAGAGACCTCTGGGAAGAGTCAGTGCCGGTGAGTGGGATTTCTCATTTCTGTGTAGCTGGAAGATAAAATATATACATATATAAATAGAATAGAACTTTCTAGCACCGATTGCTATAAATCTACTGTCACCGAGTAAAACCAATAACTGGAGGATTTATGAAGAGAAGAAGAAGAGATTTGCGGCACTGAAGCCCAATGAGACCCGCTGGATCTAGATTGATAGATAAAATGGGATTGATAGGGGAGGTCTATTCATCTAAAGAACAAATCCATAGCAAATAGAAATTGTTGTAGGAGAAAATGAATATTCAGCCTGATGGTTCTAAACTGAGATGTTCCTGTGAGACCGACCAATAAGGTCTGGCGAATGAATCCAACAACAGAAGATTAGAATTGGTATTAATAAACATAACAAATCAATTGAAATTACTGAGAATTTCATGTCAATAAACAATTATTGTATCGTTAGGAAAAGTGAGTAGTTAAACCCAAGAGCTGAGGGGACAGGACTATTTCTCTATATGGTTATGGTTACCGGCACCGAGGCACAAACCCTATTCTGTTTCTGGGAGTTCCTGCTGGTAAGGTGGGTACCAATGGTGCCATGCTGGGCTCTTGGGTTTGGTTCTGCCCAGGGCACTATATGTCAGAGTCTGTATATTCTCCCTGGGTTTGGGTCGGTTTCCCCACAGGTTCTGGTTCCTTCCCACAGCCCAGAAACTTACTGGTAGGTTAAATCCCAATGTCCAGAAATTGAACTTTAACCCCCACTGGACCTGGGACGGAACTGAATTTCTTAACATTCTCTGAGAATTTATTACTATTACAATGTTCCCATATAAATACTGTTATATATTTTTTCCCTTACCCCAGGATTGTTGGTTTCCCATCATTCTCATTCCATTGAATTCCACATTTTATCTCCCATCATAAATTACACAGAATGGGGTCCGTTCCCCCTATGGCATTGCTGCTCCTACTCTATTGGGTCCCTCTGGGTAAGTTGCAGACTAATATGTGATTGGCCACAATCTGGGAACATTAATGATCATTCTCAATAGTTAGGGGAGGGTTGGGGGTAATGACAAGATGAACCCATATTCACATTGGGTTTAGTTTCTATGATACAGGGATTATAACTAACTCTGTTGTTAAATATAAGAACATTCAAAGTCATTTAAGGACCAGTAAGATTATAAGGTGAATTTAAGAGTTATTTGACTTTATTTCTGTACTTTATAACCAGAAGGAAACAACTTCAGGAAGAAGAGAATGGAGGTTGTTATTTGCATTATAAATGAACAGTGTCAGACTGGGGTGTCAGACTGGGGTGTCAGACTGGGCTGCCAGGGGCCCCCCACCCAAGTCACGAGGTCCTGCTCCTCCCCACGTTGTGTACTGCACCCTCCTCTGCAATCAGAGTGTGAGCTCCGGTGCATTAAATTCCCACTGGGGAAGTGGGAGGAGTGAGCTGAGTTGGCGGGGGTCTCAGGTTCTTTCCCAGTGCCCCATTGGCCCAGTCTGATCGTTAGGATGTTATTGTTCCTATAATGAGCAACGTCTGTGTATCCACCATGTCTGCCCTGACTGTCCGTAGGCGCGGGGCTGGAGTGCATCGTCCAACATGACCCTCCGGAATCTACGATGCCAACAGATACTAAATACAAAGTGTGTCTGTTTCCCAATAACAGTGAGTAAAACATATTTCTGACTATTTATGTCTATGTATGTATTTGTGTTGGGCTGTAATATACAAATTACAATTATAGTGGAAATTAAGGTTTTATGTACCAGGATTTTGGAGAAGAGAGAGGAATTTAAAGTGCTCGTGATTAGAGATGAGCGATTTTTTTCGGCAGGCATGGATTCACAGCGAATTTCCACATTTCACTATTGGCAAATTGTTTTACGAAACTTCTGTGAAAATTTGTCGCACGCAAAAAAATTCGATGCCCGTCAGATTGGTCTTAGTCGCATTAAAATTGGGTGCAGTCATGTCAAATTGGGCGCGGTCGAGTTAAAAAAAGCGCTGGCAACCAAAAAAAAAGCCGCGGGTGACAAAAAAATTTGTGCGGCAAATGCGTTTCACAAATTTTATGGCGAAATGGAACAGATTCGCTCATCACTACTCATGACATCAAGGAGATGTTGAAGAGCCATTGAGCATATGGCAGATAGGTAGGGAATAGAGAAAAGATGTTCCAGGGGGGATATTTATGTCTTAGTAAGTGATTTAAGGCAAAGCCATCATTTACCCCTTCTCATAGACTCCACTCGTTGGGGGTTACTCACTGCGGCCTGCGCACACACAAACACCTGTCGGGAGAAATACCTGAACATATTTGTAAAGACGATTGTGTGCTGTGCGACCAGTAACTGCATGCAGAACACCACCGCGGCCCAACAGTCAATGTTAGGTAAGTTCTTTTGCTTCATCATCAGGTTTCATTTGGCTTTTATGGGCTCAGATAGTCAGGTTTTATATCAAAGATGCAATATGCTTGGCCGAGGTTGGCCTAGATAACTGTAATGACCAACAAGAGCATTACATTAAGGATTACATTAAAAAAGAAAATTCTTTACACAAAAGACATAATGAACCAGCACAATAGCCCATCCGGCTGAGAACAGATAGATCCATGCCTGTAGGAGCTCTGTATCTATCGGGTCTTGGTTTCCTTCTCTATGGTTGTGGTTCCTGGGATCCTGTGTGCTCACTACCCAGGCTCAGTGATGTTCAGCCCATTCTCTGGATTCCCAGAGGACCTTATATATCAAACCTGGTACAGCAGCCCTGAGATTATGGAACATATTTTGCCACCTATTCCTAATTTATAATCCCATGTTTCTAGATCTGATCCCTTTATCTCACAAGCAAGATCATTATGAAGTCATGGGAACTATATCTAGTAGAATTAAGTCTAAAGCAACTGAAGTTTTCTTGACGTTTCACCCTCATCCGAGTGGCTTCTTCAGTTCACCTGAGTGGTAGGGAATTCCCCGGCATTTAAACCCTTGAGGGTAGTACAGTTACAGGCATCCAATCATAATGATTTCTTGAGGGTAGTACAGTCACAGGCATCCAATCATAATGATTTCTTGAGGGTAGTACAGTCACAGGCATCCAATCATAATGGTTCCATTAAACTTATATAGATAGGTGTTGGCTGAAACTCATCAAATTATGATCCAGTCACAATGGTACCATGATTCTCATTGAGGCAGGGGTTAATCCTTCAATGGAAGTGTGAATTTTTATGAAACTTACGTACGTCTATTCACATGCATACCAACAACCAAGGCAATTGAAGCAGTCAACAGCAGAACAAAGCTGAACCCAGAACAAGTTTGTTCCTTATTGGACTTATGTCTTCATACCACTTACTTCAAAGACAAGGAAGACAAAAACATGGCTGTGCCAAGGGTTTGCCTGTGTCTCCAATCGTAACGAAACTTTACATGGAAGAAGTGGAAAAGAAAGCCCTGATGAGCTGAAGAAGTCACTCGGATGAGAGATGAAATGGCTTCAAGAATACTCAGGAAGTCCAGTTGCTTTAGACTTACCTACTAGATACTGTATCTTCATAGACAATGGGAACTATATCTTGGTAGTTAATATGTATGAATAAGCAAACCCGATTAAATACAGTATATGTACATGAAAATCCAGTCCTGTCAGTCCTATATTTCCACTTTTATGAGTATAAGAAGGCTATAGTTTATTTTACCTTTATTAAGGAGAAAGAAAGGCATTTTGGCATGTTACTGCCAATAGATTCGCCCCATTAGTACCACCTAGAACCCTATATTTATTCTGCAGAAAGCTTTACCTGCCTGGGTAACAGCCCTAGAAGCTCCCTCTGTTTGTTTAAGATAGCAGCTGCCATTTTAGCTTGGTCTGACTTCACCTCCAGGCAGCAGTTTGCAGGCACAGAATAGCTCTCAGCTCAGATTACAGCAGAGATGGGAGGGGGAGAGAGAGGAAGGGAGGGGGAGAGAGCTGAGATGGGAGGGGGTGAGAGCAGAAGGGAGGGGGAAAGAGCAGAGATGGGAGGAGGAGAGAGCAGAGATGGGAGGGAGAGAGAGGAAGGGAGGGGGAGAGAGCTGAGATGGGAGGGGGTGAGAGCAGAAGGGAGGGGGAAAGAGCAGAGATGGGAGGAGGAGAGAGAGGAAGGTAGGTGGAGAGAGCAGAGATGGGAGGGGGAGAGAGGAAGGGAGGAGGAGAGAGCAGAGATGGGAGGGGGAGAGAGGAAGGGAGGAGGAGAGAGCAGAGATGAGAGGGGGAGAGAGCAGAGATGGGAGGGGGAGAGAGGAAGGGAGGAGGAGAGAGCAGAGATGGGAGGGGGAGAGAGGAAGGGAGGAGGAGAGAACAGAGATGGGAGGGGGAGAGAGGAAGGGAGGAGGAGAGAGCAGAGATGAGAGGGGGAGAGAGGAAGGGAGGAGGAGAGAGCAGAGATGGGAGAGGGAGAGAACAGAGATGGGAGAAAGTGTTTATGGCTCTATTTACATAGACCTTTCAGGTAAAGCTTACTTCCTTCTCCTTTAAATACACATCAATAGACAAACTACATTCTGTCCCTTGAGATGTTCAGCCGAGCTCTCATATCCCCGTACAAAAGATATATATTAATGTAGAAGTTTAGATGTATCTGGGCTTATTTTATGGGCTTTAATTAAACAGATACAACACAGGCTGAAGGTTCCAAACATAACTGCTCTTCTTGCTCTTTCCAACAGTGCAAAGAGGCTCTTATCAGAGAATGGACTGCAGGGCCCCCCGGGGATGTAACCTGTTCCAGAAGCCACAGAAAGGAATTACAGTTTCTTGCTGTTTGATGGATAATTGTGCAGTTTTAGGGGCCCGCTGGAATTAATCCCCAAAGATAGAAAACAGAGTCCCTTTAAAATTGTTGCATAAGCAGTGAATCAGCCCCTTTCAAATCTCAAATTCATTCCCTTAGGGCTCCGCCCACTCCTTGGGTGCCTATAAATGAGAGAGGCTCAGGGCATTTATAGCCCAGGCCTGGGACCCTGCATGGATCCTATAAACCAATCAACTGATACAATAATCAATAAAACTCAGCATCACTTCTCATTCATTTACTGTCAGCTCTTTTGTTCTTCCTGCCTACGTCGTGCGTTTATATCCCTTATATTGGGGGGAGCCATATTGCCATATTGGGGCTCAGCAGAGCCGGACAATAAGCCCAACGGGGATTCCCATGATCCAAGGAGAAGAAGCAAATCCTGAGGAACAGAAGAGATGTCAGTGGCACAAACACAACAGATGGAGGGAGGGGGTTACACACTGCCAGGAATAACTGTAAGATGATTATTTCCCAGCAATCCCACCCCCAATAAATACACAATATCCCAACACACAGGCACCTTGTATAGATGTGTAATGGGGGGGGGGGCTCATTGGTGCCAGAAGCCTAGGAAGGAAGTTCATGACCCCGGCATCCTTACTCTAGCCTTACTGTAGCCTTACTCTAGCCTTACTAACCAATAACGTGTGACACTATCATTGCTGTGACAAATACCCCCATAATGAAGGATAACTAATTACATTTTTCTTAACCCCCCGCTCTAAATAACTAGTAACTGTGTACCCCAACCCTTCAAGCCACATAAGTGATAACTCTAAAAACTAAAACAACAAATCCTTCCCCAGCTGAGTGAGAGCAGGCAGGGTACTTTACTTGCACTGAGTATGAGCCTAGCCTAGCTCTAACATGGCCGCCTATGCCAACCCCCCTGCTAATCAAATGCACCTATGGGCTCCTGCCTGGGTTGAGCCTGGGCCATCTTGCCCCTCCTCCAAGTTGCCGCTATCCATGGCAGTTTTGGAATGAAGAACGAATGTGCATCTCCTTCCTTCCTGGTTTCATTTGGGTGCAGGGCCAGAACTATGGGAAGAGACACCTGCCTAGGGTGCAACAATTGGGGGTGCCAGGCAAGTTCTTCTCCTGCCTACCCCTAGTCCTTGCTCCCTTGTCATTGCCCCCACCGCTTGTCATTATCAGGCCCGGATTTGTGGCAAGGACACAAAGGCCCGGGCCTAGGGCGGCACAAACATAGGGGTGGCATGCCACCCCGCCGCAGGCAAATTTTCAAATTTCGCTTCCATATGGAGAAATGGGGACCTCTCCCCACTGCTCCGTATGGGAGTTTTAACTTTGGCGCATGCGCGTTCGCACGCCAGTGGGGGGAATGGGGGGGCACCGAATGGGGGTGACCTTGGGGCACCCCCATTAGAAATCCGGTGCTGGTCATTGTGTGGCTGGGCCAATGACTCATCTTGCGACGGCATTGCGAATGCCCATGGGTTGCAGGGGCGAGGTGTCCGACCGGGTTGCCTAGGGTGCCTGCTCAGCTTGGCCCGCCCCTGCCTGTGTGTGAGTCAAGTTCTAAATCATGCCAGCCAATCGTAACAAGGATATTTAAAGTAAGCAGATTGGAAGGGACATGCGCCCCCATTCCTGAGCTCCCTTCTTCAGCATCACATGGTCTCTATGTTCTGTACCTTAAACGTTTAATTAGAGATTATTTAGAGAAATGTTGTTACTCAGTTGTTCTACACTGGGGAGGTTTTCCCTTCAAAAAATCAAAAGTAAAAAAGACTAAAAAAAGATTGAGCATCACTGGTTCTTAGAAGAAAACAAGACTCCCTTGTGCCAAGTCCCATTCTGGGTTTCTACTCTCATTGCTTAAAGGCATCTGGGAAGCCCCCAGTCAGCTATTAAATAAAACTAATTCAGGAATCGCACAACGGGACACTGTCACCATCTTAATAATCATCTTTATTTGCACATAAAGGCCAGAATTATCTGTTAAATAATTTGTACATAATAACTCTGTGCGCTGCCAACTTAAAGAACAGGACAGATCCCATGACCAGGACAGGTCTGGGGAAGGGACTTCTCTGATCCTGAACCCTCCGGGAATATCTGTTAGATTCTCATTGGAACACTGATACAATGGGAGGTCTATGGGTGGAGGCTGATAGTATAAACTGTATAAATAAGAGAGACACAAGGACATGATCAGAGAAACCTCCGGGGAAGGTCAGTATTGGTTAGAGGAGTTTCCTTTAATATATATTTGTGTTAATTACTCTAATTAGATGGGACTGTGAAAAAAATGGAGATAGAATGTAGTTACAACACATTAATGTACTACAGTCTCCCTGATTCCTCATTGCCCCACATACTGTAACTCCTCTTCTGTTTGGGTCTTAGTCCCAGCTGTAGAACATGCCAAGAGGGTTCAGGAGGGTCCATGAGAGATCAAACAATTTTGAAACAAACACAAAAAGTTGATGAATAGTGATGAGCAAATTTTTGCACCAGGCATGGATTCGCAGTGAATTTCCGCATTACGGCATTGGCGAATTGTTTCGCGTAACTTCCGGGAAAATTTGCAGAGAAAAAATTCAGCACACAGAATTTTTTTGGCGCGCTTGGGCGCGGTCGCGTAAAAATGGACGCGGGTGACAAACAAAATAGAAGCGGGCGACAAAAAATAGCCGCAGGCAACAAAAAAGACACGGGGAACAAAAAAATTGCGCGACAAATGCGTTCGCAAACGGGACAGATTCACTCATCACTATTGATGAATAAAGAAAAACAAGTAAACCAGTTCCTTGAGAATTTATCAAGGAAATAAACAAAGATTTGCAGTGAGTGCAGTGAGACCTTCACCTGTCTAGACCGATAGACAACACAGGGTCTGTTAGGTCAGACTTTTAATTATCTGGAACAGATAATGACAATTTATTCTTCTTTTCCTTCTCCTCCTCCTTCTTCTTCGTCTCGTTTTCCTTCTTCTATTCCTTCTCCTTGTTCTTCTTCTCCTTGTTCTTCTTCTCCTCCTTCTTCGTCTTCTTCTTCTCCTCCTTCTCCTCCTTCTTCTTCTTCTTCTCCTCCTTCTCCTTCCTCAACTTCTTCAACTTCTTCTTCTTCTCCTCCTTCTCCTTCTTCTCCTTCTTCTTCTTCTTCTTCTTCTTCTTCTTCTCCTTCTTCTTTCTTAATCTTCTTCCCCTTTTCCTTCTCCTTTTTCTTCTTGTTCTCTTACTTATGAAGTGCCAACATATCCCACAGTGCTGTAGTGCTGGACAATAAATGGATGTGTACAATGAACATACAGGATTACTTATAAATACAACCAATGACTGACACAAGAGGTAAAAATTGCCCTGGCCAAAAGAGTTTACAATATAAAATAATTGGAAAAAGAAAATGGAAAGAACTGATGCAGTTTGTGTTCAGCCCTCTAAGCACATCTGCCCCTCTGCCATCATTAAGTGCCCTCACTAAGATTTAGACGCCCTTATACCTGCACAGTCACAAGAGTAGATGTTCCCATCACATCAGGCTCCAGATACGAGGTGGGATCTTTCAGACAGGATGGAATTTAGAGACAAATCCAAAGAAGACAATATAGAAAAAATGTTTATCCTGAGACCCCCTTGTGCCACATTTTTATTTCCTCTCTTATTGTTTATGGCCCCGTTTGGCATATCAGTTTGTTATTAAGCAAAAAGTACTTTAGAATTTCCCCTAAACCACACAAAGGGACCCACAACAACCCAACAATAAAATATCTACTATGTTTGAACGAAGAGCAGAACTGTCTGTACCTTGTGCCCAGATCCTCTGCCAATAACAGATCACATGACCAGGACAGATCCGGGGAGGGGACTTCTCTGATTCCTTCTCACTATGGGGACATCTGTTAGATGCTGATTGGAGGTTTAATATAGTGGGAGGTCTGAGGCTGGAGAATAAATACTTATTGGGATTTCTCATTTCAAATATATTTTGATGCGGATAAAGGTAAGGTCATGCCTCTGGGGTGTAACTAAATGCCCCCACTTATACCCTTAATGGGACTGCACTGGGCAAATCTATAATGGGGAAGGACCCGGGGGTAGTGGTGGGTAATTAACTTGGCTGTAGCAAGCAATGCCAGGCAACAGCACCAAGGGCAACAGGGTTTTAAGCTTTATTAAATAGGGCATAGATTCAAAGGAGAAGGGGGTTATTCTTCCCCTTTACAGAGCGCTGGTAAGGCCCCATCTAGAATATGTTGTTCAGTTTTGGTCTCCAGTGCTCAAACGGGACATTATTGAGTTAGAGAGGGTCCAGAGAAGGGAAACTAAGCTGGTAAAGGGTATGGAATGTCTTAGTTATGAAGAAAGGCTGGGAAGGTTGGGATTGGTTACACTAGGGAAGGGGCAGTTAAGGGGGGGTCACTATATATAAATATATAAGGGGGGGGCAGTAATGAAATAGAGAAAGTACAGGGAAGAGCGACTAAGCTGATAAAGGGAATGGGCTCAGTTATGGGGAAAGGCTGGCCCAGTTGGGATTGGTTACACTGGGGAAGGGGCAGTTAAGGGGGGGTCACTATATATAAATAAGTAAGGGGGGCAGTAATGAAATAGAGAAAGTACAGAGATAGCAACTAAGCTGATAAAGGGAATGGGCTCAGTTATGGGGAAAGGCTGGCCCAGTTGGGATTGGTTACACTGGGGAAGGGGCAGTTAAGGGGGGTCACTATATATATATATATATATAAGGGGGGGCAGTAATGAAATAGAGAAAGTACAGGGAAGAGCGACTAAGCTGATAAAGGGAATGGGCTCAGTTATGGGGAAAGGCTGGCCCAGTTGGGATTGGTTACACTGGGGAAGGGGCAGTTAAGGGGGGGTCACTATATATAAATATATAAGGGTGGGCAGTAATGAAATAGAGAAAGTACAGAGATAGCAACTAAGCTGATAAAGGGAATGGGCTCAGTTATGGGGAAAGGCTGGCCCAGTTGGGATTGGTTACACTGGGGAAGGGGCAGTTAAGGGGGGTCACTATATATAAATATATAAGGGGGGCAGTAATGAAATAGAGAAAGTACAGGGAAGAGCGACTAAGCTGATAAAGGGAATGGGCTCAGTTATGGGGAAAGGCTGGCCCAGTTGGGATTGGTTACACTGGGGAAGGGGCAGTTAAGGGGGGGTCACTATATATAAATATATAAGGGTGGGCAGTAATGAAATAGAGAAAGTACAGAGATAGCAACTAAGCTGATAAAGGGAATGGGCTCAGTTATGGGGAAAGGCTGGCCCAGTTGGGATTGGTTACACTGGGGAAGGGGCAGTTAAGGGGGGTCACTATATATAAATATATAAGGGGGGGCAGTAATGAAATAGAGAAAGTACAGGGAAGAGCGACTAAGCTGATAAAGGGAATAGGCTCAGTTATGGGGAAAGGCTGGCCCAGTTGGGATTGGTTACACTGGGGAAGGGGCAGTTAAGGGGGGGTCACTATATATAAATATATAAGGGGGGGCAGTAATGAAATAGAAAAAGTACAGGGAAGAGCGACTAAGCTGATAAAGGGAATGGGCTCAGTTATGGGGAAAGGCTGGCCCAGTTGGGATTGGTTACACTGGGGAAGGGGCAGTTAAGGGGGGTCACTATATATAAATATATAAGGGGGGGCAGTAATGAAATAGAGAAAGTACAGAGATAGCAACTAAGCTGATAAAGGGAATGGGCTCAGTTATGGGGAAAGGCTGGCCCAGTTGGGATTGGTTACACTGGGGAAGGGGCAGTTAAGGGGGGTTCACTATATATAAATATATAAGGGGGGCAGTAATGAAATAGAGAAAGTACAGGGAAGAGCGACTAAGCTGATAAAGGGAATGGGCTCAGTTATGGGGAAAGGCTGGCCCAGTTGGGATTGGTTACACTGGGGAAGGGGCAGTTAAGGGGGGTCACTATATATAAATATATAAGGGGGGGCAGTAATGAAATAGAGAAAGTACAGGGAAGAGCGACTAAGCTGATAAAGGGAATGGGCTCAGTTATGGGGAAAGGCTGGCCCAGTTGGGACTGGTTACACTGGGGAAGGGGCAGTTAAGGGGGGTCACTATACATAAATATATAAGGGGGGGCAGTAATGAAATAGAGAAAGTACAGGGAAGAGCGACTAAGCTGATAAAGGGAATGGGCTCAGTTATGGGGAAAGGCTGGCCCAGTTGGGATTGGTTACACTGGGGAAGGGGCAGTTAAGGGGGGGGTCACTATATATAAATATATAAGGGGGGGCAGTAATGAAATAGAGAAAGTACAGAGATAGCAACTAAGCTGATAAAGGGAATGGGCTCAGTTATGGGGAAAGGCTGGCCCAGTTGGGATTGGTTACACTGGGGAAGGGGCAGTTAAGGGGGGTCACTATATATAAATATATAAGGGGGGCAGTAATGAAATAGAGAAAGTACAGAGAAGAGCGACTAAGCTGATAAAGGGAATGGGCTCAGTTATGGGGAAAGGCTGGCCCAGTTGGGATTGGTTACACTGGGGAAGGGGCAGTTAAGGGGGGGTCACTATATATAAATATATAAGGGGGGGCAGTAATGAAATAGAGAAAGTACAGAGAAGAGCGACTAAGCTGATAAAGGGAATGGGCTCAGTTATGGGGAAAGGCTGGCCTAGTTGGGATTGGTTACACTGGGGAAGGGGCAGTTAAGGGGGGGGTCACTATATATAAATATATAAGGGGGGGCAGTAATGAAATAGAGAAAGTACAGGGAAGAGCGACTAAGCTGATAAAGGGAATGGGCTCAGTTATGGGGAAAGGCTGGCCCAGTTGGGATTGGTTACACTGGGGAAGGGGCAGTAAGGGGGGGGAGTCACTATATATAAATATATAAGGGGGGGCAGTAATGAAATAGAGAAAGTACAGGGAAGAGAGACTAAGCTGATTAAGGGAATGGGCTCATTTATGGGGAAAGGCAGGTTTAGATTTTTTTTTCCCAACTCTAATGCAAATTGTAGAGGCTTCAGAAAGGGGTTTTGCCTCCCTCTGGATCAGTAGCAGTTGGGCAGGGTTTATTTAGACAAAAAAGGTAGAATTTGATGGGCATGTGTCTTTTTTTCCAAAAAATACCAAAATTCACCACTAGGTGGCACAAGGTATGTGGCCCTATCAATTTTGTTTAGCTGGCAATTCTTTGCACTCTAGCACCATCTAGAGGCAGGATTTAACACTCAAAAAATGGCATCTGGACATGATGAGACAAAATCTGAAAACTTGCTGGCTGCATCTGTATGTTATATACTCTTATTATAAATAAATACTGAAGCATTCTCTGTCATGTTATTGAATATGTAACTAAAGAACTTTATATTTCCCTTTCTGTAACCCAGACACTCAGATTATTGGCTTTCCTTCCATTTCATTCCACTGAATTCCCACATTTCATCTCCTTCACACACAGAATGGGGTCTGTTCCCCCTATGGCATTGCTGCTCCTACTCTATTGGGCCCCTGTATCGCTGGGTAAGTTGCAGACTAATATGTGATTGGCTTGCATTCTATACAGGATAATGGGATAACTGTAAAGTAGAAGGATAAAGGAATAAGGACACAGACAAAGTATTTATACCCATCATGCAACTCCAAGGGTTCTAGGACTGATACAGGCCATGGAACTCATGGGCCCATATTGAAGGGCCCCTAACCCCCCTGTACAAAAGTGGCCATCTTACTGTAGGTCGGGGCCACAGGGACCTATAAAGGACGTTACTGCCGGACACAGAACCTTCTATTCCTGTAACTGCTCATCTTCACTCATTCCAGCGCCTGCAGTTGATTCGGCCATTTTCCTTCAGGGCAGAATTTGCTATTCCCTACATTGCTGGGATTTGTATTTTACACCCAAACTGATAAAAAATCCCCTATGTCCCAGTGTGGCAGAATCTGGTTGGTGAGAGAGGAGAGACAGTCTGTATTATTCCATATTATAGGAACAATATTTCCATAGTCAGCAATGGGTGTGTATCTAACACTATCGCCCCAATCTCTCTAGGTGCCACCCTGGAATGCACAGTCCAACATGTTGTACCTTTTGAGCCTTTTACACCAATTCAGAAGGATACTTAATTCCAGATCTGTCTGTTTGCCAACAGGAGTGAGTAACATATATACATATATTTCTTTTATTTGTGTCATATTAACATTTATTTCGCATGTAGGTTCTAATCTCCCAAAGGAAACAGTGGGTGCAAGAGCCGACCGTAACAGGCCCTGTTGCTTTAAATTAACTCTTCCCTCACTGCGGCTCCTGAACACAAAAGCTGCTGATCGACCCGTGAGGTGCAAGTGTACTGGAAGCTGAACCCTGGTTCTGACCCACTGCCCATGAACTGTATGAACAGTAACATCTCCATCCGCAGTGCATGGAATAAAGAGCCATTTCCCACCCCCCAATCAGATCCTTTCTCTCGGTCATGTGACACTGGCTCAGGGAAAGTCATTGGTCTGAAATCCCTTTTTGTTTTTAACATGGCAAATCTTTTTTTCTTATTATTTGTATTTAAATATCTATTTTTTATATATATATATATATATATATATATATATATATATATATATAAGGGGTGGGAACCTTATTATCACGGGGGGGGGTAAGTTGGTTGATGAGAACGGGGAAAAAGCAGAAATTTTGAACTCTTATTTTTCATCTGTCTATACATCTGAGGAGCCAGATAATGAAGACTTCCCTTGTAATATGCCCAGTTCTAGTAATTTAGCTACTGGCGCGTGGGTCACACGGGAGGAAATTCAAAAGAGACTTGAACATGTAAAGGTAAACAAAGGTCCAGGGCCGGATGGGATTCATCCCAGGGTATTAAATGAGCTGAGCGCTGTGATTGCCACTTCACTTAATTTTTCAGGATTCGTTGAGGTTTGGCATGGTGCCGAGAGACTGGCGGATTGCTAATGTGGTGCCGTTATTTAAAAAGGGATCCCGTTCTCAGCCTGAAAACTATAGGCCTGTTAGTCTGACATCAGTAGTAGGAAAGCTTTTGGAAGGGGTAATAAGGGATAGGGTAGTTGAATACATTGCAGTTCACAATACTATTAGTTTGTGCCAGCATGGTTTTATGTGTAACAGATCTTGCCAGACTAATTTAGTCGCCTTTTATGAGGAGGTGAGCAGGAACCTCGATGCTGGAATGGCAGTGGATGGGATCTACTTGGATTTTGCTAAAGCGTTTGATACAGTACCTCACAGAAGGTTAATGATCAAATTGAGGAATATTGGCCTAGAACATAATATTTGTAATTGGATAGAGAACTGGCTGAAGGATAGAGTACAAAGAGTGGGGGTAAATGGAACATTTTCTAATTGGGCCAGTGTGGTTAGTGGAGTACCGCAGGGGTCAGTCCTTGGGCCTTTGCTGTTTAACTTGTTTATTAATGACCTGGAGGGGGGCATAGACAGTACTGTTTCTATTTTTGCTGATGACACAAAATTGTGCAAAACTATAAGTTCCATGCAGGATGTGCCGCTTTGCAGAGCGATTTGACAAAATTGGAAAACTGGGCAGCAAACTGGAAAATGAGGTTCAATGTTGATAAGTGCAAAGTTCTGCACTTTGGTAGAAATAATATAAACGCAAACTATCTACTGAATGGTAGTGAGTTGGGGGGATCCTTAATGGAGAAGGATCTGGGGGTTTTTGTTGATAACAAGTTGTCTAATTCCAGGCAGTGTCATTCTGTGGCTACTAAAGCAAATAAAGTGCTGTCTTGTATAAAAAAGGGCATTGACTCAAGGGATGAAACATAATTTTGCCCCTTTATAGGTCCCTGGTAAGGCCTCACGTTGAGTATGGGGGGCAGTAACAGTGAGTATGGGGGGCAGTAACAGTGAGTATGGGGGGGCAGTAACAGTGAGTATGGGGGGCAGTAACAGTGAGTATGGGGGGCAGTTACAGTGAGTATGGGGGGCAGTTTTGGGCTCCAGTCCTTAAGAAGGATATTAATGAGCTGGAGAAAGTGCAGAGACTGTAACTAAACTGGTTAAGGGGATGGAAGGGTTAAACTATGAGGTGAGACTGTCAGGGTTGGGGTTGTTTTCTCTGGAAAAGAGGCGCTTGCGAGGGGACATGATTACTCTGTACAAGTACATTAGAGGGGATTATAGGCAGATTGGGGGGATCTTTTTTCCCATAAAAACAATCAAGGCCCCCCCTTTAGATTAGAGGAACGGAGCTTCCATTTGAAGCAGTGTAGGGGGTTCCTCATGGTGAGGGCAGTGAGGGGGTTGGGGAATGCCCTGCCGGGGGATGTTGGGTAGGGGGTTCCTCACGGTGAGGGCAGTGAGGGGGTTGGGGAATGCCCTGCCGGGGGATGTTGGGTAGGGGGTTCCTCACGGTGAGGGCAGTGAGGGGGTTGGGGAATGCCCTGCCGGGGGATGTTGGGTAGGGGGTTCCTCACGGTGAGGGCAGTGAGGGGGTTGGGGAATGCCCTGCCGGGGGATGTTGGGTAGGGGGTTCCTCACGGTGAGGGCAGTGAGGGGGTTGGGGAATGCCCTGTCGGGGGATGTTGGGTAGGGGGTTCCTCACGGTGAGGGCAGTGAGGGGGTTGGGGAATGCCCTGCCGGGGGATGTTGGGTAGGGGGTTCCTCACGGTGAGGGCAGTGAGGGGGTTGGGGAATGCCCTGCCGGGGGATGTTGGGTAGGGGGTTCCTCACGGTGAGGGCAGTGAGGGGGTTGGGGAATGCCCTGCCGGGGGATGTTGGGTAGGGGGTTCCTCACGGTGAGGGCAGTGAGGGGGTTGGGGAATGCCCTGCCAGGGGATGTTGGGTAGGGGGTTCCTCACAGTGAGGGCAGTGAGGGGGTTGGGGAATGCCCTGCCGAGGGATGTTGGGTAGGGGGTTCCTCACGGTAAGGGCAGTGAGGAGGTTGGGGAATGCCCTGCCGGGGGATGTTGGGTAGGGGGTTCCTCACGGTGAGGGCAGTGAGGGGGTTGGGGAATGCCCTGCCAGGGGATGTTGGGTAGGGGGTTCCTCACAGTGAGGGCAGTGAGGGGGTTGGGGAATGCCCTGCCGGGGGATGTTGGGTAGGGGGTTCCTCACGGTGAGGGCAGTGAGGTTGGGGAATGCCCTGCCGGGGGATGTTGGGTAGGGGGTTCCTCACGGTGAGGGCAGTGAGGGGGTTGGGGAATGCCCTGCCGGGGGATGTTGGGTAGGGGGTTCCTCACGGTGAGGGCAGTGAGGGGGTTGGGGAATGCCCTGCCGGGGGATGTTGGGTAGGGGGTTCCTCACGGTGAGGGCAGTGAGGGGGTTGGGGAATGCCCTGCCGGGGGATGTTGGGTAGGGGGTTCCTCACGGTGAGGGCAGTGAGGGGGTTGGGGAATGCCCCTAGTGATGGGGTAATGGCAGATTCTGTTAGTGCCTATAAGAGGGGCCTGGATGAGTTCTTGATCAATCAGAATACCCAAGGCTATTGTGATACTAATACCTACAGTTAGTATTAGTGGTTGTATTTATAGTTTATGTATGTGAGTGTATAGATTGGTAGGTGTGGGTTAGGTGTGCTGGGTTTACTTGGATGGGTTGAACTTGATGGACTCTGGTCTTTTTTCAACCCTATGTAACTATGTAACTATATAAATCCTATATTTAGAGTTTATATAGAACTTACTGTATGTGGATATAATGGAAATAAGTTATTTTTTCTTTGTTCAGGCTCCGTGCATTATGGGTTCCTGACTGCTGAATGTGCGCTAACAAAATCCTGCAAAGAGAAAGATCAGAATGATTTCCATTGGCCGGTGTATTGCAGCGCCAATGATATCTGCTTGCCCAATCCCAAGTTCCTGGGAAATCCATTCAGTAAGTTCTTGTAAAGCAGCGATGAATTTTATTTGGGTTTCTTGGGCTGCAACTACTAATAAAGTCTAATGGTTTTTATTGAGATACAGGTATGGGACCTGTAATCCAGAATGCTTGGGATCTGGGGTTTTCCAGATAAGGGGTCTTTCCGTAATTTGTATCTCCGTACCTTAAGTCTGTTAAAATTCATTTAACCATTAAATAAACCCAATAGGGCTGTTCTGCCCCAATAAGGGGTAATTATATCTTAGTTGGGATCAAGTACAGGTACTGTTTTATTATTACAGAGAAAAGGGAATCATTTAACCATGAAATAAACCCAATAGGGCTGTTCTGCCCCAATAAGGGGTAATTATATCTTAGTTGGGATCAAGTACAGGTACTGTTTTCTTATTACAGAGAAAAGGCAATCATCTTAAAAAATTATAATTATTTGCTTATAATGGAGTCTATGGGAGATGGCCTTTCTGTAATTCAGAACTTTCTGGATAACAGGTTTCTGGATAACAGATCCCATACCTGTATTATGTGATTTTTTTATGAGATTGGCCTTTGGCTAAATCTAAAAGCCCAACTAGGGGCCAATACATTTCATTCCAAGCAGCGTTTCTGGCCCTTTTGATTCCTGACCCTGCTGGTCCTGCCTACATGTACCCCATGTTATCTCCATCTCTCAGGGGGCAGAAAACAATATAAGGGGGCAGATGGGCTGTATACAGACACAATGTTCCAAACACAACTGCTCCTTCTTTTCGCTCACAGAGTGGAACATGTTTCAGAGAATCGAGTGCTCGGTCCCTCCAAGATGCAACGTGTTCCGGGAGCCGGAGAAAGGGGAGCCTAGACCTTGCTGTTTGATGGATTTTTGTGAATCGTGGGGGGAACGGATTATTATAGAGCCTAAAACTATACCATATATAAAAAATGAGAAAATCATTAAATTGAGCTCTAATTAGATTTGCTATGATGCACCTATAGTTGCCCACACACCTTGGCTCCGCCTACTTACTGTACCTACAACTGCCCCCCGACTCTGAGACTCTGCATCAAGTCTATCAGCCAATGGCTCCATGTAATGATCCGGTAGGAATAAAATCTCTGCTAATTACAAAAGTGTGAATTTCTTTGTTCTTCCTGCCTACGTCGTGCATTTATATCCCATGTATTGGGGGGAGCCAATCCCATTGCCATATTGGGGCTCAGCAGAGCCGGACAATAAGCCCATGATTGGCTCCTCCTTCCTGAAGCTCGTTTGTCTGAGGAGAAATACCAACATAGACAAGGAGCTTAATGTTTGGGGGGTTCTTTGGGTTCCAAATGTATAACTAAAATACTATAAAAATGTATAGAAAAAACATTCCCCTGATTGGTACAGAAAGAAAATGGCCCCGTCCCAGTGGAGCAGAACTCAATAGATCAAATGCTAAGTTCATATATTAAATAAATACCCCCCAAAAGTAACTTCCGTTCTAAAGATTTGGTAATAGAAAAGGTGATTACACAGGTTGGGATTGGTTACACTGGGGAAGGGGCAGTTAAGGGGGGGTCACTATATATAAATATATAAGGGGGGGGGCAGTAATGAAATAGAGAAAGTACAGGGAAGAGCGACTAAGCTGATAAAGGGAATGGGCTCAGTTATGGGGAAAGGCTGGCCCAGTTGGGATTGGTTACACTGGGGAAGGGGCAGTTAAGGGGGGGTAGGATCACCACCCCTGCCTGTGTGTGAGTCAAGTTCTAAATCATGCCAGCCAATCATATCAAGAATATTTAAAGTAAGCAGATTGGAAGGGACATGCGCCCCCATTCCTGAGCTCCCTTCTTCAGCATCACATGGTCTCTATGTTCTGTACCTTAAACGTGTATTATTTAAAAGTATGAAGATTATTTACTCAGTTGTTCTACACTGGGGAGGTTTTCCCTTCAAAAAATCAAAAGTAAAAAAGACAAGAAAAAGATTGAGCATCACTGGTTCTTAGAAGAAAACAAGACTCCCTTGTGCCAAGTCCCATTCTGGGTTTCTGCTCTCATTGCTTAAAGGCATCTGGGAGGCCCCCAGTCAGCTATTAAATAAAAGTAATTCAGGAATCGCACAACGGGACACTGTCACCATCTTAATAATCATCTTTATTTGCACATAAAGGCCAGAACTATCTGTTAAATAATTTGTACATAATAACTTTCTGTGCGCTGCCAACTTAAAGAACAGGACAGATCCCATGACCAGGACAGGTCTGGGGAAGGGATTTCTCTGATCCTGAACCCTCTGGGAATATCTGTTAGATTCTCATTGGAACACTGATACAATGGGAGGTCTATGGGTGGAGGCTGATAGTATAAACTGGATAAATAAGAGAGACACAAGGACATGGTCAGAGAAACCTCCGGGGAAGGTCAGTATTGGTTAGAGCAGTTTCCTTTAATATATATTTGTGTTAATTACTCTAATTAGATGGGACTGTGGAAAAATGGAGATAGAATGTAGTTACAACACATTAATGTACTACAGTCTCCCTGATTCCTCATTGCCCCACATACTGTAACTCCTCTTCTGTTTGGGCCTTAGTCCCAGCAGTAGAACATGCCAAGAGGGTTCAGGAGGGTCCATGAGAGATCAAACAATTTTGAAACAAACACATAAAGTTGATTACTAACAAAAAACAAGTAAACCAGTTACTTGAGAATTTATCAAGGAAATAAACAAAGATTTGAAGCACTGAAGTGCAGTGAGACCTTCTCTGTCTAGACTGATAGACAACACAGGGTCAGGCTTTTAATTATGTTGTTCTTTTGCTTCTCCTACTCCTCCTCCTCCTCTTTCTTCTTCTTCTCCTTCTTCTCTTTCTTCTTCTTCTTCTCCTTCTTCTTCTTTTTCTTCTTCTTCTTCTCCTTCTTCCTCTTCTTTTTCTCCTTCTCCTTCTTCTTCTTCTTCTTCTTCTTCTCCCCCGTATCATAATATAAAAGGATTTCCAAGCCCATACAACGCCATTAGGTCATAGACAAATCACTTTTATTCAAGTCATGGAATTCCAAGCTTTCGAAGTTTGATACAGGTCATAGAAACCATAGAACTATTACAGGGCCCTGGAACCTAGATGGTCCTGTTGGGGTCCTGGCTAACTCAACTACGCAAAACAGGCCAACTTACTGCAGGTCGATCATTGATTTCACGCTAGGACACAGTGGGGCTCCCACACTGGAATATCAGGGGTCTTCTTTATTAGTTTTAAAGGTTCTGAGCTTCAAATAAAAAATGGCTGAAGCAATGGTGCCTGCTGGAATCAGTGCAGATGAGCAGTTATACAAGTAGAGGTTACTGGGGGTCAGTTATGAACACTGGGCAAATTTGCCCCTAAGCAGTAACCCTGTAAGCAGTAAGCAGTCACTGGTTGGTTGCTATGGGCTACTGCCCATGGGAAAATGTGCCCACTGTTCATAACTGACCCCCAGTTACTTCTACTTGCGTAACTGCTCATCTGTGCTGATTCCAGAAGGCACTGTTGCCTGTTCCAGACTTTGTTCCTCTGGGTTCCTTAAGCCCTCTAAGCACATCTGCCCCTCTGCCCTCACTAAGATTTAGACCCCCTTACACCTGCACAGTCACAAGCGTAGATGTTCCCATCACATCAGGTTCCACATACGAGGTGGGATCTTTCAGACAAGATGGAACTGAGACACATCCAAAGAAGAAGATTGAGAAGAAATGTCTATCCTGAGACCAACTTGTGCCACATTTTCCTCTCTTATTGTTTATGGCATCTGGGAATTGAGCTGGATTTTGTCCTTTGTCCCAGTACCACCCTAGGCACCGAACCTCAGCACAACCCTGCCCCCAGCCTGATCAGCGCATATTCAGAAAAAGTGAGGCACTGTGTATGTGCCAAGTGCCAATGGGCCATCTGGTACCTCCAACCCCCCTACCCCCCCTAATCGCCAGGTTTCCCCAAGGCAGAGGAGAAGATTTTTTTATTATTTTCTTTACCATATAGGCAACCAAGGGGAACCCTCATAAAGCCAAAAGGCAGTGGCCCCCCAATGACGATATGGCAAATATGGCCCCGTTTGGCATATCAGTTTGTTATTAAGTATTAAGTACTTCAGAATTTTCCCTAACACAAAGGGACCCCAACCCAACAATAAAATACCTACTATGGCTGAATGAAGAGCAGAACTGTCTCTATCTTGTGCCCCGAGCCTCTGCAAATAACAGATCACATGACCAGGGGAGGGAGGGGACTTCTCTGATTCCTTCTCACTATGGGACATCTGTTAGATGCTGATTGGAGGTTTAATATAGTGGGGGGTCTGAGGCTGGAGAATAAATACTTATTCCATATAAATAGGAGGGGCACAAAGGCACAGAGACACCTCTGGGAAGAGTCAGTGCCGGTGAGTGGGATTTCTTATTTCATATATATTTTGATGCAGATAAAGGTAAGGTCATGCCCCTGGGGTGTAACTATATCCCCCACTTATACCCTTAATGGGACTGCACTAGGCAAATCCATAATGGGGAAGGAGCTGGGGGTACTTGTAGATAATAAATTTGGCTGTAGCAAGCAATGCCAGGCAGCAGCACCAAGGGCAAAAAGGGTTTTAAGCTTTATTAAATAGATGCAGCCAAGTTCCTTTCCTACGCTGGTGTGTTGTCTCTTCCAGTTAACTTTGGGAAAAAATACTAAAATTGACCACCAGGTGGCTCAAGGTCTGTGGCCCTATCAATTGTGTTTAGCTGGCAAGTCTTTGCACTCTAGCACCATCTAGAGGCAGGATTTAATGCTCAAAAAATGGCATCTGGACATGATCAGACAAAATCTGAAAACTTGCTGGCTGCATCTGTATGTTATATACTCTTATTATAAATAAATACTGAAGTATTCTCAGTCATGTTATTGAATATGTAACTAAAGAACTTTATATTTCCCTTTCTGTAACCCAGACACCCAGATTATTGGCTTTCCTTCTGTTTCATTCCACTGAATTCCCACATTTCATCTCTTTCACACACAGCACAGAATGGGGTCTGTTCCCCCTATGGCATTGCTGCTCCTACTCTATTGGGTCCCTGTATCACTGGGTAAGTTGCAGACTAATATGTGATTGGCTTGCATTATATACAGGATAATGGGATAACAGTAAAGTAGAAGGATAAAGGAATAAGGACACAAACAAAGTATTTATACCCATCATGCAACTCCAAGGGTTCTAGGACTGATATAGGCCCATAATACAGGGCCCCTAACTCCCCTGTACAAAAGCGGCCATCTTACTGTAGGTCGGGGCCACAGGGACCTATAAAGGACGTTACTGCCGGACACAGAACCTTCTATTCATGTAACTGCTCATCTTCACTCATTCCAGCGCCTGCAGTTGATTCGGCCATTTTCCCTCAGGGCAGAATTTGCTATTCCCTACATTGCTGGGATTTGTATTTTACACCCAAACTGATAAAAAAAATCCCTTATGTCCCGGTGTGGCAGAATCTGGTTGGTGGGAGAGGAGAGACAGACTGTATTTTTGCTCTGTGTAGCCACATGGAAACGAGAGGTTAATTGTTATACAGTTAATTACAGGTTACATTACAGATTAGGGAATAGGACAATATTTCCATAGTCAGCAATGGGTGTGTATCTAACACTATTGCCCCAATCTCTCTAGGTGACACCCTGGAATGCACAGTGCAACATGTTGTACCTTTTATACCTTATACACCAACTCTACCAGCTACTAAATTCCAGATCTGTCTGTTTGGCAACAGGAGTGAGTAACATATATACATAAATTTCTTTTATTTGTGTCATATTATTATTTATATCAAATGTAGGTTCTAATTTCCAAAAGAAAACAGTGGGTGCAAGAGCCGACCTTAACGGGCCCTGCTGCTTTAACTGCCAGCTGTTTTGGTCAAAGCGGAACTTGTATTGCCAGACAGTTTTTGAACATTTTGCACTGTTTCACTTTAGGGGCCTTTCCTCGGGGGGACTTTTAGTTTACCCAGGAAAACAATATATAGTTTTTTTTCAGAACAACGTAAGCTTTCAAAATATGGTAGAATTTTTGTGTAATTCGAATTCTGTAACAAGATATAGGCTTCTAAATGTCTAAAAATGCAAAAAAAAATCAAATTTTCCATAATATAAACACACATACTAGAAACAAAAAATATTTTATGCACGAATATACAACTGATTTGGAAAGTCCCATGTCTCCTGAATGTGCCAATACCAAATATATGTAGTTTTATGGAGATTTATCACTTGTATAAGTCACAAACTCCCAGCAGTACCCTACCGAATTTCCAAAGCACTGTTTCAGAAAGCTGCATACTTTAGATTTCAAGGACAAAATTTCCACTAACAGAAGGTTTATCCCAGAAAATTGTACATTTTTAGAAAGAACAGATTCTGGGGAATACAGAATAGGCACAACTGTCTGTCTACTCCAAACTATCAAGTCACAATGCTTTTTTAAAGTTATTGGTAATTAGCAAAATTTGTGATTTTTTAAAAAATTGCTTCAAAGCTTCTAGTCTATAGTATCTTATCTCCTACAGGTCATAAAGTAACCAAATAAAACACCCTAAATATTAATGCCAGGGGTCCCCTGAACAGTTTGATGCCCAATATGTATAGGTTTAGCTAAGTATGTGGCATGTAGGGGCCCCAATGGGAACATACCCCCATATGATCTATCATTTCTGTCATTTCAGCTCCTGAAAAATCAACACATTTACATCATTATATGTGGGATAAAGCTAGTAAAATGTACATTCACCCAGAAAGTCATATATTTTTGGAAAGTACACATTCCCCCGAATCTAAAATGGGTACCCATGTCTTTCTACTCCAAAGTACCAAGCCGCACAGATTTTCTAAAGTTAGCAATTTTGATGACATTTCCAAAAATACCCTCAAAGCATCCACTTTGCAGCATCTTATCTTCTACATAGTGTTAGGTACCAAGATAAAACACCCTAAATTTAAACGCCATGGGTCCACTGAACAGTTTGATGCCCAATATGTATAGGTTTAGCTAAGTATGTGGCATGTAGGGGCCCCAATTGGAACATACCCCCATTTGATGTATCATTTCAGCTCCTGCGAAATCAACACATTTACATCCTTTATGTGGGATAATGCTACAAAAAAAGTACACTCACCCCAGAAAGCCATATATTTTTGGAAAGTACACATCCCCCTGAATCTATAATGGGTAAACATTTCTTTTTGCTCCAAAGTACCAAGCTGTAAAGCTTTCCTAAGTTTGCAGATTTATATGACATTTAGAAAATCGCCTAAAAATGTTGCAATTTGCCGCATTTATCTCTCACAATTTCTTGATAAAGATCAGATAAAGGCAAATCACCCCAAATAGGAACACCTATGGTCTACTGAACAGTTTGATGCCCAGATGCAAAGCTTTCCTAAAGTCATTGGTTTTTATGACATTTCAGAAAATCGCCTAAAAATGTTGCAATTTGCCGCATTTATCTCACACAATTTCTTGCGTACAAAGGCAAGTCACCCCAAATAGGAACACCAGGGGTCTACTGAACAGTTTGATGCCCAATATGCATAGATATACCAAAGTCTGCGGTATGTACTGACCCCAAAATGAAAATAGCGCATAAGGATTTCTCGCCTGCCAACTCAGCCTTTGCACACAGAGACCCCTGTCAGTGTATTATGTGCAATAACCCCCCCTAACTATACAGAGCCCCCTGTCAGTGTATTATGTGCAATAACCCCCCCTAACTATACAGAGCCCCCTGTCAGTGTATTATGTGCAATAACCCCCCCCTAACTATACAGAGACCCCTGTCAGCCTATTATGTGCAATAACCCCCCGGCACATGCCGCCGCTGCAGAGAGCAGCCCTTAAATGCCAACGACGTATGGGACACGTTGTTGGCATTTAAGCCCTTTTACTGCCACGACGTATCCATACGTCGTTGGCAGTAAAAGAGTTAAATTAACTCTTCCCTCACTGTGGCTCCTGAACACAAAAGCTGCTCATCGACCCGTGAGGTGCAAGTGCACTGGAAGCTGAACCCTGGTTCTGACCCACTGCCCATGAACTGTATGAACAGTAACATCTCCATCCGCAGCGCATGGATTTGGGCAAAGGATAAAGAGCCATTTCCCACTTCCCAATCAGATCTTTCCTCCCGGTCATGTGACACTGGCTTAGGGAAAGAGTCATTGGTCTGAAATCCCTTTTTGTATTTTAACATGGCAAATCTTTTATTTGTATTATTTGTATTTAAATATCTTTTTTATATATAAATCCTATATTTAGAGTTTATATAGAACTGTATGTGGATATAAATGGAAATTAGGTATTTTCTGGTTTCCAGGTTTAATGCTTGTAAAATTTTCCAAAACTGCAATAGTGAAATCAGAGTTTAATGCAATCTCATCATTCCCCCCTTTCTACAGGCTCCGTGCATTATGGGTACCTGACTGCTGAATGTGCACTAACAAAATCCTGCAAAGATCAGAATGATTTCCATAGGCCGGTGTATTGCAGCACCGATAATATCTGCTTGCCCAATCCCAACGCCCTGGCAGATAAATTCAGTAAGTTCTTGTGAAGCAGCGATGAATTTTATTTGGGTTTCTTGGGCTGCAACTACTAATAAAGTCAGCTTTTTGTTGAGATACAGGTATGGGACCTGTTATCCAGAATGCTCGGGACCTGGGGTTTTCCAGATAAGGGGTCTTTCTGTAATTTGTATCTCCATTCTAAAAATCATTTAACCATTAAATAAACCCAATAGGGCTGTTCTGCCCCAATAAGGGGTAATTATATCTTAGTTGGGATCAAGTACAGGTACTGTTTTATTATTACAGAGAAAAGGGGATCATTTAACCATTAAATAAACCCAATAGGGCTGTTCTGCCCCCAATAAGGGGTAATTATATCTTAGTTGGGATCAAGTACAGGTACTGTTTTATTATTACAGAGAAAAGGGAATCATTTAACCATTAAATAAACCCAATAGGGCTGTTCTGCCCCAATAAGGGGTAATTATATCTTAGTTGGGATCAAGTACAGGTACTGTTTTATTATTACAGAGAAAAGGGAATCATTTAACCATTAAATAAACCCAATAGGGCTGTTCTGCCCCAATAAGGGGTAATTATATCTTAGTTGGGATCAAGTACAGGTACTGTTTTATTATTACAGAGAAAAGGGAATCATTTAACCATTAAATAAACCCAATAGGGCTGTTCTGCCCCAATAAGGGGTAATTATATCTTAGTTGGGATCAAGTACAGGTACTGTTTTATTATTACAGAGAAAAGGGAATCATTTAACCATTAAATAAACCCAATATGGCTGTTCTGCCCCCAATAAGGGGTAATTATATCTTAGTTGGGATCAAGTACAGGTACTGTTTTATTATTACAGGGAAAAGGGAATCATTTAACCATTAAATAAACCCAATAGGGCTGTTCTGCCCCCAATAAGGGGTTATTATATCTTAGTTGGGATCAAGTACAGGTACTGTTTTATTATTACAGAGAAAAGGGAATCATTTAACCATTAAATAAACCCAATATGGCTGTTCTGCCCCCAATAAGGGGTAATTATATCTTAGTTGGGATCAAGTACAGGTACTGTTTTATTATTACAGAGAAAAGGGAATCATTTAACCATTAAATAAACCCAATAGGGCTGTTCTGCCCCCAATAAGGGGTAATTATATCTTAGTTGGGATCAAGTACAGGTACTGTTTTATTATTACAGGGAAAAGGGAATCATTTAACCATTAAATAAACCCAATAGGGCTGTTCTGCCCCCAATAAGGGGTAATTATATCTTAGTTGGGATCAAGTACAGGTACTGTTTTATTATTGCACAGAAACAGGAAATTATCTTCAAAAATTAGAATTATTTGCTTATAATGGAGTCTATGGAAGACAGCCTTTCCGTAATTTGGAACTTTCTGGATAACGGGTTTCCGGATAAGGCATCCCATACCTGTATTAGGTGATTTTTTGATGAGATTGGTCTTTGGCTGAATCTAAAAGCCCAACTAGGGGCCAATAAATTTCATTCCAAGCAGCGTTTCTGTCCCTTGCCATTGCTGTCACTGCTGGTCCTGACTACATGTACCCCATGTAACCTCCAGAAAATAATATAAGGGGGCAGATGGGCTGTATAGACTTCCCTATAACTCACAGGGGCGGGAAAGTGAAAAGTTTAAAACATGTTATTGTACCATGTAATGCACGGTATGGTCGGAATCTGTAGGCAGTGTCGGACTGGGACCCAGGGGCCCACCAGAAAACCTTAGACCAGTGCTTCTCAACCTGTGGGTCGGGACCCCTTTGGGGGTTGAACGCCCCTTTCACTGGGGTCACCTAAGGCCATTGGAAAACACATATTTCCGATGGTCTTAGGAATAATTTTATGGTTGGGGGTCACCACAACATGAGGAACTGTATTAAAAACTATTTTCCCTCCTTTCCTCACCCAACCTCTTTATTCTCGTAGTCTCTTTTATTTACATGCTAGTATCTATTCTTCCATCTATTTCTCCTCTTTGTTCCCATTCAGAAATAGGTAATGGCCGTGAAACAGGCCAAATGGTCAGGAGCAGGAGGGCTCCCTGACCCCAGGGCCAACCGGGAGCTTTCCTGGTATCCTGGTGGGCCAGTCCGACACTGTCTGTAGGTATAAATACAAACACTAACCTGTAAGGGGGCAGTGTATATTGTATGGGCTCTTATTGAACAGACACAATGCTCCTTCTTTTTGCTCACAGGGAGGAACGTATTTCAAAGAATCAAGTGCTCGGCCCCTGCTGGATGCGACGTGTTCCGGGAGCCGGAGAAAGTGGAGCGTAGAACTTGCTGTTTGATGGATTCTTGTGAATCTGACCCGGACCATTTTCTTACTATGCCCAAAATTATACCATATATATAAAACAAAAATAAAATAAGAAAAACATTAAATTCAGCACTAATTGGATTTGCTATGATGCACCTATAGTTGCCCAAACACCTTGGCTCCGCCTACTTACTGTACCTACAACTGCCCCCCGACTCTGAGACTCTACACCAAGTCTATCAGCCAATGGCTCCATGTAATGATCCAGTAGGAATAAAATCTCTGCTAATTATATGTGTGATTTTCTTTGTTCTTCCTGCCTACGTTGTGCGTTTATATCCCATATATTGGGGGAGCCAATCCCATTGCCATATTGGGGCTCAGCAGAGCCGGACAATAAGCCCATGATTGGCCCCTCCTTCCTGAAGCTCGTTTGTCTGAGGAGAAATACCAACATAGACAAGGAGCCAGTTGGGATTGGTTACACTGGGGAAGGGACAGTTAAGGGGGTTAGAATCACTATATATAAATATATAAGGGGGGCAGTAATGAAATAGAGGGAGGAGCAACTACGCTGATAAAGGGAATGGGCTCAGTTATGGGGAAAGGCTGGCCCAGTTGGGATTGGTTACACTGGGGAAGGGGCAGTTAAGGGGGGGTCACTATATATAAATATATAAGGGGGGGGAGTAATGAAATAGAGAAAGTACAGGGAAGAGCGACTAAGCTGATAAAGGGAATGGGCTCAGTTATGGGGAAAGGCTGGCCCAGTTGGGATTGGTTACACTGGGGGGGGGCAGTTAAGGGGGGGTCACTATATATAAATATATAAGGGGGGGCAGTAATGAAATAGAGAAAGTACAGGGAAGAGCGACTAAGCTGATAAAGGGAATGGGCTCAGTTATGGGGAAAGGCTGGCCCAGTTGGGATTGGTTACACTGGGGAAGGGGCAGTTAAGGGGGGGGTCACTATATATAAATATATAAGGGGGGGCAGTAAGAGAAAGTACAGGGAAGAGCGACTAAGCTGATAAAGGGAATGGGCTCAGTTATGGGGAAAGGCTGGCCCGGTTGGGATTGGTTACACTATTGGTTAGACTATGCTGAATGTCTATGATCATCTCTCCCTGTTGTAGACATTGGGGTTATGTAATAAAATTTGCCCAGGAGCAGTAACCCATAGCAACAAATCAGCAGGTAGCATTTTGGGTTTCTTTTCTCATTGCTCTATTACTTTTAAATAAAAGTTATTCAGGAATCACACAACAGGACACTGTCACCATCTTAATAAATCATCTTTATTTGTACATAAAGGACAGAATTATCTGTTAAATAATTTGTACATAATTACTTTCTGTGCGCTGCCAACGTCAACACACGCCTGCTCCCGTGACCAGGAGCGATCAGGAACTTTGACCCGGATCCCCCTTGGAATATCTGTTAGATGCTGATTGAAGAATTCATGAAATGAGAGGTCTAAAGGCAGAGACTGCAAGTCCAAACTGTATAAATAAGAGAGACACAAGGACATGATCAGAGAAACCTCTGGGGAAGGTCAGTATTGGTTAGAGGAGTGTCCTTTAATATATATTCATGTTAATTACTCTAATTAGATGGGACTGAGGAAAAAATGGAGATAGAATGTAGTTACAACACATTAATGTACTACAGACTCCCTGATTCCTCATTGCCCCACATACTGTAACTTCTCTTCTGTTTGGGTCTTAGTCCCAGCAGTAGAACATGCCAAGAAGGTTCAGAAGGGTCCATGCGAGATCAAACAATTTTGAAACAAACTCATAGTCAAGTTGATGACTAAAGAAAAACAAGTAAAACAGTTACTTGAGAATTTAAGATATAAATAAAGATTTGCAACACTGAAGTGCAGTGAGACCTTCTTTGTCTAGACCGATAGACAACATATGGTCTGTTAGGTCAGGCTTTTAATTATCTAGAACAGATAATGACAATTTATTCTTCTTCTCCTCCTTCTATTCCTCCTCCTCCTTCTTCTTCTCCCCTTCTCCTTCTTCATCTTCTTCTTCTCCTTCTTCCTTCTTCTTCTTCTCCTTCTTCTATTCCATCTCCTTCTTATTCTTTTCCTTGTTCTTGTTCTTCTTCTCCTTCTTATTCTTCTCCTCCTCCTTCTCCTTCTTCTCTTTCTTCTTCTCCTTTCCTTCTCCTTCTTCTTCTCTTACTTATTAAGTGCCAACATATTCCACAGTGCTGTAGTGCTGGACAAAAAATAGATGTGTACAATGAACATACAGGATTACATATAAAAAGAACCAATGACTGATACAAAAGGTAAAAAGGGCCCTGCCCAAAAGAGCTTACAATATAAAATAATTGAAAAAAGTAAATGGAAAAAAGTGATGCAGTTTGTGTTTGTGTTCAGCCCTCTAAGCACATCTGCCCCTCTGCCATCATTAAGTGCCCTCACTAAGATTTAGACGCCCTTATACTTGCACAGTCACAAGAGTAGATGTTCCCATCACATCAGGCTCCAGATACGAGGTGGGATCTTTCAGACAGGATGGAATTTAGAGACAAATCCAAAGAAGACAATATAGAAAAAATGTTTATCCTGAGACCCCCTTGTGCCACATTTTTATTTCCTCTCTTATTGTTTATGGCCCCGTTTGGCATATCAGTTTGTTATTAAGCAAAAAGTACTTCAGAATTTTCCCTAAACCACACAAAGGGACCCCAACCCAACAATAAAATACCTACTATGGTTGAATGAAGAGCAGAACTGTCTGTACCTTATGCCCCGATCCTCTGCCAATAACAGATCACATGACCAGGACAGATCCGGGGAGGGAACTTCTCTGATTCCTTCTCACTATGGGGACATCTGTTAGATGCTGATTGGAGGTTTAATATAGTGGGGGGTCTGAGGCTGGAGAATAAATACTTATTGGGATTTCTCATTTCATATATATTTTGATGCGGATAAAGGTAAGGTCATGCTGGGGTATAAAACACTGCCCCCACTTATACCCTTAATGGGACTGCACTGGACAAATCCATAATGGGGAAATATAAATATATATATATGGATTATATAAATATATAAGGGGGGGCAGTAATGAAATAGAGAAAGTACAGGGAAGAGCGACTAAGCTGATAAAGGGAATGGGCTCAGTTATGGGGAAAGGCTGGCCCAGTTGGGATTGGTTACACTGGGGAAGGGGCAGTTAAGGGGGGGTCACTATATATAAATATATAAGGGGGGGCAGTAATGAAATAGAGAAAGTACAGGGAAGAGCGACTAAGCTGATAAAGGGAATGGGCTCAGTTATGGGGAAAGGCTGGCCCAGTTGGGATTGGTTACACTGGGGAAGGGGCAGTTAAGGGGGGGTCACTATATATAAATATATAAGGGGGGGCAGTAATGAAATAGAGAAAGTACAGGGAAGAGCGACTAAGCTGATAAAGGGAATGGGCTCAGTTATGGGGAAAGGCAGATCAAGATTTTTTTTTTCCAACTCTGATGCAAATTGTAGAGGCTTCAGAAAGGGGTTTTGCCTCCCTCTGGATCAGTAGCAGTTGGGCAGGGTTTATTTAGACAAAAAGGTAGAATTTGATAGGCATGTGTCTTTTTTTCCACCTAACTTACTGTGTTACATCAGATGCAGCCAAGAACCTTTCCTACGCTGTTGTGTTATGTCTCTTCCAGTTAACTTTGAGAAAAAATACCAAAATTCACCATCAGGTGGCACAAGGTCTGTGGCCCTATCAGTTGTGTTTAGCTGGCAAGTCTTTGCACTCTAGCACCATCTAGAGGCAGGATTTAACACTCAAAAAATGGCATCTGGACATGATGAGACAAAATCTGAAAGCTTGCTGGCTGCATCTGTATGTTATATACTCTTATTATAAATAAATACTGAAGCATTCTCAGTCATGTTATTGAATATGTAACTAAAGAACTTTATATTTCCCTTTCTATAACCCAGACACTCAGATTATTGGCTTTCCTTCTGTTTCATTCCACTGAATTCCCACATTTCATCTCCTTCACACACAGAATGGGGTCCGTTCCCCCTATGGCATTGCTGCTCCTACTCTATTGGGCCCCTGTGTCACTGGGTAAGTTGCAGACTAATATGTGATTGGCTTGCATTATATACAGGATAATGGGATAACTGTAAAGTAGAAAGATAAAGGAATAAGGACACAGACAAAGTATTTATACCCATCATGCAACTCCAAGGGTTCTAGGACTGATACAGGCCATGGAACTCATGGGCCCATAATGCAGGGCCCCTAACCCCCCTGTACAAAAGCGGCCATCTTACTGTAGGGACCTATAAAGGACGTTACTGCCGGACACAGAACCTTTTATTCCTGTAACTGCTCATCTTCACTCATTCCAGCGCCTGCAGTTGATTCGGCCATTTTCCTTCAGGGCAGAATTTGCTATTCCCTACATTGCTGGGATTTGTATTTTACACACAAGCTGATAAAAAATCCCCTATGTCCCGGTGTGGCAGAATCTGGTTGGTGAGAGAGGAGAGACAGTCTGTATTATTCCATATTATAGGAACAATATTTCCATAGTCAGCAATGGGTGTGTATCTAACACTATTGCCCCCAATCTCTCTAGGTGCCACCCTGGAATGCACAGTCCAACATGTTGTACCTTTTAAGCCTTATACACCAATTCAGAAGGATACTAAATTCCAGATCTGTCTGTTTGCCAACAGGAGTGAGTAACAAATATACATGTATTTATTTTATTTGTGTCATATTAATATTTATATCAAGTGTAGGTTCTAATCTCCCAAAGGAAACAGTGGGTGCAAGAGCCGACCGTAACAGGCCCTGCTGCTTTAAATTAACTCTTCCCTCACAGCGACTCCTGAACACAAAAGCTGCTGATCGACCCATGAGGTGCAAGTGCACTGGAAGCTGAACCCTGGTTCTGACCCACTGCCCATGAACCGTATGAACAGTAACATCTCCATCCGCAGCGCATGGATTTGGGCAAAGGATAAAGAGCCGTTTCCCACTCCCCAATCAGATCCTTCCTCCCGGGCATGTGACACTGACTCAGGGAAAGAGTCATTGGTCTGAAATCCCTAATTTATATTAATATTGCAAATCTTTTATTTTCATTATTTGTATTTAAATATCTTTATTTTTATATATAAATCCTATATTTAGAGTTTATATAGAACTGTATGTGGATATAAATGGAAATTAGGTATTTTCTGGTTTCCAGGTTTAATGCTTGTAAAATTTTCCAAAACTGCAATAGTGAAATCAGAGTTTAATGCAATCTCATCATTCCCCCCTTTCTACAGGCTCCGTGCATTATGGGCTCCTGACTGCTGAATGTGCACTAACAAAATCCTGCAAAGAGAAAGCTCAGAATGATTTCCATTGGCCGGTGTATTGCAGCACCGATAATATCTGCTTGCCCAATCCCAACGCCCTGGCAAATCCATCCAGTAAGTTCTTGTGAAGCAGCGATTAATTTTATTTGGGTTTCATGGGCTGCAACTACTAATAAAGTCTAATGGTTTTTATTGAGATAAAGGTATGGGACCTGTTATCCAGAATGCTTGGGATCTGGGGTTTTCCAGATAAGGGGTCTTTCCATAATTTGTATCTCCATGCCTTAAGTCTGCTAAACATCATTTAACCATGAAATAACCCCAATAGGGCTGTTCTGCCCCAATAAGGGGTAATTATATCTTAGTTGGGATCAAGTACAGGTACTGTTTTATTATTACAGAGAAAAGGGAATCATTTAACCATGAAATAAACCCAATAGGGCTGTTCTGCCCCAATAAGGGGTAATTATATCTTAGTTGGGATCAAGTACAGGTACTGTTTTATTATTACAGAGAAAAGGGAATCATTTAACCATTAAATAAACCCAATAGGGCTGTTCTGCCCCAATAAGGGGTAATTATATCTTAGTTGGGATCAAGTACAGGTACTGTTTTATTATTACAGAGAAAAGGGAATCATTTAACCATGAAATAAACCCAATAGGGCTGTTCTGCCCCCAATAAGGGGTAATTATATCTTAGTTGGGATCAAGTACAGGTACTGTTTTATTATTACAGAGAAAAGGGAATCATTTAACCATTAAATAAACCCAATAGGGCTGTTCTGCCCCAATAAGGGGTAATTATATCTTAGTTGGGATCAAGTACAGGTACTGTTTTATTATTACAGAGAAAAGGGAATCATTTAACCATTTAATAAACCCAATAGGGCTGTTCTGCCCCCAATAAGGGGTAAAAGCCCAACTAGGGGCCAATAAATTTCATTCCAAGCAGCGTTTTTGGCCCTTTTGATTCCTGTCCCTGCTGGTCCTGACTACATGTACCCCATGTAACCTCCATCTCTCAGGGGGCAGAAAACAATATAAGGGGGCAGATGGGCTGTATACAGACACAATGTTCCAAACACCTGCTGCTTCTTTTCGCTCACAGAGTGGAACATGTTTCAGAGAATCGAGTGCTCGGTCCCTCCAAGATGCAACGTGTTCCGGGAGCCGGAGAAAGGGGAGCCTAGACCTTGCTGTTTGATTGATTTTTGTGAGTCCCGACCGGAACGGATTGTTACAAAGCCCAAAATTATACCATATATGTAAAAAAAAATAATAGAAAAACGTTAAATTGAGCTCTAATTAGATTTGCTATGATGCACCTATAGTTGCCCACACACCTTGGCTCCGCCTACTTACTGTACCTACAACTGCCCCCCGACTCTGAGACTCTGCACCAAGTCTATCAGCCAATGGCTCCATGTAATGATCCGTTAGGAATAAAATCTCTGCTAATTATATGAATGTGAATTTCTTTGTTCTTCCTGCCTACGTCGTGCGTTTATATCCCATGTATTGGGGTGAGCCAATCCCATTGCCATATTGGGGCTCAGCAGAGCCGGACAATAAGCCCATGATTGGCTCCTCCTTCCTGAAGCTCGTTTGTCTGAGGAGAAATACCAACATAGACAAGGAGCTTAATGTTTGGGGGGTTCTTTGGGTTCCAAATGTATAACTAAAATACTATATAAATGTATAGAAACAACATGCAGCACATTCCCCTGATTGGTACAGAGGGAAAATGGCCCCGCCCTAGCGGAGCAGAACTCAATAGATCAAACGCTAAATTCATATCTTAAATAAATATCCCCCAAAAGGAACTTCCGTGATGACCCCGTTCTAAAGATTTGGTAATAGAAAAGGTGATTACACAGGTTGGGATTGGTTACACTGGGGAAGGGGCAGTTAAGGGGGGGTCACTATATATAAATATATAAGGGGGGGGAGTAATGAAATAGAGAAAGTACAGGGAAGAGCGACTAAGCTGATAAAGGGAATGGGCTCAGTTATGGGGAAAGGCTGGCCCAGTTGGGATTGGTTACACTGGGGAAGGGGCAGTTAAGGGGGGGGTCACTATATATAAATATATAAGGGGGGGGCAGTAATGAAATAGAGAAAGTACAGGGAAGAGCGACTAAGCTGATAAAGGGAATGGGCTCAGTTATGGGGAAAGGCTGGCCCAGTTGGGATTGGTTACACTGGGGAAGGGGCAGTTAAGGGGGGGGTCACTATATATAAATATATAAGGGGGGGGCAGTAATGAAATAGAGAAAGTACAGGGAAGAGCGACTAAGCTGATAAAGGGAATGGGCTCAGTTATGGGGAAAGGCTGGCCCAGTTGGGATTGGTTACACTGGGGAAGGGGCAGTTAAGGGGGGGTCACTATATATAAATATATAAGGGGGGGCAGTGATGAAATAGAGAAAGTACAGGGAAGAGCGACTAAGCTGATAAAGGGAATGGGCTCAGTTATGGGGAAAGGCTGGCCCAGTTGGGATTGGTTACACTGGGGAAGGGGCAGTTAAGGGGGGTCACTATATATAAATATATAAGGGGGGGGCAGTAATGAAATAGAGAAAGTACAGGGAAGAGCGACTAAGCTGATAAAGGGAATGGGCTCAGTTATGGGGAAAGGCTGGCCCAGTTGGGATTGGTTACACTATTGGTTAGACTATGCTGAATGTCTATGATCATCTTTATCTGTTGTAGACATTGGGGTTATGTAATTCAAGGGACTACGTGTGCCCTGGAGCAGTAACCCATAGCAACCAATCAGCAGATAGCATTTTGGGTTTCTTCTCTCATTGCTCTGTTACTTTTAAATAAAACTAATTCAGGAATCACACAAAGGGACACTGTCACCATCTTAATAAATCATCTTTATTTGCACATAAAGGACAGAACTATCTGTTAAATAATTTGTACATAATTACTTTCTGTGCGCTGCCAACGTCAACACACGCCTGCTCATGTGACCAGGAGCGATCAGGAACGTTGACCCGGATCCCCCTAGGAATATCTGTTAGATGCTGATTGGAAAATTAATGAAAAGAGAGGTCTAAAGGCGGAGACTGCAAGTCCAAACTGTATAAATAAGAGAGACACAAGGACATGATCAGAGAAACCTCTGGGGAAGGTCAGTATTGGTAAGAGGAGTGTCCGTTAATATATATTTGCGTTAATTACTCTAATTAATTGGGGCTTTTGAGTAGAAGAAGGGAGAAGAATGTAGAACAATGTGTTAATGAACTGCAGTGTCTAGGAGAAATATACAAAACCAGACATTAAGGCATTCCTCATCGCAGAAAACTCACCAAAGTAAAGGGGTGGTCTGGGTGCCTCAGCCCCTCATCTCATACAAACCGTATGTGGAGTAACCAAAAGTGAGGTGTAGGGAACTCTGGGAACCCTCAGACAGGCCAACAAAACATGTAATTAAAAGTTCAAAACAATCTTTATTGACGCGTTTCGTGCCTGCCTGATGCTATGATAAAGTTTTAGAAGCGAAACGTGTCAATAAAGATATTTTTCAACTTTTTATTACATTTTATGTTGGCCTGTTTGGGGGTTCCCAGAGTGCCCGACACCTTACTTTTGGTTACTTACAGTCTCCCCAATTCCTCATTGTCCCACATACTGTAACTCATCTTCTCCTTGGGTCTAAGAAGAGTTTTGGTTGAGTCCCAGCAGTAGAGGGTTCAGAGAAGAGGGTTCAGAAAGATTCATGAGAACATAAACAATTGAAAAGCATACTCATAAATAGTGATGAGCGAATCTGTTCCATTTCGCTTCGCCGAAAAATTCGCAAATCTTTCAAAAGATCCGCGAAACGGCGAAAAATTTACAAAACTACGAAAATGTCGTGTGCCAAAAAAATTGTCACCCACGACTATTCTTTTGTCGCCCGCGGCTATTATTTTATCACGCGGCTATTATTTTGTCGCACGACTATTCTTTTGTCGCCCGCGGCTATTATTTTGTCGCACGGCTATTATTTTGTCACCGCGACAATTTTTGGACGTGCGGCGAATTTTTCTGCTGCAAATTTTTTCATCCATTTCGCGAAACAATCCGCCAATAGCAAAACGAGGAAATTCACCGCGAAAGCATACCTGGCGAAACTACTCATCACTACTCATAAAGTAAAACCAATAACTGGAAGATTTATCAGTGATTTGCAGCACGGAAGCACAGTGAGACCATCTGTATCTAGACTGATAACATGGGATGTGTTGGGTCATGGTGGTTGGTTGTCACAATGTTTTTTTCTTTCCCCTAGGAACTTGGATCATTGGCTTCCACCATTCTGATTCCACCAAACTCCTCATATTTAATTTCCCATTATAAATACCCCAGAATGGGGTCCGTTCCCCCTATGGCATTGCTGCTCCTACTCTATTGGATCCCTGTATCACTGGGTAAGTTGCAGACTAATGTGTGATTGGCTGCAGTCTGGGATCATTAATGAAAAGGTGGGGGGGGTTGGGGTAATGATGTTATATTTATATTATATATGGAATAACGAACCCCAGTTGTAAAGTATAAGGATATCACAAGTCACCATGGAGTTCCATGACCAGATAACATCATGAGATCATAGGCATAGACATAGATCTGATACAGGTATTAGAACCCATCAACTACTGCAGAACCTAGAAATATAGATGACCCAGTTGGGGTCTTGACTAATGCCCCTATATAAAACAGGTCACCCTACTGTAGGTCTTACCCCCATATAAAGGATTGTACTGTTGGACATACAACTGCTCACCTTCGCTTTTTCCAGCAGTCGGACATTTTGCTTCGGGTCAGAACCCGCTGTACCATACATTGCCCTGTTGTGGTGCTGGGATTTATACTTTAGGCCCAACATATTAAACTGATTGAGAGCCCTGATATCCCAGTGTGGGGGGGCTATGGGTGATAGAGGAGAGACTGATGCTTTGTGTTAACACATGGACTTGCATTAAATACTATTGATTCTATCAGTATCTTCATTATCAGCTATGGTTGTGTATCCCACATATTTACCCCGAATCTCTCCAGGCGAGACCCTGGAATGTATCATCATCCATATCTTCCCTGAAAGAACTGTCCCAGAAAACAATGGCACGGTGCATGTCTGCTTGGATTACACAAAAAAGGGTAAGTAAAACAAAGATCTGTCAGTTCATAATGTTTATATATTTTTTGTTTTGAGTTCTTATTTGAAAAATAACACCCCCCCAGGACAATGTCCCCCAGATGCCTCAGCCCCCCACTTCCCCAGCTGAACTGTAAGCAGACACCAGCTGACCCATGGTGCTGGCCCAATGCACCAACGCTTGGTACTTAATCTTCAGCGGTCAACTGGCGACTGGAGTGGGGATGATTTAGAGTAAAGCTTGATGCCTACCCACGTATATAACTTGATAATGCTACATTTTATTAAATGGATCTGAACCTCATGGCGAGGGCAGTGAGGTTGGGGAATGCCCTGCCGGGGGATGTTGGGTAGGGGGTTCCTCACGGTGAGGGCAGTGAGGGGGTTGGGGAATGCCCTGCCACGGGATGTTGGGTAGGGGGTTCCTCACGGTGAGGGCAGTGAGGGGGTTGGGGAATGCCCTGCCGGGGGGTGTTGGGTAGGGGGTTCCTCACGGTGAGGGCAGTAAGGTTGGGGAATGCCCTGCCGGGGGATGTTGGGTAGGGGGTTCCTCACGGTGAGGGCAGTGAGGGGGTTGGGGAATGCCCTGCCACGGGATGTTGGGTAGGGGGTTCCTCACGGTGAGGGCAGTGAGGTTGGGGAATGCCCTGCCGGGGGATGTTGGGTAGGGGGTTCCTCACGGTGAGGGCAGTGAGGGGGTTGGGGAATACCCTGCCACGGGATGTTGGGTAGGGGGTTCCTCATGGTGAGGGCAGTGAGGGGGTTGGGGAATGCCCTGCCGGGGGATGTTGGGTAGGGGGTTCCTCACGGTGAGGGCAGTGAGGTTGGGGAATGCCCTGCTGGGGGATGTTGGGTAGGGGGTTCCTCACGGTGAGGGCAGTGAGGGGGTTGGGGAATACCCTGCCACGGGATGTTGGGTAGGGGGTTCCTCATGGTGAGGGCAGTGAGGGGGTTGGGGAATGCCCTGCTGGGGGATGTTGGGTAGGGGGGTTCCTCATGGTGAGGGCAGTGAGGGGGTTGGGGAATGCCCTGCTGGGGGATGTTGGGTTGGGGGTTCCTCACGGTGAGGGCAGTGAGGTTGGGGAATGCCCTGCCGGGGGATGTTAGGTAGGGGGTTCCTCATGGTGAGGGCAGTGAGGGGGTTGGGGAATGCCCGGCCGGGGGATGTTGGGTAGGGGGTTCCTCACGGTGAGGGCAGTGAGGGGGTTGGGGAATGCCCGGCCGGGGGATGTTGGGTAGGGGGTTCCTCACGGTGAGGGCAGTGAGGGGGTTGGGGAATGCCCTGCCGGGGGATGTTGGGTAGGGGGTTCCTCACGGTGAGGGCAGTGAGGTTGGGGAATGCCCTGCCGGGGGATGTTGGGTAGGGGGTTCCTCACGGTGAGGGCAGTGAGGGGGTTGGGGAATGCCCTGCCGGGGGATGTTGGGTAGGGGGTTCCTCACGGTGAGGGCAGTGAGGGGGTTGGGGAATGCCCTGCCGGGGGATGTTGGGTAGGGGGTTCCTCACGGTGAGGGCAGTGAGGGGGTTGGGGAATGCCCTGCCGGGGGATGTTGGGTAGGGGGTTCCTCACGGTGAGGGCAGTGAGGGGGTTGGGGAATGCCCTGCCGGGGGATGTTGGGTAGGGGGTTCCTCACGGTGAGGGCAGTGAGGTTGGGGAATGCCCTGCCGGGGGATGTTGGGTAGGGGGTTCCTCACGGTGAGGGCAGTGAGGGGGTTGGGGAATGCCCTGCCGGGGGATGTTGGGTAGGGGGTTCCTCACGGTGAGGGCAGTGAGGGGGTTGGGGAATGCCCTGCCGGGGGATGTTGGGTAGGGGGTTCCTCACGGTGAGGGCAGTGAGGGGGTTGGTGAATGCCCTGCCGGGGGATGTTGGGTAGGGGGTTCCTCACGGTGAGGGCAGTGAGGGGGTTGGGGAATGCCCTGCCGGGGGGTGTTGGGTAGGGGGTTCCTCACGGTGAGGGCAGTGAGGGGGTTGGGGAATGCCCTGCCGGGGGATGTTGGGTAGGGGGTTCCTCACGGTGAGGGCAGTGAGGGGGTTGGGGAATGCCCTGCCGGGGGATGTTGGGTAGGTGGTTCCTCACGGTGAGGGCAGTGAGGGGGTTGGGGAATGCCCTGCCGGGGGGTGTTGGGTAGGGGGTTCCTCACGGTGAGGGCAGTGAGGGGGTTGGGGAATGCCCTGCCGGGGGATGTTGGGTAGGGGGTTCCTCACGGTGAGGGCAGTGAGGGGGTTGGGGAATGCCCTGCCGGGGGATGTTGGGTAGGGGGTTCCTCACGGTGAGGGCAGTGAGGGGGTTGGGGAATGCCCTGCCGGGGGGTGTTGGGTAGGGGGTTCCTCACGGTGAGGGCAGTGAGGGGGTTGGGGAATGCCCTGCCGGGGGATGTTGGGTAGGGGGTTCCTCACGGTGAGGGCAGTGAGGGGGTTGGGGAATGCCCGGCCGGGGGATGTTGGGTAGGGGGTTCCTCACGGTGAGGGCAGTGAGGGGGTTGGGGAATGCCCTGCCGGGGGATGTTGGGTAGGGGGTTCCTCACGGTGAGGGCAGTGAGGGGGTTGGGGAATGCCCGGCCGGGGGATGTTGGGTAGGGGGTTCCTCACGGTGAGGGCAGTGAGGGGGTTGGGGAATGCCCTGCCGGGGGGTGTTGGGTAGGGGGTTCCTCACGGTGAGGGCAGTGAGGTTGGGGAATGCCCTGCCGGGGGATGTTGGGTAGGGGGTTCCTCACGGTGAGGGCAGTGAGGGGGTTGGGGAATGCCCTGCCGGGGGATGTTGGGTAGGGGGTTCCTCACGGTGAGGGCAGTGAGGGGGTTGGGGAATGCCCTGCCGGGGGATGTTGGGTAGGGGGTTCCTCACGGTGAGGGCAGTGAGGGGGTTGGGGAATGCCCTGCCGGGGGATGTTGGGTAGGGGGTTCCTCACGGTGAGGGCAGTGAGGTTGGGGAATGCCCTGCCGGGGGATGTTGGGTAGGGGGTTCCTCACGGTGAGGGCAGTGAGGGGGTTGGGGAATGCCCTGCCGGGGGATGTTGGGTAGGGGGTTCCTCACGGTGAGGGCAGTGAGGGGGTTGGGGAATGCCCTGCCGGGGGATGTTGGGTAGGGGGTTCCTCACGGTGAGGGCAGTGAGGTTGGGGAATGCCCTGCCGGGGGATGTTGGGTAGGGGGTTCCTCACGGTGAGGGCAGTGAGGGGGTTGGGGAATGCCCTGCCGGGGGATGTTGGGTAGGGGGTTCCTCACGGTGAGGGCAGTGAGGGGGTTGGGGAATGCCCTGCCGGGGGATGTTGGGTAGGGGGTTCCTCACGGTGAGGGCAGTGAGGGGGTTGGGGAATGCCCTGCCGGGGGGTGTTGGGTAGGGGGTTCCTCCCGGTGAGGGCAGTGAGGGGGTTGGGGAATGCCCTGCCGGGGGATGTTGGGTAGGGGGTTCCTCACGGTGAGGGCAGTGAGGGGGTTGGGGAATGCCCTGCCGGGGGATGTTGGGTAGGTGGTTCCTCACGGTGAGGGCAGTGAGGGGGTTGGGGAATGCCCTGCCGGGGGGTGTTGGGTAGGGGGTTCCTCACGGTGAGGGCAGTGAGGGGGTTGGGGAATGCCCTGCCGGGGGATGTTGGGTAGGGGGTTCCTCACGGTGAGGGCAGTGAGGGGGTTGGGGAATGCCCTGCCGGGGGATGTTGGGTAGGGGGTTCCTCACGGTGAGGGCAGTGAGGGGGTTGGGGAATGCCCTGCCGGGGGGTGTTGGGTAGGGGGTTCCTCACGGTGAGGGCAGTGAGGAGGTTGGGGAATACCCTGCCGGGGGGATGTGGGGTAGGGGGTTCCTCACGGTGAGGGCAGTGAGGGGGTTGGGGAATGCCCTGCCGGGGGGTGTTGGGTAGGGGGTTCCTCACGGTGAGGGCAGTGAGGGGGTTGGGGAATGCCCTGCCGGGGGATGTTGGGTAGGGGGTTCCTCACGGTGAGGGCAGTGAGGGGGTTGGGGAATGCCCTGCCGGGGGATGTTGGGTAGGGGGTTCCTCACGGTGAGGGCAGTGAGGGGGTTGGGGAATGCCCTGCCGGGGGATGTTGGGTAGGGGGTTCCTCACGGTGAGGGCAGTGAGGGGGTTGGGGAATGCCCTGCCGGGGGATGTTGGGTAGGGGGTGAAGGCAGTGAGATTGGGGAATGCAGAGTGATAAATGCAGTCTCATGATTTACCCCTGATTTTACAGAGTCCTTGTTTGGGGGTTACGTACTTACCCAATGTTTAATAACAAAGATAAGGAAAGCCGGTGAGAATCCTTTCTTTAAACTGGTTTATTGCTACACGAGTGCTACCTACGCGGAAGCGCGCAAAATCCTCCTGAAGCGTGTGCCTCCAGGTAGGTCCTTCTCTTGCCCCAATGGGTTCCATTTGCTACATTTGTGCCATAGCTGAGAGTATCACAGAGTAGTTCAGCCGGCAATTCCAGTGGCCCCCAGTGTAGATAAAAAGCAGTTAAAAATGTTTATTCACATGAATAAAAAAAGCTTTATATGTTTTGTGCCTAAAGAGGCTCCACCCACAGTGAGTCTGTCCCCTGTTATTCCCTTCACTGCTGGTCCTGACTACAAGGAATTTTAAAATCATTACATATTTGTAATTAATAGGAAAGTTGCCAAGAATTGCATTTATGCAAAATGTTATTTGCGCTCTATTGTACAGGTATGGGACCCATTATCCAGAATTCTCTGGACCAAGGGTATTCCAGATAAGGGGTCTTTCCGTAATTTGGATCTCCATATCTTAAGTCTACTAAAAAATCAATAAAACATTAAATAAACCCAATAGGGCTGTTCTGCCCCAATAAGGGGTAATTATATCTTAGTTGGGATCAAGTACAGGTACTGTTTTATTATTACAGAGAAAAGGGAATCATTTAACCATGAAATAAACCCAATAGGGCTGTTCTGCCCCCAATAAGGGGTAATTATATCTTAGTTGGGATCAAGTACAGGTACTGTTTTATTATTACAGAGAAAAGGGAATCATTTAACCATTAAATAAACCCAATAGGGCTGTTCTGCCCCAATAAGGGGTAATTATATCTTAGTTGGGATCAAGTACAGGTACTGTTTTATTATTACAGAGAAAAGGGAATCATTTAACCATGAAATAAACCCAATAGGGCTGTTCTGCCCCCAATAAGGGGTAATTATATCTTAGTTGGGATCAAGTACAGGTACTGTTTTATTATTACAGAGAAAAGGGAATCATTTAACCATGAAATAAACCCAATAGGGCTGTTCTGCCCCAATAAGGGGTAATTATATCTTAGTTGGGATCAAGTACAGGTACTGTTTTATTATTACAGAGAAAAGGGAATTATTTAACCATTAAATAAACCCAATAGGGCTGTTCTGCCCCAATAAGGGGTAATTATATCTTAGTTGGGATCAAGTACAGGTACTGTTTTATTATTACAGAGAAAAGGGAATCATTTAACCATGAAATAAACCCAATAGGGCTGTTCTGCCCCCAATAAGGGGTAATTATATCTTAGTTGGGATCAAGTACAGGTACTGTTTTATTATTACAGAGAAAAAGGAAATCAGTTTTAAAATTCTAAATTATTTGATTAAAATAGAGTCTATGGGAGATGGCCTTTCCATAATTTGGAGCTTTCTGGATAATGGGTTTCCGGATAAGGGATCCCATACCTGTAGTAGCAAAGAGGCACAACAGGCCTATAAAAGAAGAGATTGGTGCCTTCAAAGCTGTCTCTACTAACTTTATACCTTTCTGGTCTTGGTTGCCTTCTCCATGGCTGTCAGTAGAGGAGTCAGTGGGGATATGTTAGTTGTTTCCTGGGCATGCCCAGTGCTGGTCAGTAAGGGGAACACAGACTTCAAGACAGGGTTCAGTGATGGGGGTGGGTATCTTGGCAGAAGACTCCTGTACGTCTGCCTGGTCATCTCAATATCCGTAGGTAGCAAAACCACTGACTACTGAACCCCCCCTACTACCCCTGTGGGGTTCCCCTGGAAAACTGGTCAGATGAATGGATCCAAATAGAATTATAGCATAAAGCCTGTTTCAGTCTGTACGAGAGATTGGGGCATTGGGCCCATTGAGTTGGATGAAATGGCCGGTACCAGTAGGAATAAATACTGACCTGTAAGAGTTCAGCGTATAGTGTATGGGCACTCATAGCGACGGCATTAACGTTCCCTTCTCTCTCACACAGAATTCTGTATATTTCAGAGAATGATTTGCCAGGTGCATCCTGGGTGCGACGTGTTCCAGAAGCCAAAGACTCGGATGGATCTGACCTGCTGTTTGATGGACGATTGTGAATTTAAAAATAATAGAAAATATGGACTCTTAACTCCTCCCCTTCGTGATAACAAGTGAATTTGCCCCTTGATTATACCCCCGTCAAATGCCCCTCAAACCTTGGCTCCCTATTGGTTATTGTAGCCTGATCCTTCCTATTGGACCTTATTTATAGCTCCGCCCTTAGACTCTGCATTCCAAGTCCAATCCCCTAAAATGACTTCTTGTGTGAACCATTTGCTGCAAATGTTATTTCAAATCTGTGATAGAATTTCACATTCTGTTTCACTGGAAAAACTCCAGTGTTTCCACAAGGAAAAATAAATAAACACAATAAAAACATGCCTATTGGCTCCAATACATTTGCCTCAATGTTGGCAAAAATGTGGTCATTTTGTGAGTTTTTGTGAGGTTTCCAGAATTCTTTTGGTGAAGCAAAATGGCGCAATGATCCAAATCCTGAGGAACAGAAGAGATGTCAGTGGCACAAACACAGAAGATGGAGGGAGGGGGTTACACACTGCCAGGAATAACTGTAAGATGATTATTTCCCAGCAATCCCACCCCTAATAAATACACAATATCCCAACACACAGGCACCTTGTATAGATGTGTAATGGGGGGGACTCATTGGTTCCAGAAGCCTAGGAAGAAAGTTTATGACCACCAGTGTCGCACTGGCCCACCAGGATACCAGGAAAACTCCTGGTGTGCCCAGGGGTCAGTGGGCCCTCCTGCTCTTCACCATTTGTCCTGCTTCATGGCCATTCCCTATTTATGAATGGGAACAAAGAGGAGAAATAGATGGAAGAATAGATGCTAGTGTGTAATTAAAAATAATAGGAGAATAAAGAGGTTGGGTGAAGGAAGGAGGGGTAATAGTTAGTGGGCCTGTGGGCTAAGGCTTTCTGGTGGACCCTGGGGTCCCAGTCCGACACTGATGACCACGGCATCCTTACTCTAGCCTTACTAACCAATAACATGTGTGACACTATCATTCCTGTGACAAATACCCCCATTATGAATGATAACTCGATATCTCAAATAAAGAAAAACATGTACAGTAACAAAGTCAAAATATAGACTCAGGTGGTAAATATTTAAACAATATTAAAGAATAGAAATTGCAGAGGCCATTATATCTATGCCAGCAGGGAAATCCCCCGGTCCTGATGGATTTGGCATCGAATGGTACAGGCTCCATATTCGCCAGCTGGTTCCCAAACTACTAGAAACATTTATGTATGCACACGAAAACTTTCTACTCTCGCCCTCCTTCTCCGAAGCAACCATTATTGTCTTACCCAAACCAGGCAAAGAACCCATCCTCTGTGCCTCATATAGGCCCATATCGCTTTTAAACACTGAAATTAAGATCCTAGCCAAAATCCTTGCAAGAAGACTAACAAAGGTAATCACTACACTGGTTCACCCAGACCAGTCTGGTTTTATGCCCTCCAAGTCTACGGCCATTAACATTCGCCGCCTCTACTTTAACTTGCAAATAAACCATGAAAATGGAGGATCCGGCTTGGTAGTGTCCCTCGACACTGCTAAGGCGTTTGACTCCATCGAATGGCCCTACTTATGGGAAATTTTAATCAGACTAGGATTTGGCCCTAGTTTCGTAAAATGGATCCACCTGTTATACAGCAAACCCATGGCAAGAATAAAAGTGAACGAAGTACTATCCTCCCTGTTCAGGCTAACCAGAGGAACTAGGCAGGGATGTCCCCTATCCCCCTTGCTATTCTCTCTAGCCATAGAACCAATGGCTATATTAATTAGACAGAACCCAGAGATACAAGGGCTTAAATACAAAGGCATTGAAGAAAAGATCTCTTTATATGCTGACGACACCCTGTTATACCTAGCCGACCCAATAAAATCCCTAGAAACAACCCTTAATACCATCTCTCTATTTGGAAAGTTCTCAGGCTTACAGATAAACTGGGATAAATCCCAAATCCTTCCACTTACAGCCCGAGCATCTTAATCTATAAACCCTGCAATTAATCTCAAGACAGTGGACACCTTCAAGTACTTGGGAATCAATATACACAAAGACCCCACAAATCTCCTTAAACCTACAACCTCTCATACAACAAATGAAAAACACACTATCACACTGGTCCGCACTACCCCTTACACAAATCGGCAGAGTTAATATATGCAAGATGATATATCTCCCCAAACTACTCTATGTCTTTACCAACTCGCCTTGCTACATCCCCAAAACCACACTACGAACAATAGACCGTATACAAGCTGACTTCGTCTGGGCCAAGAAAGCTCCAACAGTAGCTAGGACTACTCTCCATGCATCAACCTCACAACTAGGATTAGCAATGCCCAACTTAGAATTCTACTATCTTGCAGCACAGGCAGTACACGCTGCAAACTGGAAAACATTTGACACTGAAAACCCGGCTTCTCTACTAGAAGCACTGTATTTTGGCTCCATTGAATCCTTACACCATGCTCTATATAGACCAAGCAAATGTCTACCCCCCTAATACCTCTTTTAAATGCCACCAAAAAAACCTGGGACATGATGTATAAAGCCAACGTAAAAAACTCAGTCTCACCTGACACACCTCTGTGGCACAATACCCTTCTTAAAAACTTTGCAACTTTTGGGAAAGGCGCTGCATGGGCAAGAGCAGGGGTCAAACAACTCCCCCACCTACTACACTCAGGATCCCTAAAAACCTGCAAGCAATTCCAGGAACTTCCTGCCCTGGCGGACCTGTCGGTGCTCAGTTACATGCAAATACGACACCTCTTCCTTACACAATTTCAGCAAGATACCCACCCTATACAATACACGACAGTAGAAAACATAATCTCTGCTCCAGACAAGCTTAAAACCCTCTCCAAAACATATGCAGCAATCACATCTCACAAATATGACCCCAGACCCAGAGTCAAACTCAAATGGGAAACAAGTGGCCTCCACCTAGACCCAGATGACTGGGAAGAGGTGATAGACAATCTCTATTCCCCATTAATAAGCACAAGAGACAAACTAATTCAATTCAAAATTATACACCAAACATACTTAACACCTAAGAAACTACACCAGATGGGTCGCTTGGAACACTCCCAATGCCTTCGCTGCAATGAACCTGATGCTGATTATATGCACTTGCTTTGGAATTGCCCAGACATCCAGAGATTCTGGCAACAAGTCATGCGCTTCCTAGCAGACGAACTTTCCTTACCTCAAGTTTTAAATCCAATCACATGCTTGCTGAGCCTGGTGGACTCCCTACTACCAAAGACAGCCTCGAGATCACTTATGAGAGCTCTGCTATTCTATGCAAAAAAAACTGTGGCCTTACACTGGATGGGTCCCCTACCTCCTACTTTAAATAAATGGATAAAGCTGATTAACTCACAACTGGAACTCTACAGGTTAACATATCTAGCCAGGGGATGCCCACTAAAGTTCGAGAAGATTTGGAACCCCTGGTTGGAGTCTCCAGCAACAACTGTCTAAAGCACCACAACACTCTCTAGATCCCCTACTTCCCCTCCTCTCTTCCCTCCTTCTCTCTTTCTTCCTTCTATCAATTCTTTTGTTTATAAAAAACTCAATAAAAGTTGACTATTAAAAAAAAAACAATATTAAAGAAGAAGGAAAGGTAAAAACTCAGTAGCTTTATCAGAAAGGTCTATGTAAATACAGCTGTAAGCACTTACAGAGTCCTCTATCAAAAGAAACATGGGATTCCTTTCCTTCTACTCTGTACGCATGTATTAGACTTCCTTCTCTCAGCTCAAACCTCCAGGGCTAGGGCTTGAGAATGCTCATCTTGTTCCTCTCCCCCTCCCTTCACCCCCTCCCCTCTCTGCTGTAATCTGAGCCAAGAGCACGGAGATGTAGGCAGGAAGTGAAATCAGACCAAGCTAAAATGGCAGCTGCTATCTTAAACAAATACATTGAACTTCTAGGGCTGTTACTCAGGCAGGAAAAGCTTTCTTTAGAACAAATAAAGCGTTTTAGCACTATTGTGGTTAATCTATTGGGAAGAAACGGCATCAGTAAATGCTACAAGGCACTGGAATTAGACTTTAATTGCCATTTACAAGAATTAGAAATGCATGCCAACCACATTAACCTTTATGTATGTACAATTCCAACATAATCATCAGCTCTGGCTGGAATCAAACCAGCGGCCCAGCACTCCTAGGACAATGCCAGCTGCTCCTCCACTGTGCCATCTTCTATAGGGTCTCAGTACAGAGAAAATAAAAGGCCAATAACTCACAGATAGGGAAGGGGGTGTAGAAGGCAAGGCGTTATCCCAGGGGCAGTGAGATTTGCACAGGATTCTGGGGGATCCACGCCAAGACCACCGGTTGCAAATACACAAATATTACAAATAGACAGTATCTTGCATTAGGTACATTCACTTATTGAACGTATGAACATACATCTATGGACACAAACACCAACCTGAAGGAGGGCAGAGTCTATTTTACTCAATAGAAAGGACACATCATTATTATTATTATTATTATTTATTACATTTTTGGAACAGGAATAAGAGGTGCCAATCAGAGTATGCGCTGTAGGCTGTGCCCCCCCCCCCCCCCCCCGGATGTAAAATGGTCCCGAAGCCGGAGAATGGCATTGGGAAATATTGGTGTTTGATGGATACTTGTGAATTCCAGATGGACCATATTATAACACAGAGTGACTGCAACTAATATGGAAATATTAAACATACTCAGAGAATCTGCCCCTTTGGGATCTCAAGTGAATTTTGCACTAATTCAGTGATGCCCCCTTGTGCCCACACATGTCATGGTCCAGGCCTGAGTCTCTGCATGAGGTCTATCAACCAATCACTTTATGCAATATTCAAGTAAATATATATTCAGTCCTGTTCAAATGAGCAAAAATAAGAAGCAGTTGTGTTTGGAACATTGTGTCTGTTCATTAAGAGCCCATACAATATACACTGCCCCCTTACAGGTTAGTTGCTCAGGTTTGGTGCAATTCCCTAACATAAGATCTGAATCTCGCTGCCTCGGGGATGTCCCTTTCCCACCCCTGTGAGTTATAGAAAAGTGCAGTCTATACAGCCCATCTGCCCCCTTCTTTTATTTTCTGCCCCCTGAGAGATGGAGGTGAGTGGCCCTTTCCCAAACACTGGGCCCTTGGTTTAATTCCAATCAGAGTGTTACCTGCATACAAAGCAATCAATCAAATCTTTAAGTAGTCTCATCAACACTAAGTGCTGATTGGTTGTATTTGGAAACATGGTTGATGCAGTTCAGCTCCTAGTAATTCAGCCACTAATCCTGTCGTAGTTGCCCATTGGATGTTTTTTTCCATCTCAGTTGTGGATCTGTCACCTACACAATTACCATTGGCTTCCTCTATACTTCCCTGACCAATGTGCTCCTTCCCCACTCACCGAGCTTCACCAGAGCTTTTCTACTCAGAGTGACATTTGGCCAATATCCTTTTCATTATTTATCATCCAATTAATGGTGGTCCAGGGGATGTTAAGGGTTTGGGTTATTTTCCCAGTCCACCCCTGATTGGTGCTTCTCCAGAACTTCATCCCAGACCTTTTTCCCTAAGCTCTTTGGTCTTCATGATGCCAGAGCTCATTGGGTTCTCCAACAACTGTGGAGCTTTCCAGAAACCCCACTTGTGCCAATGCCTGAGTATAGTTTGGCCGCCCTTGTTCATCTCAGTGATGGAATTTGCATCTTGTTTGAGTTGTTTGTATGTGTGAGTGTCTGTTGTGTGAGTGTGAGAGGGTCCCAGTGCTGTCAGCTGGGTGTCCTCTTTGTAACATCTTCTCACAAGATTTGTCTCTTGTGCAAACCTATAAATATAATTCTTAGTAACTTTCTAATAAATGTTAATTGAATGATTATCCATGATTGTCCATGCTGGAGGAAGTGATGCTCGTGGCAAGGGACAGAAACGCTGCTTGGAAGGAAATTTGTTTGCCCCTAGTTGGGCTTTAGCCAAAGACAAATCTCATCAAATCAGGGAAATAAAACCCGGTTGGTTTCAGCTGCAGCCCAAGAAACCCAAATAAAATCCATTGCGGCATCACAAGAACTTACTGGATGGATCGGCAAGTCCTCTGGGATTGGGTGAGCAGCAATACACCGGCCTATCAAATTCATTCTGAGCTTTCTCCTCACAGGATTTTGTTAGCAAACAATCTTCGATCAGGTACCCATAATTAGGGATGCACTGAATGCCACGTGCGCAGCAACTTTTAACCCTTCATGATCCTAATTAGCATATGCTAATTCAGATTCGGTTCGGGATTCGGCAGAATCCATCAGGGTGGGTTCGGGGGTCGGCCGAATCCAAAAAAGTGGATTCGGTGCATCCCTACCCATAATACATGGGGCCTGTACAAACGGGGAAATGATGATATTGCATTAAACTCTGAATAACGGCACAATTCTTACTGATAGAGACTGATTTCAGTTTTAGAAAACCTTCCTGCCATTAAACCTGGAAACCAGAAATTATAACCCATTTCCATTTATATCCACCTACAGTAAGTTCTATATAAACTCTAAATATAGGATTTATTTTCAAGAATAATTATTTAAATACAAATAATAAGAAGAAAAGATTTGCAATCTACATTCAACCATAGTAGGTATTTTATTGTTGAGTTGTTGTCACTTTGTGTGGTTTAGGGGAAATTCTGAAGTACTTTTTGGTTAATAAAAAACTGATATACCAAACGGGCCATATTTACCATATCGGAATTGGGGGGCCACTGCCTTTTGGCTTTATAAGGGTTTCCCTTGGTTGCCTATGTCACAACCTCAGGGCCGTGAGTTCCCAGACATAGGGCAGGACCCAAAGAGCAAACAGTTGGTATCACAGGATGAGGCGTTTATTGGAGAAATGGCAAGTAGCCATCAGCAGGTTCCCATAAGCCAGTAGGTGGTAGCCAGCCTGCACTCTTGTTCCTTAGGGAATAGGGAAATACACACAGTTGGGGGGAATCTTCTTGCCGCAGCTAAGGTAGATTCCAGGGGAACACAGGGGAGGGGGTCCTGCCGTAGCTAAGGTTACACCCCAGACAAAAGGCTCCTTGGAACTCTTGGCAGCCACCTTTGTAGCCAGAAAGGGAACAGCCCCTGTCGTAAAACCAAAACAGGATTTGACTCCTTCTGCCAACCCAAAGGCAGCTTCCAGAGGGGCCAATCATAGCTAATCCCACTGGGCCTATGGGAAGCCACCTAGTGAGCATGCCTAGTTCAGTCTTTTGCATTTACTAGACAGAGCACTGCTCTCACAAGGGGTAACTATGTGTATTGTGTCACTATGGGGTCTGGCTCTGTGTGCCCTCACAATAGGGGCAATTACATGGGGAGGGCCAGACAGAGCCGGCTGGCTACACACAATACACACCTAGATGAGATTAACCTACACAATGCATCTGCTACCACAGGTAGGAGGGGGCAGGGGGTACATTTCAGCATAAACAGAAATACAGTATCTCATGGTTTCATCCAACTTATACAGTTTGTTATGTCACAGCCTATATGGAAAAAAAACAGTAAAAAGTGCGTCTAAATCTTAGTGAGGGCACTTAATGATGGCAGAGGGGCAGTTGTGCTTAGAGGGCTGAAGGAACCCTGAGGAACAAAGTCTGAAACAGACAGAGGTGACAGTAGGTGGAGACAAAGGATCAACAATAGAGAAGAAACAGAAGGGAGGTGAGTGAATACTGTGAGGTTTGATATAATACCCTATATTCTCATATCGATATAATCATATATTCATATGTGCATGTATTTTGATACTTTGATACACTTTGATACTTAGCAAATCATACTCCATTTTGGAAATATATCTCCATTTTGTAACAGCAACCAGCAAGGCTTGAACATCCCATAATAGTTGTTTTTCCCAAATAGTACCCTTGCACAGCTTGCACCTTACGAAATACACGTTTTGAAAAACAACGTAATCTTATCTATGCGCTGACGCCTCTTCTACTCCTTGTGTCCTCCTTAAAATTCCTGTCCCGCATTAACCATCCTTGTAGGCCATCCTTGAAGCTCATGAGGTTCTACTCTATTTTTTTATAATGATCCCTTTGTATCTGCACGTACACAAGGGGTATAAAAACATCATGTCAGAATAAACTGAACAAGTTTGAACTTCCATTGTGGTCGGGTCCTTCTTGTTCCCGTATATACGTCTTTGTCCCGGCAGGAGGGCTCCCTCAGGTCACTACACTTACAGTCTGTGGTCAGGAACCCTAACAAATACTTTGATCTTAAAATCCCAAAAAGATACCTAAAAACCCACCATAAAACCTCAATGAGACACCAAGGAAGTGTGAACTGGAGTTGAGGGACTGAACTCTAATGGGACTGCGGGGCCACCCCATGGAGATCCCACATCTCTCTGCAATAGAAGAGATACCCTACAGGCCAGCACTGACCCCCTCAGGAGTAGAGTTGCCCCCTGGTTTGTATTTGTTTCTAGAAGCTCTAGAAACGTTACCCCTGATAGTCATGTCATTAATATGGTTGATATAAAATAGTTGGGACAATCTTGAGTCCTTTAAAGAGAAATAATGCTGAATGGGCCCACAGATCCCCTGTTTTTCCTTCTATTTTTACTTTCTCTATTGTAATCATTTTCTGTTTCATCACTGGAGACCAAACCTGCACAACATATTTTGGATGGGGCTTTTTAAAGAGCAAGACTGACCCCCCTCCTCCCGTGACACACACACATTCCTGGTACCCCTCTCTCTATGCTGAAGGTTTGGGGTTTAAACCCCTGCGCCCCAAGTTATAACTGGTGAGATTCTACTTATCTCTTTGTAATTCCTGTGCACAGTTTGACTACGGTTAAGACATTTTTTTAATTACTTGCAATTATCCTGCACCAATGAGCAACTTTTCCCCCATTACACATCTATACAAGGTGCCTGTGTGTTGGGATATTGTGTATTTATTGGGGGTGGGATTGCTGGGAAATAATCATCTTACAGTTATTCCTGGCAGTGTGTAACCCCCTCCCTCCATCTGTTGTGTTTGTGCCACTGACATCTCTTCTGTTTCTCAGGATTTGCTTCTTCTCCTTGGATCATGGGAATCCCCGTTGGGCTTATTGTCCGGCTCTGCTGAGCCCCAATATGGCAATGGGATTGGCTCCCCCAATACATGGGATATAAACGCATAATGTAGGCAGGAAGAACAAAGAAATTCACACTCATATAATTAGCAGAGATTTTATTTCTACTGGATCATTCTATGGGGCCATTGGCTGATAGACTTGGTGCAGAGTCTCAGGCCTGAGCTGTAATGTTCAGCAGAAAGAGTCGGGGGGTACAGTAAGTAGGCGGAGCCAAGGTGTGTGGGCAACTATAGGTGCATCATAGCAAATCTACTGTGGGCTCTATAATAATCCACCCCCCCTGGGCTTCACAAGAATCCATCAAACAGCAAGATTTCCGCTGCCCTTTCTCCGGCTCCCGGAACACGTTGCACCCAGAAGGGCCAGAGCACTCGATTCTCTGAAAGATGCTCCGCTCTGTTCAAATGAGCAAACCGTTGTGTTTGGAACATTGTGTCTGTTCAATAAGAGCCCCTACAATATACACTGCCCCCTACAGGTTAGTGTTACATGATACAATAGTAGTTTTCAACGTTTCATACAAAATGGGGCAAATGTGTTACAGATCAAGGTCCCAAATGCAGAAAAATTCAGTAAATCTCAAATGTATTCAAAATCGAATTTCTTTGCTTTATTAAACTGCAAAATCTCGAAGATTCAATGAAAATCTCCGCCACTTGAGGGAAGGGAAACTTCAGCATTCTAGCACTTTTTAAAAAAATTTTTATTCTTTGAGATTCCAAGACATTTGAGGTTTTACAGCCCCCAATAAAATTGAATGGAACAATGAGATTTTTGTTGCAATTTGTTTGCCCCTAGTTGGGATTTTAGATTCAGCCAAAGACAAAGCTCATTAATTGTGGAAATAAAACCCGGTTGGTTTCAGCTGCAGCCCAAGAAACCCAAATAAAACCCATTGAGGCATCACAAGAACTTACCGGATGGATCGGCAAGTCCTCTGGGATTGGGCGAGGAGAGTTTGGAGGCGCTGCAATACACCGCCCAATAGAAATCATTCTGAGCTTTGCCCTTACAGGATTTTGTTAGCACACAGTTGTCAATCAGGAACCCATAATACACAGAGTCTGGGGGGAAATAATGATATTAAACTCTGAATAACGGCACAATTCTTACTGTTTCTGATTTCACTGACTGATTTATAGCCACGTACAGTTCTACTGAAACTTTAAATGTAGGATTTACATTGAAAAAAAATGGATTTAAATACAAATAATAAGAATAAAAGATTTCCCAAGTTAAAAAACCAAAAGGGATTTCAGACCAATGACTTTCCCTGAGCCAGTGTCACATGACTGGGAGAAAGGATCTCATTGGGGAGTGGGAAACGGCTCTTAATTCTTTGCCCAAATCTTGCGCTGCGGATGGAGATGTTACTGTTCATACAGTTTATGGGCAGTGGGTCAGAACCACGGATGCTGGGGGGGGGTGGGAATCGGAGCTAAAAATGGCTGGGGGGTAAGTTCCCTGTTAAGTGCACCCACTGTTACACAAATATTAATATGACACAAATAAAAGAAATATATGTATATATGTTACTTCCCTGTGTTGCCAAACAGACATATTTGGAATTCCGTATCTGGTAGAATTGGTCTATAAGGCGTTATATGTTGGACCGTGCATTCCAGGGTGGCACCTAGAGAGATTGGGGGCGATAGTGTTAGATACACACCCATTGCTGATCATGGAAATTTGTCCTATTCCCTAATCTGTAATGTAACCTGTAATTAATGGTATAATAATTAACCTGCAATGTAGGGAATAGCAAATTCTGCCCTGAGGGAAAATGGCCGAATTAACTGCAGGCGCTGGAATGAGTGAAGATGAGCAGTTACAGGAATAGAAGGTTCTGTGTCCGGCAGTAACGTCCTTTATAGGTCCCTGTGGCCCCGACCTACAGTAAGATGGCCGCTTTTGTACAGGGGGGTTAGGGGCCCTGTATTATGGGCCCATGAGTTCCATGGCCTGTATCAGTCCTAGAACCCTTGGAGTTGCATGATGGGATTAAATACTTCGTCTGTGTCCTTATTCCTTTATCCTTCTACTTTACAGTTATCCCATTATCCTGTATATAATGCAAACTAAACACAATGTAAATGTAATTTCTCATTATCCTAAACCCCCCACCTTCTAGCAGTGATCATTAATGTCCCAGCAGCCAATCACATATTAGTCTGCAACTTACCCAGAGGGACCCAATAGAGTAGGAGCAGCAATGCCATAGGGGGAACGGACCCCATTCTGTGTGTGAAGGAGATGAAATGGGGAATTCAGTGGAATGAAGTTGAAGGAAAGCCAATAATCTGGGTGTCTGGGTTACAGAAAGGAAAATATAAAGTTCTTTATTTACATATTCAATAACATGACTGAGAATGCTTCAGTATTTACTTTGCTGTATCTGTGTATCTCCTGCTTCCCAACACAATTAAAGCTCTATATAATAAGAGAATACAACATACAGATGCAGCCAGCAAGTTTTCAGATTTTGTCTCACCATGTCCAGATGCCATTTTTTGAGTGTTCAATCCTGCCTCTAGATGGTGCTAGAGTGCAAAGACTTGCCAGTTAAAGACAACTGGGGCCACAGACCTGACGCCACCTGGTGGTGAATTTGGTATTTTTTCTCCCTGTGTCAACTGGAAAAGACATAACACAAAAACACGGTAAAGGAACTTGGCTGCATCTGTAGTAACACAGTAAGTTAAGCGGAAAAAAGACACATTCCCATCAAATTCTACCTTTTTGTCTAAATAAACCCTGCCCAACTGCTACTGATCGAGGGGGAGGCAAAAACCCTTTCCTAGCCCAGTCCCTGAGTCAACTAGTACTGATTTACCCTGTACTTCCTCACTTACTAAAAACCCACCCCACCCATCCATATACCTATCTAATTTATCAGCCAGTAATCAGAATGGTGCCCTTCTGTCTACTGGAATACCCTTCTCATATCATTACTGCCCCCCCCTATATATAGTGCCCCCCCTTAACTGCCCCTTCCCCAGTGTAACCAATCCCAACTGGGCCAGCCTTTCCCCATAACTGAGCCCATTCCCTTTATCAGCTTAGTCGCTCTTCCCTGTACTCTCTCTATTTCATTACTGCCCCCCCTTATATATTTATATATAGTGACCCCCCCTTAACTGCCCCCCCCCCAGTGTAACCAATCCCAACTGGACCAGCCTTTCCCCATAACTGAGCCCATTCCCTTTATCAGCTTAGTCGCTCTTCTCTGTACTTTCTCTATTTCATTACTGCCCCCCCTTATATATTTATATATAGTGCCCCCCCTTAACTGCCCCTTCCCCAGTGTAACCAATCCCAACAGCCTTTCCTCAGACTTTCCAAGTTTTTATCAGCTAATGTCCCACTTGAGCACTGGAGACCAGAACTGAACAGCATATTCTAGATGGGGCCTTACCAGCGCTCTGTAAAGGGGAAGAATAACCCCCTCCTCCCGCGAATCTATACCCCATTTAATACAGCTTAATACCCTGTTTGCCCTTGGTGCTGCTACCTGGCATTGCTTGCTACAGCCAAGTTTATTACCCATAAGTACCCCCAGGGTCCTTCCCCATTATGGATTTGCCCAGTGCAGTCCCATTAAGGGTATAAGTGGGGGCATATAGTTACACCCCAGGGGCATGACCTTACCTTTATCCGCATCAAAATATATATATATAATGAGAAATCTCACTCACCGGCACTGACTCTTCCCAGAGGTGTCTCTGTGCCTTTGTGCCCCTCCTATTTATATGGAATAAGTATTTATTCTCCAGCCTCAGACCCCCCACTATATTAAACCTCCAATCAGCATCTAACAGATGTCCCATAGTGAGAAGGAATCAGAGAAGTCCCCTCCCTGAATCTGCCCTGGTCATGTGATCTGTTATTGGCAGAGGCTCAGGGCACAAGGTACAGACAGTTCTGCTCTTCATTCAGCCATAGTAGGTATTTTATTGTTGGGTTGGGGTCCCTTTGTGTGGTTTAGGGAAAATTCTGAAGTACTTTTTGGTTAAAAACAAACTGATATGCCAAACGGGGCCATATTTACCATATTGGCATTGGAGGGCCACTGGGGCTGGGGGCAGGGTTGTGCTGAGGTTCGGTGCCTAGGGTGGTGCTGGGCCCAAATACAGCTCAGTTCCCAGATGCCATAAACAATAAGAGAGGAAATATAAAAATGTGGCACAAGGGGGTCTCAGGATAGGACTTTTTTCTCAATCATCTTCTTTGGATTTGTCTCTAAATTCCATCCTCGTATGTGGAGCCTGATGTGATGGGAACATCTACTCTTGTGACTGTGCAGGTATAAGGGCATCTAAATCTTAGTGAGGGCACTTAATGATGGCAGAGGGGCAGATGTGCCAGAGGAACAAAGTCTGGAACAGACAGAGGCGACAGTTGGTGGAGACAACGGATTAACAAATTATTTTACTAAAATGGAGTCTATGGGAGATGGCCTTTCCATAATTCAGAACTTTGTTTATGATGGGTTAACTGATAAGGGGTCCGATACCTGTACTGTAAGTTCCACTAGGGTATTGGGTAAATAAATACTTAACTGCTCTCTGTAATGTTATTGAATATGTAAATAAAGAATTTTATACTTTCCTTTCCAAAACCCACGCACTCAGATTATTGGATCAACTTCATTGAATTTTCCATTTCATCTCCTTCACACACAGAATGGGGTCTGTTCCCCCTATGGCATTGCTGCTCCTACTCTATTGGGTCCCTCTGGGTAAGTTGCAGACTAATATGTGATTGGCCGCAGTCTGGGAATATTAATGATCACAGCTAGAAGGTGGGAGGGCCAGGATAATGACAAATTACCTTTACATTGTATTTAGTTTATATATAAGAATAGACTAACTGTAACATAGAAGGATAAAGGAATAAGGACACAGACAAAGTATTTAATCCCATCATGCAACTCCAAGGGTTCTAGGACTGATACAGGCCATGGAACTCATGGGCCCATATTGCAGGGCCTCTAACCCCCCTGTACAAAAGCGGCCATCTTGCTGTAGGTCGGGGCCACAGGGACCTATAAAGGACGTTACTGCCGGACACAGAACCTTCTATTCCTGTAACTGCTCATATTCACTCATTCCAGCGCCTGCAGTTGATTCGGCCATTTTCCTTCAGGGCAGAATTTGCTATTCCCTACATTGCTGGGATTTGTATTTTACACCCAAACTGATAAAAAAAAATCCCCTATGTCCCAGTGTGGCAGAATCTGGTTGGTGGGAGAGGAGAGACAGTCTGTATTATTGCTCTGTGTAACCACATGGAAACGAGAGGTTAATTGTTATACAGTTAATTACAGGTTACATTACAGATTAGGGAATAGGACAATATTTCCATAGTCAGCACTGGGTGTGTATCTAACACTATTGCCCCCAATCTCTCTAGGTGCCACCCTGGAATGCACGGTTCTACATTCAATGCCTTTTATACCAATTCTACCAGATACTAAATTCCTGATCTGTCTGTTTGTCAACAGGAGTGAGTAACATATATAAATATATTTCTTTTATTTGTTTCCAAAAACAAAACATTGAGTTAATGACCTGATCTTACCAGGGAACTAACCCCCCCCCCCCCAGTAACGTCTCCATCCGCAGCGCATGGATTTGGGCAAAGAATAAAGAGCCGTTTCCCACTTCCCAATCAGATCCTTCCTCCCGGTCATGTGACACTGACTCAGGGAAAGGGTCATTGGTCTGATATCCCTTTTTCTTTTTTTATTTGTTTGTTATTTTTATTATTGTTTATCTAAACAACTTATTTTATATATAAATTCTGTATTTAGAGTTTATATAGGACTTACTGTATGTGGTTATAATGGAAGTGAGATTATTAATGCAATATCATGATTTCCCCCCTTTGTACAGGCTCTTTGTATTTTGGTTTCTTGGCGGAAGGATGTATGGTAACAAAATCCTGCAAGCAGAGCTTTTACACTAATTTAATTAGGCCGGTGTATTGCAGAGCCAACAGTAACGGCTTCCGGAATCCCAGACCAACGGGGAATCCATCCGGTAAGTTCTTGTGATGGGTTTTATTTGGGTTTCTTGGGCTGCAGCCGAAACCAACCGGGTTTTATTTCTGAGATATGATGGGATTTCAATCCCTCTCACTGCTGGTTCCGACTACATGCACCACTGAAACAACACAATGAGCATCTCCAACCTAGACCCTAGGGAATGGTTTCATGCTTGTGTTTCTCCCCAACATTTATTACATTTATATGTTGCTCATGGGTAAAAAAACATTGGGGGACCCCTGGTATATGTGGTCACAGCCAGCAGTGTAGAAAGGGAAAGATAATGCTTTTATTAGCAACCATATTTACACATAAGTTTAAAATTATTAACTATATTTTAGTTCTTATGCTAAGAATTATATTCATACATTGTCACAAAGACCAAGTGTTTTGCCACAATGTCATAAAGAGAATACACAGCTCCGAGCTCAGAGCACGCAGTAATTAACTTCTCCTTAAAACTGGGTGAAATCATGCAATTAACTTCCCCTTGAAAGTGTGTGAAATAGAAAACAATGATGGGATTAACTTCCCCTTGAAAGTGTGTGAACTGTAAAATAATGAGGGGATTAACTTTCCCTTGAAAATGTGCAAAATAGAAAACAATGATGGGATTAACTTCCCCTTGAAAGTGTGTGAACTGTAAAATAATGAGGGGATTAACTTTCCCTTGAAAATGTGCAAAATAGAAAGCAAAGATGGGATTAACTTCCCCTTGAAAATGTGTGAAATAGAAAACAATAATGGGATTAACTTCCCCTTGAAAATGTGTGAAATAGAAAACAATGATGGGATTAACTTCCCCTTGAAAATGCGAGAAATAGAAAGCAATGATGGGATTAACTTCCCCTTGAAACTGTATGAAATAGAAAACAATGATGGGATTAACTTCCCCTTGAAACTGTATGAAATAGAAAACAATGATGGGATTAACTTCCCCTTGAAAGTGTGTGAAATAGAAAACAATGATGGGATTAACTTCCCCTTGAAAATGTATGAAATAGAAAACAATGATGGGATTAACTTCCCCTTGAAAGTGTGTGAAATAGAAAACAATGATGGGATTAACTTCACCTTTAAAGTGTGTGAACTGTAAAATAATGAGGGGATTAACTTTCCCTTGAAAATGTGCAAAATAGAAAGCAAAAATGGGATTAACTTCCCCTTGAAAATGTATGAAATAGAAAACAATGATGGGATTAACTTCCCCTTGAAAGTGTGTGAAATAGAAAACAATGATGGGATTAACTTCCCCTTGAAAGTGTGTGAAATAGAAAACAATGATGGGATTAACTTCCCCTTGAAAGTGTGTGAACTGTAAAATAATGAGGGGATTAACTTTCCCTTGAAAATGTGCAAAATAGAAAGCAATGATGGGATCAACTTCCCCTTGAAAATGTGTGGAATAGAAAATAATGATGGGATTAACTTCCCCTTGAAAATGTGAGAAATAGAAAACAATGATGGGATTAACTTCCCCTTGAAAAGATGTGAAATAGAAAACAATGATGGGATTAACTTCCCCTTGAAAGTGTGTGAACTGTAAAATAATGAGGGGATTAATTTTCCCTTGAAAATGTGCAAAATAGAAAACAATGATGGGATTAACTTCACCTTTAAAGTGTGTGAACTGTAAAATAATGAGGGGATTAACTTTCCCTTGAAAATGTGCAAAATAGAAAGCAAAGATGGGATTAACTTCCCCTTGAAAATGTATGAAATAGAAAACAATGACGGGATTAACTTCCCCTTGAAAGTGTGTGAAATAGAAAACAATGATGGGATTAACTTCCCCTTGAAAATGTATGAAATAGAAAACAATGATGGGATTAACTTCCCCTTGAAAGTGTGTGAACTGTAAAATAATGAGGGGATTAACTTTCCCTTGAAAGTGTGTGAAATAGAAAACAATGATGGGATTAACTTCCCCTTGAAAGTGTGTGAACTGTAAAATAATGAGGGGATTAACTTTCCCTTGAAAATGTGCAAAATAGAAAGCAAAGATGGGATTAACTTCCCCTTGAAAATGTGTGAAATAGAAAACAATAATGGGATTAACTTCCCCTTGAAAATGTGTGAAATAGAAAACAATGATGGGATTAACTTCCCCTTGAAAATGCGAGAAATAGAAAGCAATGATGGGATTAACTTCCCCTTGAAACTGTATGAAATAGAAAACAATGATGGGATTAACTTCCCCTTGAAACTGTATGAAATAGAAAACAATGATGGGATTAACTTCCCCTTGAAAGTGTGTGAAATAGAAAACAATGATGGGATTAACTTCCCCTTGAAAATGTATGAAATAGAAAACAATGATGGGATTAACTTCCCCTTGAAAGTGTGTGAAATAGAAAACAATGATGGGATTAACTTCACCTTTAAAGTGTGTGAACTGTAAAATAATGAGGGGATTAACTTTCCCTTGAAAATGTGCAAAATAGAAAGCAAAGATGGGATTAACTTCCCCTTGAAAATGTATGAAATAGAAAACAATGATGGGATTAACTTCCCCTTGAAAGTGTGTGAAATAGAAAACAATGATGGGATTAACTTCCCCTTGAAAGTGTGTGAAATAGAAAACAATGATGGGATTAACTTCCCCTTGAAAGTGTGTGAAATAGAAAACAATGATGGGATTAACTTCCCCTTGAAAGTGTGTGAACTGTAAAATAATGAGGGGATTAACTTTCCCTTGAAAATGTGCAAAATAGAAAGCAATGATGGGATCAACTTCCCCTTGAAAATGTGTGGAATAGAAAATAATGATGGGATTAACTTCCCCTTGAAAATGTGAGAAATAGAAAACAATGATGGGATTAACTTCCCCTTGAAAAGATGTGAAATAGAAAACAATGATGGGATTAACTTCCCCTTGAAAGTGTGTGAACTGTAAAATAATGAGGGGATTAACTTTCCCTTGAAAATGTGCAAAATAGAAAACAATGATGGGATTAACTTCACCTTTAAAGTGTGTGAACTGTAAAATAATGAGGGGATTAACTTTCCCTTGAAAATGTGCAAAATAGAAAGCAAAGATGGGATTAACTTCCCCTTGAAAATGTATGAAATAGAAAACAATGACGGGATTAACTTCCCCTTGAAAGTGTGTGAAATAGAAAACAATGATGGGATTAACTTCCCCTTGAAAATGTATGAAATAGAAAACAATGATGGGATTAACTTCCCCTTGAAAGTGTGTGAACTGTAAAATAATGAGGGGATTAACTTTCCCTTGAAAGTGTGTGAAATAGAAAACAATGATGGGATTAACTTCCCCTTGAAAGTGTGTGAACTGTAAAATAATGAGGGGATTAACTTTCCCTTGAAAATGTGCAAAATAGAAAGCAAAGATGGGATTAACTTCCCCTTGAAAATGTATGAAATAGAAAACAATGATGGGATTAACTTCCCCTTGAAAGTGTGTGAACTGTAAAATAATGAGGGGATTAACTTTCCCTTGAAAATGTGCAAAATAGAAAGCAAAGATGGGATTAACTTCCCCTTGAAAATGTGTGAAATAGAAAACAATAATGGGATTAACTTCCCCTTGAAAATGTGTGAAATAGAAAACAATGATGGGATTAACTTCCCCTTGAAACTGTATGAAATAGAAAACAATGATGGGATTAACTTCCCCTTGAAAGTGTGTGAAATAGAAAACAATGATGGGATTAACTTCCCCTTGAAAATGTATGAAATAGAAAACAATGATGGGATTAACTTCCCCTTGAAAATGCGAGAAATAGAAAGCAATGATGGGATTAACTTCCCCTTGAAACTGTATGAAATAGAAAACAATGATGGGATTAACTTCCCCTTGAAACTGTATGAAATAGAAAACAATGATGGGATTAACTTCCCCTTGAAAGTGTGTGAAATAGAAAACAATGATGGGATTAACTTCCCCTTGAAAATGTATGAAATAGAAAACAATGATGGGATTAACTTCCCCTTGAAAATGTGAGAAATAGAAAACAATGATGGGATTAACTTCCCCTTGAAAGTGTGTGAAATAGAAAACAATGATGGGATTAACTTCCCCTTGAAAGTGTGTGAAATAGAAAACAATGATGGGATTAACTTCCCCTTGAAAGTGTGTGAAATAGAAAACAATGATGGGATTAACTTCCCCTTGAAAGTGTGTGAACTGTAAAATAATGAGGGGATTAACTTTCCCTTGAAAATGTGCAAAATAGAAAGCAATGATGGGATCAACTTCCCCTTGAAAATGTGTGGAATAGAAAATAATGATGGGATTAACTTCCCCTTGAAAATGTGAGAAATAGAAAACAATGATGGGATTAACTTCCCCTTGAAAAGATGTGAAATAGAAAACAATGATGGGATTAACTTCCCCTTGAAAGTGTGTGAACTGTAAAATAATGAGGGGATTAACTTTCCCTTGAAAATGTGCAAAATAGAAAACAATGATGGGATTAACTTCACCTTTAAAGTGTGTGAACTGTAAAATAATGAGGGGATTAACTTTCCCTTGAAAATGTGCAAAATAGAAAGCAAAGATGGGATTAACTTCCCCTTGAAAATGTATGAAATAGAAAACAATGACGGGATTAACTTCCCCTTGAAAGTGTGTGAAATAGAAAACAATGATGGGATTAACTTCCCCTTGAAAGTGTGTGAACTGTAAAATAATGAGGGGATTAACTTTCCCTTGAAAATGTGCAAAATAGAAAGCAAAGATGGGATTAACTTCCCCTTGAAAATGTATGAAATAGAAAACAATGATGGGATTAACTTCCCCTTGAAAGTGTGTGAACTGTAAAATAATGAGGGGATTAACTTTCCCTTGAAAATGTGCAAAATAGAAAGCAAAGATGGGATTAACTTCCCCTTGAAAATGTATGAAATAGAAAACAATGATGGGATTAACTTCCCGTTGAAAGTGTGTGAAATAGAAAACAATGATGGGATTAACTTCCCCTTGAAAGTGTGTGAAATAGAAAACAATGATGGGATTAACTTCCCCTTGAAAGTGTGTGAACTGTAAAATAATGAGGGGATTAACTTTCCCTTGAAAATGTGCAAAATAGAAAGCAATGATGGGATCAACTTCCCCTTGAAAATGTGTGGAATAGAAAATAATGATGGGATTAACTTCCCCTTGAAAATGTGAGAAATAGAAAACAATGATGGGATTAACTTCCCCTTGAAAAGATGTGAAATAGAAAACAATGATGGGATTAACTTCCCCTTGAAAATGTGTGAAATAGAAAACAATGATGGGATCAACTTCCCCTTGAAAATGTGTGGAATAGAAAATAATGATGGGATTAACTTCCCCTTGAAAATGTGAGAAATAGAAAACAATGATGGGATTAACTTCCCCTTGAAAAGATGTGAAATAGAAAACAATGATGGGATTAACTTCCCCTTGAAAATGTGTGAAATAGAAAACAATGATGGGATCAACTTCCCCTTGAAAATGTGTGAAATAGAAAACAATGGTGGGATCAACTTCCCCTTGAAAGTGTGTGAAATAGAAAACAATGATGGGATTAACTTCCCCTTGAAAATGTGTGAAATAGTAAACAATGATGGGATTAACTTCCCCTTGAAAGTGGGGGAAATGGAAAACAATGATGGGATTAACTTCCCCTTAAAATGTGTGAAGTTGAAAACAATGAGATTCATTTCCACTTAAAACTGGGTGAAATATAAAACAATAATGGATTAAGAATAATGTGTTTAAGGAAATCATTTTTTCCCCTCTGCAGCAAATTAGAGAGGCTTCAGATGGGGTTTTTGCCTTCCTCTGGATCAACTAGTAGTTAGGCAGGTTATATATAGGCATTATGGTTGAACGTGATGGACGTATGTCTTTTTTCAACCCAACTTACTATGTTACTATGTTACTATGTTAAATTTCTCCTTGAAAATGTGTGAAATAGAAAGTAATGAGGTGATTAACTTCCCCTTGAAAATGTGTCAATATCAGGCTGTCACTGACTGTTCTATTTCTGTATTATTCTAAGCCTCCATAGGGCTCAGTGGGTCTCAGCAGCGTAACCCCGGCGTACTTATTGTCAGTCTAAACAAGTCACATAAAGTTTTATAAACAACGTTCGTGTTTTTTTAAAACAAATCCCAAATTCGGATCTCACGTTAGGGAATTGCAGCAAAACTTGATCAACTTTGTTTCCCTGATCGTTTATTTAATGAGAATCTCAAACGGCTCCATTGGGATCCGCCAACAAACATCTCCATTCAGTTTCATTGGGGCAGTAAATAAAGTGCAAAATCAACGTCTGACCGCTGAGTGTTCCCTTCCCCATAGCGACTCGGCGGGTTTTATAGTTTTACAACTGCCCCTTCTTTATTCTCATTTGAACAGGGCTGAATATATATCAGAGAATCGAGTGCTCGGGCCCTGCGGGGTGCAACGTGTTCCGGGAGCCGCAGAGAGGACAGTGGAAATCTTGCTGTTTGATGGATTCTTGCCGACCAAGTGAGGGTGGATAATAATAAAGCCAATAAAATAATTCAGCTCTAATTAGATTTGCTATGATGCACCTATAGTTGCCCACACACCTTGGCTCCGCCTACTTACTGTACCTACAACTGCCCCCCGACTCTTTCTGCTGAACATTACAGCTCAGGCCTGAGACTCTGCACCAAGTCTATCAGCCAATGGCTCCACAGAATGATCCAGTAGAAATAAAATCTCTTCTAATTATATGAGTGTGAGTTTCTTTGTTCTTCCTGTCTACGTTGTGCGTTTATATCCCATATTGGGGGGAGCCAATCCCATTGCCATATTGGGGCTCAGCAGAGCTGGACAATAAGCCCAACGGGGATTTCCATGATCCAAGGAGAAGAAGCAAATCCTGAGGAACAGAAGAGATGTCAGTGGCACAAACACAACAGATGGAGGGAGGGGGTTACACACTGCCAGGAATAACTGTAAGATGATTATTTCCCAGCAATCCCACCCCCAATAAATACACAATATCCCAACACACAGGCACCTTGTATAGATGTGTAATGGGGGGGGGGCTCGTTGGTCTGCCAATGACTCAAAACTGTGCAGCCAATGGCTTCCAGCCAGGTATCTGTATGAATTGGGAATGGGGCGGGTACCGGTGGGATTCGGTGTATATAAATGTGAGGTTATAGACTTGGAATATATAAAGGCCCCTTATAAGATGAGGTTTAAAAAAGACAAACGTCCATCAAGTCCAACCTTTTTGCCTAAATTCAACCTGCCCAAGTGCTGAGCCCAAGAGCTAACGGATTTACAGGAAGGCGAAGTCTCTTATATTTGCCCCTGAAAAGAAAATTTCCCCCCCCTTTACTGGCAATCGGACCAGTCCCTGGATCAACTCCGTGCTAGGAGCTTATTTCAGTAACTTGGTATTTTCTCACTTTTTATGTATCTTTTATATATATTTATATTCCCTGGAATAAACCACTAGGGGAATTGTTCTCAGATCACTGGTTTTCCAGAAATGTTATTGGCACAAGCCTTGTTTGCTGCCAGCATTAAAAGTATGTACAGTATAGAGATCCACAGGGTCGTACTGGGCCAATGGGACACCAGGAAAGAAACCAGAAAGCCCTGGCCCTCGTTAGCCCCGCCTACCCAGATCTGATTCCCACCTACCGCCCCTTGCTGCCCTCCATCCCCCAATCACTGCAAATATGAGGGGGAAGGTGCTGGTGGGGCAAACAGGGCCCCTAAGGGGGTGTGGGGGCCCCTCAGGTAGCACCCTAGTCTGTCACTGGAAATCCTATTTCACTTTTATAACTATAAAGATAATAATAATAAAGTACTAAATGATAATAGGACCCCTTGGGACAGACTTGGGCCAATCAGCGATAGAGACGGATCATCAAACATTTGTAGATATGAAACTATAACACTAATTACCAGCTGTATTTCCCATGTGCGGTACATACAGCGAGTGCTTCATGGTAGAACATTCTGAGCGGAACTTCTGTCACTAGAGACCATAAATAATTTATTTCTGGTACATTTATATCCCCGAGGCTTTGAGACTGGGGCACAGCCATTACTGGTATTTATTCTGGAACTAAGCGCTGGAATTAACCTGTAAACCATTTAGTCGTTGTAATAATGGAAATGGACGTCCCCGTCTCTGTAATTAGCTTTATGCAAAGGCTGGCGGTTTAATGAATAATATATGAAGTGGGCGGTCCCACAAATAGGAAGGGAGATTTAGCCATCAGAGGAAGAAGCCAGACAGTTTGCTTTATTAATGTACAAGAGGAACTCTATATATTACTCTGTATATTAATAAATATTGGGAACTTTCATACGTTTACATTTTATTTTAAATTGGGTGGAGTTTGCCGGTGAGAGTAAAAAACCAGTAACAGCTGAAAATTAGAAAGGTTCTTATTGCATTTATTCCTTTATTTTGCCTTTGTAGGGTTTCCTGCCCCCCAGTCATAAATATATATACTCTTAAGTAGTGATGAGCACATTTTTTCGCCAGGCATGGATTCGTAGTGAATTTCCGCATTTTGCCATTGGCGAATTGTTTTGCGAAACTTTTGAAACTTCACTGTGGAAAAATTTGTTGCGCGGATATTCTTTTCTCACGCGGCAAATTGAGCGCGGTCGAATCAAAAAAGGGTGTTTCGCTAATTTTATGGCAAAGCAAAACGGGACAGATTGGCTCATCACTACTCTTAACTCTTTTTGTCATGGCTCTTTTGGCTTTAGCTTGCCGCCTTTCTCAACTTTGATTCTTTCTCCGGACTTTTACATTTGCCGAAGTATTTCAGTGTTTTTCAACCAATTGACCTGTAGAGATGTAGCGAACTGTTCGCCGGCGTACTAATTCGCGAGAATATCAGGTATTTGCACTTTCGGAAGTTGGCGAACTTTCCGTGTATGTTCGCAATTTGGGTTCACCGCAGTTTTTTTTCCGCTGCGTTTTTTCTCTGCATTTTTTCTCGGCCTAAAAACGCCACACAAGCCACACATGGTGTTTTTCAGCCTAGTACTGGTGTAAGCAAATCCTGTTTCCATGGTGCTAATAGTGCGAAATAGCAAAAAACGCTGCGTATTTCCGCTAGGTCTGCCCGTTTTTACACAACGCTGTGTCAACAAAGTATTTTTGAGAGACATTTTTGCCCTTGATCCCCCTCCTGCATGCCCCTGCCCAGGTCGTGGCACCCTTTAAACAACTTTAAAATCAGTTTCCTGGCCAGAAATGGCTTTTCTAGGTTTTAAAGTTCGCCTTCCCATTGAAGTCTATGGGGTTCGCAAAGTTTGCGAATATTTGCGCTTTTTGGCGTAAGTTCGCGAACGCGTTTGCAAACTTTTTTTCGGGGTTCGCTACATCCCTACTGACCTGTGGCCCGAATGAACCTGATCCTGATAGATCTGGAAAGCTAAGCAGGGCTGGCCTTGGTCAGTGCTTGGAAGGGAGACCGCTGTGTATAACAGGTCTCTTAACTCTTTGAATTTTAGCTTGCCGCCTTTCTCAACTTTGATTCTTTCTCCGGACTTTTACACTTGCCAAAGTATTTCAATTTTTTTCAACTAAATCACCTGAGGCCACACCACCCCAAATCCCCACAGAGGCCAATGCGCAGCTGAAGTTACATGGCACTTCCTGTGGGGGAAACACTCGGTGTGTTCAGTTGGACCCTCTAAGGCTTCTAACAAATAACATTTTGTTAAGACCTGAGAAGTGTCACTATATATTATATATACTGTATATATTCTTTAACAGTCAACATTTGTTTTCCAATAACTTCTTTTACAGAATTGCCAGAAGCAGGATAACTCAATTTAACTTGGGTAACTATAGAATGGGGTTGAAGAGTACTTCTATTATTTAGTAATAAAGGGTAATAACATCTCTAGAATGGGACTAAGAGGAGTCAGAGATGGAGAAGGGTCTCTAAATATTTGGGGATATTGGAATTTATATGAGTATGTGCTGTACATAGTGGGAGCCCTTGATGGTAGAACAGGGAACGTTCTGAGCAGAACCTCAGTCAATAAACAGAGATAATTGTTAAATAATATTTACCCATGTTGCACCGCGTCTGTAATGAGATACAACCTGAGACTTTGGGACTGGGACATTACCATTACGGTTATTTATTCTGGAATTTCTACAAAGTCAGATGATGATAATCCTTCCAAGAATATAAAAACTCAGTAAAATAAGAGCAAACATTATACTCAGAGCTGTATTTATTAAGCACCGGAGCAGTAATGGCAACCACTTTAATGGTCTCATCGCCGGTCTCCAATCCCCTTATTCCAATGAATAATGTCAGCGAGTTCTGCTCGTATTTGGCCAAACTCAACCTTCTTCCATGGGAGATTCTTCCAGGTCGGATATTTTGTTGGAAGTGAAAGCTGAAGTTCTGAAAAATAGGGTGAAGTGAGGAAAAACAGTCAGAGGGGCAGAGAGAAGTTGTAACAAAGTGAACTATTTCAGTAGAAGTGAAAGATTATACAGTATATAAAAAAATATATAATATATAAAGTTAGAAAATTGGCATTTTTTTACATTTTGGCCGTTTTTTGACCTTTTTTGGCACTTTTTGAAATAGGCCCACTATTTACTTACAACACTTCGGGCCAGATTCACTAAGGTAGGAATCACGAAATCCGATCATTTCTGACAATCGCAAATGTCACAAAAATTCTTTCCGTTTGAATACGAAAATTTCGTACTTACAATCCGAAATTTTCATATTGAAACGATTGTTTGCGATAGTCACAAATTTTTCTTACCCGAACGATTGTAAACGGCGGGAAAATCTTTCTGACTTTGATCCTTCAGTGCATGATTTTGGAAGCCTCCCTTAGGACTCAATGGCAGCTCCAACCTGGCCAAAAGATAGTCACAATACCAAAGCTTGAATGAATCCGAAACTTTCATACTCTCGACAATACAATTTTGTCACACAAACCTTGTCTCGCAAATTGTCGCAAAGTACAAAGAAGTTGCGCAAATTAACTAAAAAACGCAAAGAATACTTCGAAAAAATTCGATTTTTTTGTATTCGGACTCAATCGTACTTTGATGAATGTGCCCTTTCTTCTATATAAAATAAAAGAAAGAAATTTATTACTGTGGGTGCAGAGAAATCTCCCCAAGAAATACATTGGCCTCAAAACAATTGTGTGATTCTTAGATGAAAATGGAAACTTTAACCCCCAAAATGATCAGTTTATTCCCCAACTTTCCCCTCTGTAAGTTTGTTTTGATTTTTTTCTGAGTCACTGGCAAAAAGAACTTGGATTTAGACCACAACCATGCATTATATACCATTTCAGTAGGAAAGTCAGAACCAAACAAAACTAATGGGCAAAAAAAGATCCAAGACTCTGACTCGTCAAACAAATTATTGCAAGTCTGTTGATTAAAAGCCGTGGTGGAGTCCTTACTCCTGCTTTATAGTATTAAGAGTCAGACACAAGGAACAGAAGGGTCAGACAGTTGCTACTTCAAGAGCAACTACATTTCCACATAACTTTAAAAACATCGATAATTTGTAATTAACATATATTAAATATTGGAAGGTTGCTTAGAATTTTTTATTATGCAAAAATCAGTTTTTGGATGAAGGAGACCTATAAGGTGAAGCCTTTCCAGGGTTCTACAGAGGCAAAATTGTGCATTCATCCTTTATGTCAATGCTCCTTTGTAATCAATTTGCTTCAGTAGCCACTGACTGACACTGCCTAGAGTTGCACAGTCTGTTATCCGTAAACACCCCTCAATCCTTCTCACACTGTCATTAGTGTGTAACTTTTAATAAATCGCCCAAAGCTTTATAGGCTCTGTGGACCTCATTGACCCAAGCTAAAATAAGAACTTTTTGAAGAACCCAAATAGATGGAGTTATCTGAGCAAGGACAGACCTGCAAACAGAACAAGTAAAATATAAAACATTTCCATATCTGAGCATAGTTATAACTCTGGGCTTTGTTACAATAAACTCTGCCAGGGACGTCCCTTCTCTGTAATTAGCTTTATGCAAAGGCTGGAGGTTTAATGAATAATATATGAAGTGGGCGGTCTGAAGGGAGGGGCTGAAGGGTATAAATAGGAAGGGAGATGGAGCAATTAGAAAAAAAGAAAATCCAAAACACTGGTAGGACGGTAAGTGAATTAATTTAATCGGAACAGAGATTGTTGCTAATAATGTTATTCTTAATATTATATAGTTTTTACATTAGAACTGGACAGAAAGAGCTCTTCTCTGTATATGTGTGTTTGGGAGGAGATAGTATAGTGTTCAGGGTATAGTCTGCAAATCATTCCTTCTTCCTGCTGTTTTGTATACAGATATAGAACTTTAGGAATATAAGGGGATCTGGGGCTTGAACTGGCAAATGAGTTTCAGTGTAGATAACTGGTTATATATATTTGAGGTTTAAAAAAAACACATTACCTGTAACTTTAATATTAATAAAGTGAATTTTTAATGGATAAAAACATAATAGTACATGTAGATAATCAACTTGAATGTAGCTACAGTATCTATGCCTTTATATGTCATTGACAAAGCCCCATATAGAGAATTCAGTAACGATTTGGTCCCTTGTACAATGGAAGTACTTCTTCTGATGTAAAGCAATTTCCCCCAAACCGCACTATAATGCTGAATATTACACAGCGATATTGATCATTTCAGGCAGAAAGTGGAGACTTGATCATCAACGTGAGAGAGAGAATGTTCCGTCTGTATCTTGTGAGGTTCCTTCTCCTGCTCTGCCTGGTTCCCCTGCACTTGGGTAGGTCGTACTTACTGTATAACTGGGAATATGTGGGCTTGGCTGGGGGGGATACAAAGGTACAAGGGGAATGTGTTGGCTTGGCTGGGGGGGATACAAAGGTACAAGGGGAATATGTTGGCTTGGCTGGGGGGGGATACAAAGGTACAAGGGGAATATGTTTGCTTGGCTGGGGGGGATACAAAGGTACAAGGGGAATATGTTGGCTTGACTGGGGGGGATACAAAGGTACAAGGGGAATATGTTGGCTTGGCTGGGGAGGGATACAAAGGTAAAAGGGAATATGTTGGCTTGGCTGGGGGGGATACAAAGGTACAAGGGGAATATGTTGGCTTGGCTGGGGGGGATACAAAGGTACAAGGGGAATATGTTGGCTTGGCTGGGGGGGATACAAAGGTACAAGGGGAATATGTTGGCTTGGCTGGGGGGGATACAAAGGTACAAGGGGAATATGTTGGCTTGACTGGGGGGGATACAAAGGTACAAGGGGAATATGTTGGCTTGGCTGGGGAGGGATACAAAGGTAAAAGGGAATATGTTGGCTTGGCTGGGGGGGATACAAAGGTACAAGGGAAATATGTTGGCGTGGCTGGGGGGGATACAAAGGTACAAGGGGAATATGTTGGCTTGGCTGGGGGGGATACAAAGGTACAAGGGGAATATGTTGGCTTTGCTGGGGTGGGATACAAAGGTACAAGGGGAATATGTTGGCTTGGCTGGGGGGGATACAAAGGTACAAGGGGAATATGTTGGCTTGGCTGGGGGGGATACAAAGGTACAAGGGGAATATGTTGGCTTGGCTGGGGGGATACAAAGGTACAAGGGGAATATGTTGGCTTGGCTGGGGGGGATACAAAGGTACAAGGGGAATATGTTGGCTTGGCTGGGGGGGGATACAAAGGTACAAGGGGAATATGTTGGCTTGGCTGGGGGGGATACAAAGGTACAAGGGGAATATGTTGGCTTGGCTGGGGGGGATACAAAGGTACAAGGGGAATATGTTGGCTTGGCTGGGGGGGGATACAAAGGTACAAGGGGAATATGTTGGCTTGGCTGGGGGGGATACAAAGGTACAAGGGGAATATGTTGGCTTGGCTGGGGGGGATACAAAGGTACAAGGGGAATATGTTGGCTTGGCTGGGGGGGGATACAAAGGAACAAGGGGAATATGTTGGCTTGGCTGGGGGGGATACAAAGGTACAAGGGGAATATGTTGACTTGGCTGGGGGGGATACAAAGGTACAAGGGGAATATGTTGGCTTGGCTGGGGGGGGATACAAAGGTACAAGGGGAATATGTTGGCTTGGCTGGGGGGGATACAAAGGTACAAGGGGAATATGTTGGCTTGGCTGGGGGGGATACAAAGGTACAAGGGAATATGTTGGCTTAGCTGGGGTGGGATACAAAGGTACAAGGGGAATATGTTGGCTTGGCTGGGGGGGATACAAAGGTACAAGGGGAATATGTTGGCTTGGCTGGGGGGGATACAAAGGTACAAGGGGAATATGTTGGCTTGGCTGGGGGGGGATACAAAGGTACAAGGGGAATATGTTGGCTTGGCTGGGGGGGATACAAAGGTACAAGGGGAATATGTTGGCTTGGCTGGGGGGGATACAAAGGTACAAGGGGAATATGTTGGCTTGGCTGGGGGGGATACAAAGGTACAAGGGGAATATGTTGGCTTGGCTGGGGGGATACAAAGGTACAAGGGGAATATGTTGGCTTTGCTGGGGTGGGATACAAAGGTACAAGGGGAATATGTTGGCTTGGCTGGGGGGGATACAAAGGTACAAGGGGAATATGTTGGCTTGGCTGGGGGGGATACAAAGGTACAAGGGGAATATGTTGGCTTGGCTGGGGGGATACAAAGGTACAAGGGGAATATGTTGGCTTGGCTGGGGGGGATACAAAGGTACAAGGGGAATATGTTGGCTTGGCTGGGGGGGATACAAAGGTACAAGGGGAATATGTTGGCTTGGCTGGGGGGGATACAAAGGTACAAGGGGAATATGTTGGCTTGGCTGGGGGGGATACAAAGGTACAAGGGGAATATGTTGGCTTGGCTGGGGGGGGATACAAAGGTACAAGGGGAATATGTTGGCTTGGCTGGGGGGGATACAAAGGTACAAGGGGAATATGTTGGCTTGGCTGGGGGGGATACAAAGGTACAAGGGGAATATGTTGGCTTGGCTGGGGGGGATACAAAGGTACAAGGGGAATATGTTGGCTTGGCTGGGGGGGATACAAAGGTACAAGGGGAATATGTTGACTTGGCTGGGGGGGGATACAAAGGTACAAGGGGAATATGTTGGCTTGGCTGGGGGGGGATACAAAGGTACAAGGGGAATATGTTGGCTTGGCTGGGGGGGATACAAAGGTACAAGGGGAATATGTTGGCTTGGCTGGGGGGGATACAAAGGTACAAGGGGAATATGTTTGGCTTAGCTGGGGTGGGATACAAAGGTACAAGGGGAATATGTTGGCTTGGGCTGGGGGGGGATACAAAGGTACAAGGGGAATATGTTGGCTTGGCTGGGGGGGATACAAAGGTACAAGGGGAATATGTTGGCTTAGCTGGGGGGGATACAAAGGTACAAGGGGAATATGTTGGCTTGGCTGGGGGGGATTCAAAGGTACAAGGGTAATATGTTGGCTTGGCTGGGGGGGATACAAAGGTACAAGGGGAATATGTTGGCATGGCTGGGGGGGTACAAAGGTACAAGGGGAATATGTTGGCTTGGCTGGGGGGGATACAAAGGTACAAGGGGAATATGTTGGCTTGGCTGGGGGGGATACAAAGGTACAAGGGGAATATGTTGGCTTGGCTGGGGGGGATTCAAAGGTACAAGGGGAATATGTTGGCTTGGCTGGGGGGGATACAAAGGTAGAAGGGGAATATGTTGGCATGGCTGGGGGGGGATACAAAGGTACAAGGGGAATATGTTGGCTTGGCTGGGGGGGATACAAAGGTACAAGGGGAATATGTTGGCTTGGCTGGGGGGGTACAAAGGTACAAGGGGAATATGTTGGCTTGGCTGGGGGGGATACAAAGGTACAAGGGGAATACAAAGGTACAAGGGGAATACAAAGGTACAAGGGGAATATGTTGGCTTGGCTGGGGGGGATACAAAGGTACAAGGGTAATATGTTGGCTTGGCTGGGGGGGATACAAAGGTACAAGGGTAATATGTTGGCTTGGCTGGGGGGGTACAAAGGTACAAGGGGAATATGTTGGCTTGGCTGGACTTTTGTGCTTTAATTGTTCAGTGGTGGAATAGATAGAAGTTGACCTTCATGGTGAAGATTCACCGAATTGGGATCATTTTTATCTTTTACCTCTTCCCATTATCGGAAGCTCTACTCATCCAAATTTACTGTTTGTTTATCCAGATGTTGTGGAAAAGTAGGCAGAATGCTGTAAAAAGGGGTATAAACAATCTATCGTAGAAATAGGGTGTGTGGGCATGGTATGGCCACTGGTGGTGTTTAGCATTATTTTCTGAAGATTCCATTATGAGTTCTAAAAGCTGAAAAGAAGATTTCCTATGGGTTCATTGAATCAGGTCATGGGCACCACCTTTTTTTGGAGACTGGTTGCTTGGAGATAAGGTAAATGAGGTTCTGGGGAGAGGTTGTTGTCTCCCATCATGCCTTGACCTGGATCTGAAGTCTTTGAGAAGATGGACCTAAATGTGGACACAATTAACTTCACAGAAACAAATTAGTTTGGGAGTTCTGAGGGCTTTTGTACTTCTTTAGCTTAGCTGGATGCTTCATAAAGCAACTGCCCAAGAATCTAAACATCTAGAAGTTGCCAAGGAAATACCTGGATCTCCTTCAAGGGCAAATTGTTTGTTAGGGGTAACTCCAAGCACCTTAGTATTGTCATCAGTTGTAACAACAATTACTGGAAAGCAGCTCCCATAGTTGCCCCTCCCCCCTATGACATCACAGATGGACAGAAATGTATCTGCCCAGCTTGCTAGATAGACCCTACTGCCCCTCTATGATTATATATTTGTTGATTCTGTCAACTTCAGAATAAAAAAGAAATGATCGTAAGCCCTTGGGACAGGGTTAGGAAGCTAGAGAAGTAAATAATGATGAAGCATTGGAGACCAACTGCTGTAAGCATCAGGCTTCTGGGTGCAGTTATGAGACTATTGGGAGGGGTTGGGGGCAGATAAATGACAATTCAATCCAACACAAGTTGTTCATGTATGAAAGTAATCTTTCTTGTTGTTGAAAATGGCTGTTTTGTTCCCCAAATGTACTTTTATTTGAGCCTAGGTGCTGCGCTGGAGTGTTTGACGACCTACCCCACTCAGGCCCATATCATTCCTGCAGGTCTTCAGTATAAGTTATGTGTGACATTTCAGAGTAAAACCAGTGAGTATGGAACCTACAGTATCTACAGCATTGTTCCCTGTATTTGCTATAGTTCATTTCTTAGTTTTGTTCTCATATGTGATCTGTTGGCTTTATGGGGCAATTCTTCTGGGAATCCATTTCATACGATGGGAATCCAGTTTCATGATTTCTCTTTAGATTTTGTGACTGAACCTGGGGTTTTCCAGATAAGGAATCTTTCTGTAATCATTTTAATACTTAATAAACCCAATAGGGCTGTTCTGCCCCCAATAAGGGGTAATTATATCTTAGTTGGGATCAAGTACAGGTACTGTTTTATTATTACAGAGAAAAGGGAATCATTTAACCATGAAATAAACCCAATAGGACTGTTCTGTCCCAATAAGGGGTAATTATATCTTAGTTGGGATCAAGTACAGGTACTGTTTTATTATTACAGAGAAAAGGGAATCATTTAACCATTAAATAAACCCAATAGGGCTGTTCTGCCCCAATAAGGGGTAATTATATCTTAGTTGGGATCAAGTACAGGTACTGTTTTATTATTACAGAGAAAAGGGAATCATTTAACCATTAAATAAACCCAATAGGTCTGTTCTGCCCCAATAAGGGGTAATTATATCTTAGTTGGGATCAAGTACAGGTACTGTTTTATTATTACAGAGAAAAGGGAATCATTTAACCATTAAATAAACCCAATAGGGCTGTTCTGCCCCAATAAGGGGTAATTATATCTTAGTTGGGATCAAGTACAGGTACTGTTTTATTATTACAGAGAAAAGGGAATCATTTAACCATTAAATAAACCCAATAGGGCTGTTCTGCCCCAATAAGGGGTAATTATATCTTAGTTGGGATCAAGTACAGGTACTGTTTTATTATTACAGAGAAAAGGGAATCATTTAACCATTAAATAAACCCAATAGGGCTGTTCTGCCCCCAATAAGGGGTAATTATATCTTAGTTGGGATCAAGTACAGGTACTGTTTTATTATTACAGAGAAAAGGGAATCATTTAACCATGAAATAAACCCAATAGGGCTGTTCTGCCCCAATAATTAGTAAATTTATACTTACCGTAATTTACTTTTCCCTTAGTCCCTTCGGCAGCAACGCTGAGATTTATTCTCCTTTCCCTTTTGGTAGGACAAGTGAACAATAAAGTTAATTAAAACCAACCTATAAAAAAGGGTTAATGACAACAGACCATAGTGAATAAACAAGAATACACCAGATAATGCTTAAGGATTTATTTTGGGGGGGTATTTTGCTGCCGAAGGGACTAAGGGAAAAGTAAATTATGGTAAGTATAAATTTACTAATTCCCTTACGTCCCATACGGCAGCAACGCTGAGACTTAGCAAGCAAAAAGGGCGGGATCCGGTCACACCGCCTTCTGGATAATCTTTCTGCCAAAGGAAGCTTCCTGAGAGGCTAAGACATCCACTCTATAATGTTGAATGAAAGTGTTTGGAGCACTCCAGGTAGCTGCTCTACAAATGTTTTCCATTGAGACATTCGCAACTTCAGCCCACGAGGTGGAAACATTTCTTGTAGAATGCGCTCTGACACGAAGAGGTGGCACACGGTCATCCTTGATGTATGCCATCTGAATGATCTCTTTAATCCATCTGGATAGTGAAGTTTTGGACGCTTTACAGCCCTTGTTTTTTCCTGAAAAGGAGACAAACAAACTTTCATCTCTCCTGAATTCTTTGGTGCGATCTGCATAAATCTTGATTGCCCTTCCCACATCCAAGAGGAGAAGTTGACTAGAGTCTTCATCTGTTGTTTGCGTGATGGATGGAAGAACAATCTCTTGATTAACATTAGTCATAGAGAAAACCTTGGGCCTAAAGGTGGGAAGAGGCCGGAGGATCACTCGATCTGGAAGAAAGGTAAGGTAAGGTTCTCTTACTGATAAGGCCTGAAGTTCCCCTATTCTCTTTGCAGATGTAATGGCAACCAAAAACAGGGTTTTAAACGATAAACATTTTAAGGAACAATCTTCTAGAGGCTCGAATGGACACTGGGTCAGGGAGTTCAACACCAAGGATAGATCCCAGGGAGGACAGGCGTGGAGTCTTCTGGGACGAATTCTAGAGATAGCTTTCACAAATCTCTTGATAAGGGCCAAAGATGACAAGGACTTGTTAAACAGTGCTGAAAGGGCAGAAATCTGAACTTTGATGGTGTTGACTGCCAGGCCTTTATCAAACCCTTCCTGGAGAAATTTAAGGACATAATTGATCGAAGACTGATCCTCCACTTGATTATTCAAGCACCACTTCTTGAAAGTTCTCCATACTCTGGCATAGACTTTATTAGTGGCCTTCTTCCTAGACTGGATCAGAATGTTAATAACATTTGGTGCCAGACCCTGAGATTCTAATATGGCCCAATCAGTCTCCAGGCAGTCATCTGAAGGACCTCCAGATTTTGACAGGTTAGGGACCCCTGTGTCAACAAGGAAGGAATCTGTGGCAGAATCCAGAAGTTGTTCCGAGCCATCCTCCACATGAGAGAGAACCAGCTCCTCTTGGCCCAGAAGGGAGCTATTAGAATGGCGTTCACCTGTTCCTGCCGGATTTTCTGCAGGACTCTGGGAATCATAGGCAACGGAGGGAAGATGTAGACTAGGGGAAAGTCCCACTTGAATGACATAGCATCCAGGAAGTCTGGCTGGTCCTTCCTGTATAGGGATGCAAAGGTCTGAAGCTTCCGGTTGCTCCTGGTTGCCATAAGGTCGATATATGGGAGACCCCACTGTCTCGAGATCTCCCCGAATATGTTCGGGTCTAAGGACCATTCCCCTGGCCTCGCGAAATTCCTGCTCAATGAATCTGCAAGAGTATTGAGTTCCCCTCTTATGTGTACTGCTGATATCTTGGGAACATTCCTCTCTGCCCAGGTGAGAATCCTGAAAATCTCTCTGTTTAGGATAACTGATCTGGTACCGCCTTGCCTGTTGATGTATGCCACCGTTGTGGCATTGTCTGATAGGACTCTCAGACCTTCTCCTTTCAAGTGTTGTTGAAACGCTTGGATGGCTTTGAACACTGCCTTCAGCTCCCTGAAATTCGATGACATGGAGCTTTCCATCGGATCCCAGAACCCCTGGGCCATCTGATGCTCGAAATGGGCTCCCCATCCCAACTGAGAGGCATCGGTGGTTAGTATCGCCCAATCCGTCTGCTGGAAGGAAAGACCCCGAGAAAGATTCTCCTTCTGCAACCACCATTTCAGCTGTATCTTTGTCTCTCTGGACAGAATGACCCTTGTATCTAAAGTAGAGATTTTCTTGTCCCACTTTGACAGAATTTCCATCTGCAGGGGTCTCATATGGAATCTGGCCCACGGTACTGCCTCTATGGACGATGTCATAAGGCCTAGAATCTTCATCAGATCCCTGAGAGAAGATGAACTGTGTGTCAGAATTCTGTGGACTTCTTCTGAAATCCTGATTATTTTGTCTGGGGGGAGAAAAACCTTCATCTCTACGAAATTGATGTGCAACCCCAAGAAGCGGATCGAGCGTGAAGGAGTTACTGATGACTTCTCCCAGTTGATTATCCACCCCAGACTCTGGAGCATCAAGACCGTTCTGGTCAGATGTTTCTTCAGTAAGGATGCTGAAACTGCCACAATTAGCCAGTCGTCCAGGTACGGAATCACTGTGATTTCCTGTTGCCTCAGAACTGCCACTATAGCTGCCACAATCTTGGTAAAGATACGGGGGGCTGTGGTTATACCAAAAGGCAGGGCTGTGAACTGCAAATGTCGTAGAACTCCTCTGATGTAAACTGCGATACGCAGAAATTTCCTGTGAGCACTGCAGAGAGGAACATGGAGATACGCGTCTTTGAGGTCTAAAGAGACCATATAATCTCCCCGATCTAAGACATTTGTCACCGATCTTATAGTTTCCATACGAAAGGATCTTTTTTCTATAAACTGATTTACGAACCGAAGATCTATGATCATTCGAAATTTGCCATTTGGCTTTGGAACCAAAAAAACTTTTGAATAGGTTCCTAGGCCCTCCTCTGTCTGAGGAACAGGCTCTAACACTCTGGAGGCAATGAATTCCATAATAGCTTCTTCCAAAGCTTTTTGTTGTATTTGTTTTAGAGGAGGCGTAATTCTGAATTTTGAAGGAGGAGTCGAGAGGAAGTCTATCCGATAGCCGTGTGAGATCAGACGAAGAACCCAAGGATCTGAAATTGTTTCTTTCCATTGTGGAAGAAAATAAGCAAGTCTCCCCCCCACCGGTAGGGAGTCTCTGGCGTCAGAAGGTGTTCTTTTTCTTTTGCGCGAGGGTCCTATCATTGTTTTTGTCATTTCTACCGGAGAAAGTATTTCTGAAGGAGCGATAAGGCCGAAACGAACCCTGTTCAGACCTGTTTCTTGGTCTTTGGGACGCGTTTTCTCTTTCGGAGAATACCTTCTGGACCGAAAAAAGAAATTCCTCTTTCTGTTTGGCTCCTGTGGGAGACGCTTCCCCTGCTTAGAACCAGAAATGGCCTCCAAAAGCTTGTCTAATTCGGCACCAAATAAATGACCAGGCTCAAAAGCCATGGAACACAGGCTATTCTTTGAGATGACATCTGCCGACCAATTTCTGAGCCACAAGGCTCTCCTAGCTGCAGATGAAAGCGCCATAGCCTTGGCGGAAAGTTTAATGCTTTCAATGGTAGAATCACAGAGGAAATCCACCGCAGAACTTATCTGAGAAAGAGATTCTAGCAAGGTATCTCTGGACACACGGTTGTCTATATCCTCTCCCAGTTGCTTAATCCAGAATTTGGCAGAGCGAGCAACTCCTGATGCCGCCAGCGCAGGCTTACATAAAGCCACAGCTGTAGAATAAGAGCGCTTAAGTAGACACTCAACCTTTCTATCCATAGGATCTTTCAATCCTGACCCATCCTCCACTGGAATAAGTGTTTTCTTGGACAATCTGGCCACAGCAATGTCTACTTTAGGAGGTGCCTCCCAAATCTTAAGCTCCTCCTCCTGGACTGGGAAGAGTAATTTATGTCTCTTAGTTATGGATGGAGCTTTCTCAGGACTCTTCCATTCTCTAAGCATAAGCTCCTTCATGAGAGAATGGACTGGAAAGGCTTTAGACTTCCTTAATGGCTGGGATGAAGAAGCAGCATCAGAATCCCCTCCCTCCAGGGAATCTATGGTAGCTTTTACCCTTTTAATCAGCTTAGGAGTATTTTCAGCAGGAAAGAGATACAAAGCATCCTCTTCTTCGGAAGAAGAAGAATCCCCGTCAGAGTCATCCAGGGACACCACATTAGGGGCCATCTGAGCAATAGGCAGAGGATTAGTAGAAGGACTCTCCACAGTAGTATTCTGTCTGAACTGGGAGAACATTTCCTGCATGGTGGACTTTATAAAATCTTTCATCCACTCAGATGGAGGGCTAGGAGTATTTCCTCTTTCTTTATCAGCCAAATACTGCAGGCAGGTAACACAAAATCTCTTTGTATAGCCATCTGGTAACTGATCCTCACAAGCTCTGCATTGCAAGTGCTTATCCTTTTTATGTCTCTTAGATGGGGGCTCATTAGTAGTGGACATCTGTAAAACAATAGAATAAAACAGGGTTAATACCCTAACCCCAACAATAACTGAAGGAGGGCACTTGATCCAGGGTTTACCTTTAGCCTAACTCAGGAGGCTGCAGCCTTAGACAGAATAGCAACACTCTCAGTGTTAAAAAAGCACACACAACGTCTAATAGGCAAAGTCAGAAAGCAACTGACCGTTTAAATACCTGAAGCCCCATAGAACTGCCTCTGCAGCGATCACGGAGGGTGTGTGATGTCATCAGAAGGTGCCCAACCACCTTCAGAAGCACTCCCTTGGGTAGCGCGTCATCTCTAGGCACCGCCTATCCACTGAAACTGCAGACGCACATCCAGAAACGCCTCATACACGCGCAGGTGCACATCAGCGCTTCCTGAAACGTTGCTCCTGGAACGAGCGGCGTGTCTGGGGAAGCTCTCCTGTACTCTGTTCCCCACATGGAAGTAGCAGTCGGCCATCTTGGGACAGGCCTCATGGAAGCAGCGGTCGGCCATCTTGGGACAGGCAAACCCCCTGGCTGCATAATGTGGATAGCCTACCGAATACCTAAGGGCTTCGGCCCCCGGCACTTAACCCCTTGGGTGCTGTGCCTATGGTCTACAAGCCCCCTTGGGACCTGGAAAACCTGTAGAAAAAAGAAAAAAGAAAAAAAGAATATTAGGATGAATACACTTGCCTACCGCAGGTAGGAAAAAAACACTATGGTCTGTTGTCATTAACCCTTTTTTATAGGTTGGTTTTAATTAACTTTATTGTTCACTTGTCCTACCAAAAGGGAAAGGAGAATAAATCTCAGCGTTGCTGCCGTATGGGACGTAAGGGAAGGGGTAATTATATCTTAGTTGGGATCAAGTACAGGTACTGTTTTATTATTACAGAGAAAAGGGAATCATTTAAACATTAAATAAACCCAATAGGGCTGTTCTGCCAATAAGGGGTAATTATATCTTATTGGTGCCAATACAGAACTATATATAATGGGTTTCCGGATAAGGGATCCCATCCTGTACTGTAATTGCTCTATTTACTTACTGCAGACATACACACTTCTTTTTGTGCAACAGCCTTTACATTGGAAATGTTTGTTCTTCCCACAGATCCCAATGCCGAGGTTCAGGTATTTGGTGTTTGTGCTGGAAACAAACTCTGTACTCTGGGGGAGTCGGCAACTATAATGACCTGCTGCGAAACCAACAACTGCATCAAAGAGCAAAGGATATTAGTGGGTTCCAGTAAGTTCATTACGTCACAATGTGTTAAAATTGGAGATATTTTTAGCCAAATATGTAGGACCCAGATTATTGGTCGTCTCCCTGGATCACCAACTAAAGCCGCCGTGCATGTGAAGATTTTTCTCTCCCTAACGACCAATTGTATCGCGGCCCGACAAATCCATCAAATTATCGTAAGGTTGAGGAGCACTGAAGGATCGTAGATCTAGCGATATTCAAAATAGAATTGTCCAACAGAACAATTATTCAGTTGTTTGAAGGACCAAGCAGGTAGTTTCCCTAGTGTCGACTAGACAATATAGTTTAAAATGGTCGTTTTCATTGATGGGCAAAAGCCTACGATAATTAAAATGATAAAAATTATAACATGTATGGCCAGCTTAATAACGCTCCTTGGCCTGGGTAGGTGGGTAGGTAGGTGAGTAGGTGGATGGGTAGGTAGGTGTGTAGGTGGATGGGTAGGTGGGTATGTAGGTGGGTAGGTTGGTGAGTAGGTGGGTGTGTAGATGAGTTGGTGAGTAGGTAAGTAGGTGGGAAGCTGAGTTGGTAAGTAGGTGGGTAGGTAGGTGGGTGAGTAGGTGGGTACATGAGTAGGTGGGTAGGAGGGTAGGTGAGTAGGTGGGTAGGTGAGTAGAAGGGTAGGTAGGTGAGTAGGTGGGTAGGTGGGTGGGTAGGTGAGTAAATAAGTAGGATGGAAGGTAGGTGAGTAGGAGGGTAGGTGGGTAGGTGCGTAGGAGGGTAGGTGGATAGGTAGGTGGGTAGGCAAGTAGGTGGGTAAGCATGTAGATGGGTAGATATGTAAGAGGGTAGGTGAGTAGGAGGGTAGGTGGGTAGGTAAGTAGATGGGTAGGTAGGTTAGTGGGTAGGATGATTCCCTTTGCTGTATCTGTGACTCACACACATTATTCCCATTATACCCCAGAGAGAAGTTGCTGTTTCTCATGGTGGGACCCAGAGCCGGACTTTCCTTCCCTCAGTCATTTAGTTCTAGTTCCTCCTCCCTCCCTCTGGGAATAAGGGTAATGGTGAGAGACCCCGGGCGGCACCGCACAGTAATATCTTTATATATATTTAGTATATGGTATTTATATGCTGCTCTCACTTTACATCAAAACAGTATTTTGACTTTTCAGCACTAAAAATGAACATTAAACCTTATGGCTCTTTCTTTGTACAGAAACCAAAACCCGGATGATAATGCGCTGCCCGGACCCTTCTGGGTGTAAACTTATAGGGAGGAATATCAGTACTGGGACCTGCTGCTCTGTGGAAAACTGCATTTTCTTCTTACAACCTATAGATCTCTAGGGACCCCCAAGTGAGAGCATCACCCCCAGTCTCCCAGTCCCATAAATACCCCAATAATGGGCTTGTGAGACACAAACATTCAGCCCCTTGTGGTTCCAGTAGGTCGTGTTCCCCCTCAGGCTCCAACCTCTTCCTACTGATACTCACTGGGGAGTCGCTGTAACTATTCCCTATAAATAAATAGCTTTTCTGTCTCTTTCTGCACAAACCGTCGTTATTCCTTGGGTGAGAGGTAATGAGTATCACACATGGGAAATTCTGGGATTGACTGGGTACTTACTGCCGCTCATTGACTGGGTACTTACTGTCGCTCATTGACTGGGTACTTGCTTCCGCTCATTGACTGGGTACTTACTGTCGCTCATTGACTGGGTACTTGCTTCCGCTCATTGACTGGGTACTTGCTTCCGCTCATTGACTGGGTACTTACTGCCGCTCATTGACTGGGTACTTGCTGCCGCTCATTGACTGGGTACTTACTGCTGCTCATTGACTGGGTACATACTGCCGCTCATTGACTGGGTACATACTGCCGCTCATTGACTGGGTACTTGCTGCCGCTCATTGACTGGGTACTTACTGTCGCTCATTGACTGGGTACTTACTGCCGCTCATTGACTGGGTACTTACTGCCGCTCATTGACTGGGTACTTACTGCCGCTCATTGACTGGGTACTTACTGCCGCTCATTGACTGGGTACTTACTGCCGCTCATTGACTGGGCACTTACTGCCGCTCATTGACTGGGTACTTACTGACGCTCATTGACTGGGTACTTACTGTCGCTCATTGACTGGGTACTTACTGCCGCTCATTGACTGGGTACTTGCTGCCGCTCATTGACTGGGTACTTACTGCCGCTCATTGACTGGGTACATACTGCCGCTCATTGACTGGGTACATACTGCCGCTCATTGACTGGGTACTTGCTGCCGCTCATTGACTGGGTACTTACTGTCGCTCATTGACTGGGTACTTACTGCCGCTCATTGACTGGGTACTTACTGCCGCTCATTGACTGGGTACTTACTGCCGCTCATTGACTGGGTACTTACTGCCGCTCATTGACTGGGTACTTACTGCCGCTCATTGACTGGGCACTTACTGCCACTTATTGACCAGGGTTCCTCTGTGCCCACAGCCAATTTGGTTTTCTATCAGCTAGAATGGAAGACATGTAAGGAATGTCTATGACACCCATAAGGATACAGAGGCAATGAGTGCGAGATTTACAAACAGTGCCCCTATGTTGCTGCATGGCTTGCACCAAGTGGTGGGTGCAGAATACGGGGGGGACAATGGAGCTGGTATTCTGGGGAAAATATATATATATATATTGCATTGTGGGAAACATTCACTGATTTATTCAGTTACACTCCTTGCCCCAAACTGAGTCTCAGAGTGACCCAGGCTCATTTGGGCAACAGTACAATAAATATTATATTACAAAATGGCTTCATGAAATGGGCAAAAAAACTGTTCTTCAGTGTTTGTTTGAGACGCACTTACATATGGGTGAGTTTAACATCCGCCATAAGGAAAGTAACATCCATGCAATGATTGGTCCGCTGCTTTAGACAAATAAACTCAGATGTGGGGTTGCTATGGGTTACAGCACTGGGGCCTTGAGCATGGGGAATTGTCTGGGTACTTTTTAATATGCAAATGTTGGGAGAAATGGTACCTTGTGTGTCCCCAAAAATGTGTTTGGGGGGGTTTATACTGTTAGTGAGTGGGGTTTGTACTGTATTTGCGTTATATTCTTTTAATTGCTCAGGGCCCCATACTGTATATATAACATACAGTCCAACAGTGGCTTGTGGGTACATGTGTGTTTAGTCAAATGAGTGGGAGGTGCCATGGATAAGTAACCTCTTCCCCAGAAACACCGCCCTCTGCTGGTCAGATCTTTAGAACACAAGTTGAGGTTAAACCCTCCCTACCCAGCCAGAACTACAATTTCTCTCTGATTTTACTCAAATAAACTCTCTTGGTTGGACTGATCCAACACAATCGTGCCCCTTCCAGTGTTCCGCAATCTCCCATGATTCCTTGTGGCCCTATAGTCTATATGTAGAACAAAAACTTCGGCTTCTCTGACCCACGTGTGAGCGGCAATGGCCCCTCAGAACAGAAATCCACAGGGCCTACATAAAGATAAAATAAAAACCACAGGGTTACCTTCTAGAAGATCTGACAGCGTATTTCACGCCCCCTTCATCAGGGCTTCATCAAATTCTTCTCCCTTTGGGGGCTACACTGAGGCCGTGCCACCTAACGCTCACTTTACAGTCATTGTTTTTATTGGTTAAGGTATCATTTATTTCATATATTTATGTATGAGCTCCTGGCCCACCAGTTACTTTAACCCAACCCAACCCAACCCTTCATTTGAATGTATTGACGGACAACCCCTATCAATTATTCTTATCCGGAGTTGGAATTCCTCAAAGGTTGAATAAATTTAATAGGCCAATGTCATGAATCCAATTAAACTGAAATGTAGAATGGTCCCAGTCTTCAGGAATGTAGCATTTCAGAATCAAACCCAAAATAACAAGAGGAACTGGACAATGTTGCAGTTTCTGATTTGATCTTTGAAAAATATTTTCTTTAATACAGGCATGGGATCCCTTATCCGGAAACCCATTATCCAGAAAGCTCTGAATTACAGAAAGCCCGTCTCCCATAGACTCCATTTTAATCAAACAATTCAGAATTTTAAAACTGATTTCCTTTTCTCTGTAATAATAAAACAGTACCTGTACTTGATCCCAACTAAAATATAATTACCCCTTATTGGGGCAGAACAGCCCTATTGGGTTTATTTCATGGTTAAATGATTCCCTTTTCTCTGTAATAATAAAACAGTACCTGTACTTGATCCCAACTAAGATATAATTACCCCTTATTGGGGCAGAACAGCCCTATTGGGTTTATTTAATGGTTAAATGATTCCCTTTTCTCTGTAATAATAAAACAGTACCTGTACTTGATCCCAACTAAGATATAATTACCCCTTATTGGGGACAGAACAGCCCTATTGGGTTTATTTAATGGTTAAATGATTCCCTTTTCTCTGTAATAATAAAACAGTACCTGTACTTGATCCCAACTAAGATATAATTACCCCTTATTGGGGCAGAACAGCCCTATTGGGTTTATTTAATGGTTAAATGATTCCCTTTTCTCTGTAATAATAAAACAGTACCTGTACTTGATCCCAACTAAGATATAATTACCCCTTATTGGGGCAGAACAGCCCTATTGGGTTTATTTCATGGTTAAATGATTCCCTTTTCTCTGTAATAATGAAACAGTACCTGTACTTGATCCCAACTAAGATATAATTACCCCTTATTGGGGCAGAACAGCCCTATTGGGTTTATTTCATGGTTAAATAATTCCCTTTTCTCTGTAATAATAAAACAGTACCTGTACTTGATCCCAACTAAGATATAATTACCCCTTATTGGGGCAGAACAGCCCTATTGGGTTTATTTCATGGTTAAATGATTCCCTTTTCTCTGTAATAATAAATCAGTACCTGTACTTGATCCCAACTAAGATATAATTACCCCTTATTGGGGCAGAACAGCCCTATTGGGTTTATTTCATGGTTAAATGATTCCCTTTTCTCTGTAATAATAAAACAGTACCTGTACTTGATCCCAACTAAGATATAATTACCCCTTATTGGGGCAGAACAGCCCTATTGGGTTTCTTTCATGGTTAAATGATTCCCTTTTCTCTGTAATAATAAAACAGTACCTGTACTTGATCCCAACTAAGATATAATTACCCCTTATTGGGGCAGAACAGCCCTATTGGGTTTATTTAATGGTTAAATGATTCCCTTTTCTCTGTAATAATAAAACAGTACCCGTACTTGATCCCAACTAAGATATAATTACCCCTTATTGGAGCAGAACAGCCCTATTGGGTTTATTTCATGGTTAAATGATTCCCTTTTCTCTGTAATAATAAAACAGTACCTGTACTTGATCCCAACTAAGATATAATTACCCCTTATTGGGGCAGAACAGCCCTATTGGGTTTATTTAATGGTTAAATGATTCCCTTTTCTCTGTAATAATAAAACAGTACCTGTACTTGATCCCAACTAAGATATAATTACCACTTATTGGGGGCAGAACAGCCCTATTGGGTTTATTTAATGGTTAAATGATTCCCTTTTCTCTGTAATAATAAAACAGTACCTGTACTTGATCCCAACTAAGATATAATTACCCCTTATTGGGGGCAGAACAGCCCTATTGGGTTTATTTAATGGTTAAATGATTCCCTTTTCTCTGTAATAATAAAACAGTACCTGTACTTGATCCCAACTAAGATATAATTACTCCTTATTGGGGCAGAACAGCCCTATTGGGTTTATTTAATGGTTAAATGATTCCCTTTTCTCTGTAATAATAAAACAGTACCTGTACTTGATCCCAACTAAGATATAATTACCCCTTATTGGGGCAGAACAGCCCTATTGGGTTTATTTAATGGTTAACTCTTTTACTGCCAACGATGTATGGGATACGCCGTGGCAGTAAAAGGGCTTAAATGCCAATGACGTGTCCCATACGGCATGTGCCGCCGCGGCAGAGAGCTTCTATCCATGACAGCCCCCCTGGGCAATGTGCCAGGGGGGCTGTCATGACGGTCCTGCGAGACGATCGCTCGCAGAACCCTCCAGGAAACAGAGACGTGATCGCATCGCGTCTGCTGCTTCCTACTTCCCCCAGGAGCGCCGGCCAACTGAAGAGGAGGTGACTGGGTCTTCAGGACAGGTAAGGATTTATTTTTTATTTTTGCATTTACACACATACACACTTACATACATTTACACACACTTACAGCACAAATTTTAGCAGTTCTTTTTTTCATTTTTCACACTTTTATACACTTATTTACACTCATATACACACTTACACACTATCACACAACTTTTACTCATGTACACACATGTATACACAAACACTTTGGGGTTTTTTTGTTTTGTTTTTTTTTTCATTTTACCACTTTGTTTTTAGTTTCTTTTACCTAAAAACTGTTTATTTTGACAGCGTTACTATTGGATCAGATATTCTGACCACTAATTACACTGTCATGTGACTTATTTTGTTGTTTCACTGATTTGCACAATTTTTGTGGTTTTATTGCATTTTATCCCTGTATAAGTGTTCCTGATCTGTTTTTAGCGTAGCTTTGCTGTGTGTAACTTTGGTGTACAAAAATAACTTTGCCTATTTTGAATTCATCAGAATGTGTACTTTCCAAAAATATATGGTTTTCTGGGGGTCTCTCTATAGTTAGGGGGGGTTACGGCACATAATACGCTGACAGGGGGCTCTGTATAGTTAGGGGGGTTACGGCACATAATACACTGACAGGGGGCTCTGTATAGTTAGGGGGGTTATGGCACATAATACACTGACAGGGGGCTCTGTATAGTTGGGGGGTTACGGCACATAATACACTGACAGGGGGCTCTGTATAGTTAGAGGGGGTTACTGCACATAATACGCTGACAGTGGGCTCTGTATAGTTAGGGGGGTTACGGCACATAATACACTGACAGGCGGCTCTGTATAGTTAGGGGGGGTTACTGCACATAATACGCTGACAGAGGGCTCTGTATAGTTAGGGGGGGTTACGGCACATAATACACTGACAGGGGTCTCTGTATAGTTAGGGGGGTTATGGCACATAATACACTGACAGGGGGCTCTGTATAGTTAGGGGGGGTTACGGCACATAATACACTGACAGGGGTCTCTGTATAGTTAGGGGGGGTTACGGCACATAATACACTGACAGGGGTCTCTGTATAGTTAGGGGGGTTACTGCACATAATACACTGACAGGGGGCTCTGTGTGCAAAAGCTGAGCTGGCAGGCGAGAAATCCATATCTCTGTATAGTTAGGGGGGGTTATGGCACATAATACACTGACAGGGGGCTCTGTATAGTTAGGGGGGTTACGGCACATAATACACTGACAGGGGTCTCTGTATAGTTAGGGGGGGTTACGGCACATAATACACTGACAGGGGGCTCTGTATAGTTGGGGGGTTACGGCACATAATACACTGACAGGGGGCTCTGTATAGTTAGGGGGGGTTACTGCACATAATACGCTGACAGTGGGCTCTGTATAGTTAGGGGGGTTACGGCACATAATACACTGACAGGGGGCTCTGTATAGTTAGGGGGGGTTACTGCACATAATACGCTGACAGAGGGCTCTGTATAGTTAGGGGGGGTTACGGCACATAATACACTGACAGGGGGCTCTGTATAGTTAGGGGGGTTACGGCACATAATACACTGACAGGGGTCTCTGTATAGTTAGGGGGGTTACGGCACATAATACACTGACAGGGGTCTCTGTATAGTTAGGGGGGGTTATGGCACATAATACACTGACAGGGGGCTCTGTATAGTTAGGGGGGGTTACGGCACATAATACACTGACAGGGGTCTCTGTATAGTTAGGGGGGTTTACGGCACATAATACACTGACAGGGGTCTCTGTATAGTTAGGGGGGTTACTGCACATAATACACTGACAGGGGGCTCTGTGTGCAAAAGCTGAGCTGGCAGGCGAGAAATCCATATGCGCTATTTTAATTTTGGGGTCAGTACATACCGCAGACTTTGGTATATCTATGCATATTGGGCATCAAACTGTTCAGGGGACCCCTGGGGTTCCTATTTGGGGTGACTTGCCTTTGTACGCAAGAAATTGTGTGAGATAAATGCGGCAAATTGCAACATTTTTAGGCAATTTTCTGAAATGTCATAAAAACCAATAACTTTAGGAAAGCTTTGCAGATTGGTACTTTGGTGTAGAAAGGACTCTTAACCCTTGTTGGATTTGTCAGAATGTGTACTTTCCAAAACTATATGGTTTTCTGCGGGCCTCTATATAAGTAGAGGGGGTTACAGCATATAATACACTGACAGGGGTCTCTGTATAGTTAGGGGGGTTACGGCACATAATACGCTGACGGGGGCTCTGTATAGTTAGGGGGGGTTACGGCACATAATACACTGACAGGGGGCTCTGTATAGTTTGGGGGGTTACGGCACATAATACACTGACAGGGGGCTCTGTATAGTTGGGGGGTTATGGCACATAATACACTGACAGGGGGCTCTGTATAGTTAGGGGGGTTACGGCACATAATACACTGACAGGGGGCTCTGTATAGTTAGGGGGGTTACGGCACATAATACACTGACAGGGGGCTCTGTATAGTTAGGGGGGGTTACGGCACATAATACACTGACAGGGGTCTCTGTATAGTTAGGGGGGGTTACGGCACATAATACACTGACATGGGGTCTCTTTATAGTTAGGGGGGGTTACGGCACATAATACACTGACAGGGGGCTCTGCATAGTTAGGGGGGTTACGGCACAAAATACACTGACAGGGGTCTCTGTATAGTTAGGGGGGGTTACGGCACATAATACGCTGACAGGGGTCTCTGTATAGTTAGGGGGGTTACGGCACATAATACACTGACAGGGGGCTCTGTGTGCAAAAGCTGAGCTGGCAGGCGAGAAATCCATGTGCGCTATTTTAATTTTGGGGTCAGTACATACCGCAGACTTTGGTATATCTATGCATATTGGGCATCAAACTGTTCAGGGGACCCCTGGGGTTCCTATTTCGGGTGACTTGCCTTTGTACGCAAGAAATTGTGTGAGATAAATGCGGCAAATTGCAACATTTTTAGGCAATTTTCTGAAATGTCATAAAAACCAATAACTTTAGGAAAGCTTTGCAGATTGGTACTTTGGTGTAGAAAGGACTCTTAACCCTTGTTGGATTTGTCAGAATGTGTACTTTCCAAAACTATATGGTTTTCTGCGGGCCTCTGTATAAGTAGGGGGGGTTACGGCATATAATACACTGACAGGGGTCTCTGTATAGTTAGGGGGTTTACGGCACATAATATGCTGATGGGGGCTCTGTATAGTTAGGGGGGGTTACGGCACATAATACACTGACAGGGGGCTCTGTTTAGTTGGGGGGGTTACAGCACATAATACACTGACAGGGGGCTCTGTATAGTTGGGGGGTTATGGCACATAATACACTGACAGGGGGCTCTGTATAGTTAGGGGGGTTACGGCACATAATACACTGACAGGGGGCTCTGTATAGTTAGGGGGGGTTACGGCACATAATACACTGACAGGGGGCTCTGTATAGTTAGGGGGGTTACGGCACATAATACACTGACAGGGGTCTCTGTATAGTTAGGGGGGGTTACGGCACATAATACACTGACATGGGGTCTCTTTATAGTTAGGGGGGGTTACGGCACATAATACACTGACAGGGGGCTCTGTATAGTTATGGGGGTTACGGCACAAAATACACTGACAGGGGTCTCTGTATAGTTAGGGGGGGTTACGGCACATAATACGCTGACAGGGGTCTCTGTATAGTTAGGGGGGTTACTGCACATAATACACTGACAGGGGGCTCTGTGTGCAAAAGCTGAGCTGGCAGGCAAGAAATCCATATGCGCTATTTTAATTTTGGGGTCAGTACATACTGCAGACTTTGGTATATCTATGCATATTGGGCATCAAACTGTTCAGGGGACCCCTGGGGTTCCTATTTGGGGTGACTTGCCTTTGTACGCAAGAAATTGTGTGAGATAAATGCGGCAAATTGCAACATTTTTAGGCGATTTTCTGAAATGTCATAAAAACCAATAACTTTAGGAAAGCTTTGCAGATTGGTACTTTGGTGTAGAAAGGACTCTTTACCCTTGTTGGATTTGTCAGAATGTGTACTTTCCAAAACTATATGGTTTTCTGCGGGCCTCTGTATAATTAGGGGGGGTTACGGCATATAATACACTGACAGGGGTCTCTGTATAGTTGGGGGGGTTACGGCACATAATACGCTGACAGGGGGCTCTGTATAGTTAGGGGGGTTACGGCACATAATACACTGACAGGGGGCTCTGTATAGTTGGGGGGGTTACAGCACATAATACACTGACAGGGGGCTCTGTATAGTTAGGGGTGTTATGGCACATAATACACCGACAGGGGTCTCTGTATAGTTAGGGGGGGTTACGGCACATAATACACTGACAGGGGGCTCTGTATAGTTAGGGGGGTTACTGCACATAATACACTGACAGGGGGCTCTGTATAGTTAGGGGGGGTTACAGCACATAATACACTGACAGGGGGCTCTGTATAGTTAGGGGGGTTACTGCACATAATACACTGACAGGGGTCTCTGTATAGTTAGGGGGGGTTACGGCACATAATACGCTGATGGGGGCTCTGTATAGTTAGGGGGGGTTACGGCACATAATACACTGACAGGGGGCTCTGTATAGTTGGGGGGGTTACGGCACATAATACACTGACAGGAAGCTCTGTATAGTTAGGGGGGTTACGGCACATAATACGCTGACAGGGGTCTCTGTATAGTTAGGGGGGTTACGGCACATAATACACTGACAGGGGGCTCTGTATAGTTAGGGGGGGTTACTGCACATAATACGCTGACAGGGGGCTCTGTATAGTTAGGGGGGGTTACGGCACATAATACACTGACAGGGGGCTCTGTATAGTTAGGGGGGGTTACTGCACATAATACGCTGACAGGGGTCTCTGTATAGTTAGGGGGGGTTACGGCACATAATACACTGACAGGGGACCTTGTATAGTTAGGGGCGTTACTGCACATAATATACTGACAGGGGTCTCTGTATAGTTAGGGGGGTTACGGCACATAATACACTGACAGGGGGCTCTGTATAGTTAGGGGGGGTTACGGCACATAATACGCTGACAGGGGGCTCTGTATAGTTAGGGGGGTTACGGCACATAATACGCTGACAGGGGTCTCTGTATAGTTAGGGGGGTTACGGCACATAATACACTGACAGGGGGCTCTGTATAGTTAGGGGGGGTTACTGCACATAATACGCTGACAGGGGGCTCTGTATAGTTAGGGGGGTTATGGCACATAGTACGCTGACAGGGGGCTCTGTATAGTTAGGGGGGTTACTGCACATAATACACTGACAGGGGTCTCTGTATATTTAGGGGGGGTTAAGGCACATAATACACTGACAGGGGGCTCTGTATAGTTAGGGGGGGTTACGGCACATAATACACTGACAGGGGGCTCTTTATAGTTAGGGGGGGTTACGGCACATAATACGCTGACAGGGGGCTCTGTATAGTTAGGGGGGTTACGGCACATAATACACTGACAGGGGGCTCTGTATAGTTAGGGGGGGTTACGGCACATAATACACTGACAGGGGGCTCTGTATAGTTAGGGGGGTTACGGCACATAATACACTGACAGGGGGCTCTGTATAGTTAGGGGGGTTACGGCACATAATACACTGACAGGGGTCTCTGTATAGTTAGGGGGGGTTACGGCACATAATACACTGACAGGGGGCTCTGTATCGTTAGGGGGGTTACGGCACATAATACACTGACAGGGGGCTCTGTATAGTTAGGGGGGGTTACGGCACATAATACACTGACAGGGGTCTCTGTATAGTTAGGGGGGGTTACGGCACATAATACACTGACAGGGGTCTCTGTATAGTTAGGGGGGGTTACTGCACATAATACACTGACAGGGGGCTCTGTGTGCAAAAGCTGAGTTGGCAGGCGAGAAATCCTTATGCGCTATTTTCATTTTGGGGTCAGTACATACCGCAGACTTTTGTATATCTATACATATTTATTATTATATATATATATGTATATATTATATATATATTATATATACATATTATTTAGTCGCACGCGGCTATTATTTCGTCGCCCGCGGCTATTATTTCGTCGCGCGGCTATTATCTCATCACGCGCCTATTCTTTTGACGCAAGGCTATTCTTTTGACGCCTGCGACAAATCTTTTTTGACGCCGGCGACAATTTTTGGACGTGCGGCGAATTTTTCCGCGGCAAATTTTTTCATCCGTCTCGCGAAACAATCCGCCAATGGCGAAACAATCCGCCAATGGCGAGACGCGGAAATTCGCCGCGAATCCATGCCTGACGAAACGTTTCGCCCATCACTAATAATAATTATAGAAAAGTACAGTAAATGAGTTTTTGGCAATAAAATATGGACTTTACAGTGTTATTTATTCAGTCTGTGTTGGCCCCAGAGTGATGCAGCCGCCAGTTTGCAGGGAAATGGGCATTTTTAATACAGTAATTTTCCGCAAGTATTGGCGTGTATGGCTAACATGGCGTGCGTTTATTCGCACGACTATTTATATGTGGCTACAAGTGATGAAATGTTTTGCCAGGCATGGATTTGCAGCGGATTTTTGGACGTGCGGTAAATTTTTTCATGCGTTTCGCAAAACAATCTGCCAATGGCAAAACGCATGAAAAAATTCGCCACGCAAAAGTTCACCGCACGTCCAAAAATTTACACAAGCGTCAAAAAATAATAGTCGCAGACAACAATTTTTTTGCCCGCACAACATTTTTGCCATTTCGTGGATCTTTCAAAAGATTTGCTAATTTTTCACCAAAGAAACCAGAACACATTCGCTCATCACTAGCGGCTACTATTTAAGCTTCTACCATTTATATGCTACTATTTATATGCTACTATTTATATTCTACCATTTATATGCACTATTTATATGCTACTATTTATATGCTACTATTTATATGCTACCAATTATATGCTACCTTTTATATGCACTATTTATATGCTACTATTTATATGCTACCAATTATATGCTACCATTTATATGCACTATTTATATGCTACTATTTATATGCTACCAATTATATGCTACTATTTATATGCTACCAATTATATGCTACTATTTATATGCACTATTTATATGCTACTATTTATATGCTACCAATTATATGCTACCATTTATATGCACTATTTATATGCTACTATTTATATGCTACCATTTATATGCACTATTTATATGCAACTATTTATATGCTACCAATTATATGCTACTATTTATATGCTACCAATTATATGCTACCATTTATATGCACTATTTATATGCTACCATTTATATGCACTATTTATATGCTACTATTTATATGCTACCAATTATATGCTACTATTTATATGCTACCATTTATATGCACTATTTATATGCAACTATTTATATGCTACCAATTATATGCTACTATTTATATGCTACCATTTATATGCACTATTTATATGCTACTATTTATATGCTACCAATTATATGCTACTATTTATATGCACTATTTATATGCTACTATTTATATGCTACCAATTATATGCTACTATTTATATGCTACCATTTATATGCACTATTTATATGCTACTATTTATATGCTACCAATTATATGATACTATTTATATGCACTATTTATATGCTACTATTTATATGCTACCAATTATATGCTACTATGTATATGCTACCATTTATATGCACTATTTATATGCTACTATTTATATGCTACCAATTATATGCTACTATTTATATGCACTATTTATATGCAACTATTTATATACTACCAATTATATGCTACTATTTATATGCTACCATTTATATGCACTATTTATATGCTACTATTTATATGCTACCAATTATATGCTACTATTTATATGCACTATTTATATGCTACTATTTATATGCTACCAATTATTTGCTACTATTTATATGCACTATTTATATGCTACTATTTATATGCACTATTTATATGCTACTATTTATATGCTACTATTTATATGCACTATTTATATGCTACTATTTATATGCTACTATTTATATGCTACCATTTATATGCTACTAATTATATGCTAGCATTTATATGCTACTATTTATATGCTACCAATTATATGCTACTATTTATATGCTACCAATTATATGCTACCATATATATGTGGCGACAATTCATATGCGGCTACTATCTATTTGCGGCGACTATATGCGGGCGTTAATTAGCGCATGTACCGTCAAATACAGCACGTAAATAGTCTTCGCGAGGTAAATAACGCATGCAATATCACGTGTTAATTAGTGCAAGTATGCTTATAGTGAATCGTGCGATAAGTCGCGAAAATTTAGACGCGATAAAATTTTTAACGCGCGCTATATATATAGCGCACGTTTTATCGCACTTTAGTGAATCAGCCCTAATGTGTAAATAGAAATAGTTACATGGGTCTTTACCCAGTAATAAGGAATAAGGAAGTGGTAGAGTTTAAAGCTATATGTGATTTCTCAGGAAATTCCCAATAATCCTAAATTAGAGGAGCAATACTAATTGTGTATATAGGCTTTTAATCTTTCAACCGATTCATTCATAAGCAGTATCACATGAGCTTGGGCCTAAGCCATATAAGTGTGTTTTTATGATAATTTTGTAATTTCCATATTACACCAGAAAACATTATATTTGTGTCATTGCACTGTTCCCATTGAGGAGATATCACTTTGGATCCACTGGGGGAACAGGCCCTGCTGCTACTTCTCCTTGGAGGGCTGAAACTTTCCTATGTTTGATGCAACCAACACAGACACAAAGTAGTAATTTAAAGGTTGAACCAGCAGGGGGAATCCCCACCACATATACATGCAAGGGGTTAAGTCTAATGGCAAACAGGGCGGTTTTACTGCAGGCGATTTTCTGCTAACCGAGAATCTTCTCATTCTTTCCTACTGCCCCAGTGAGACTCACTGACAGGAATGTAATCCATCTGCATTTATTGCCCCACAATCTGCCCCGGGTGCACAGTGACAGGTCGGGTTGCATTCCTGCAGTTTCACATGGGACAGTAGGAGAAAGGGGAAAATCTTATACGTACCATGATTTTCTTTTCTTGGACTGGAACATGGCAGTGGGCACCAATGGGTTAATGCCCCCATCATGTGAAGGACGGGAAATGACATTCAATAGCACAAATTCCTCCCCGCCCAACATCTGGTCTCCTATTTTTGACAAAAGCTCTCCCCAAAAGGGCTGGGAACCTGTGCCCACTGCCATGTTCCAGTCTGGAAAAAAAATCATGGTAAGTATAAGATTTTCCCCTTTCCTGGTCCTTCACATGGCAGTGGCACCAACTGGACCCTACAAAGCAGTACCACATGGGAGGGAATACGAATGCACATATCATACCTTGATTAGCTGAAAAAATGTCCAGTTTATAGAATTTTATGAACGTATTCAGATTTTCCACCGATACCTGGGCATGGAAGGCCCTACCGCTCTTTTACAGTGGGCTCTCAACACATTAGGGACTTGCACTGCACTAGCCTTGTGTGCCTCCGAGATACAAGATTTGATCCATCTGTAGCTTTAGCAACTTTAGGCCCTGCTGGAATAATAAGAATAGTCTGGTCTGTCCTTATATCCTTCACTCTCTGCAAGTAAATATCGAGGATCCTGGCAACATCCAAGCTGTGCCACAATATCTGTTTGAGGACATGGGAAAAACACTGGGAGGACAATGTCTGATTTATATTAAATTCTGAGCTGACTTTAGGAAGAAACTTGTCTGGTGCTTTCAAAATTACACAATCTTCCTTAAAGGAGAAGGAAAGGCAAAGTCACTTGTGGGTGCCAAAATGTTAGGCACCCCCAAGTGACTTTAATCACTTACCTTGTATCCCGGGCTGGTGCCCCTGTTACGAGAAAATAGCCCCAGCCCGGGGTACCTGGAGCGATGCACTTCCTTCCAGCTGCGTTTTGCCGGCAAATTCTCACTCTATACTGCGCATGCGTGCGCAAGCGAACAGGAAGGAGGAAGCAGGTACCCCGGGCTGGGGCTGTTCTCTCTGGACAGGGGCACCAGCCCAGGGTAAAAGGTAGGTGATTTAAGTCACTAGCGGGTGCCTAACATTTTGGCATGTTTATGGAGGGTAGGGTTGCTACCTGCCCAGTAAAATACCAACCAAGGCTGGGGCCAGGATTATGAATTTAATAGCAATGTATTTGCCAGTAAATTTGTAACTACCTGTCATTCTGCCACCGGCCCACCCCCAACCTGCCCCATATCACTAATTAAGCCAAGTAGTTATTGCCCATATACAAAAGATCTGCCTCTAGCCTGCCCACCTATGTCACTGGTCCAACTCCTTCTGTATCACTGCTCCTCCCCCTACATCACTGTCTCACCCCCTCCCATGTCACTTATCTGCCCCCTCAGGGTCCCACCCCCTCCCTCTTACCTCAGACAAGATTTTTTTTCTTGAAAAAAAAAGGGGCAACCCTAATGAGAGGATATTAGGCCTATCGTAATGAAGGGAATAGCCATCTCACTTCAAGGTATTATATTTATGTTTTGAATGCTTTACTTTAAAATTCATTTTCAGCTACAAAATCCTTATAAACACCATTAGATCTGTGTTGTGCCACAGAATCAGTGCAGCATTAAATCTTTCATCCATCTGTAAGACCATCCATTTAGGAACCTGTAGTGTTTAACAGCTGAACCTTTTAAAGGGGATCTTTCATCCTAAGAAATAATTCCAAATCCTTTTCTATCCTGTTAGTTGAACAAAATTAACTTTACTTACAATATATAAATTATTTAAAATGGTTTCCCCTCAGTCTGGGAATTCACAATAAAAGCAGATGGCATTTTAGATCCTAGCAACCCTGCTATCAACCCAAAATTTTGCATATGTGCAAAAATAGGGAATCTGATGCCCATGTCCATGCACAGGAAAGACAATTATAGACTGTAAGGAGGGAGGGGGAATGTGAGGAGAGCAGTGCTATACAGGAAGTGCTGAATTGAAAGTGAAAGTAAATACCTGAGGCATAGAGGCAGGGCAGGCAATATATGATTGGCAATATATGATTAGTTTCATGATTAATTTGCAAAGGACTTTGGTCTGTTTGGTTGACAGGTTCCCTGTTTGTTATTTGTTCATGGTTATTGCTATTCAGCAAAATAGACTTTAGAGGGTGCCCTCTATAGCAGGCCTCTGCACTAGGGATAATGCAGCCATGTGGGGCAGAGCTGGCAGTGTTTCATCTTGGTAAATCCTCCAAACAAATGTGTCTGAGGGGGGTTAACACTTTGTAGACCAATTAAAACAGTGGGAAGAAAGATCAGTAAATGCACTCCAATTAAAATCTGCATGTTTCTGGATAATGAATATGCTTCTTAACTGATATGGGGTGCCATTTGTCCAGTGTATATTTTGTGAACAAAATGACATTCTGTCTGCAAAAATATTTTCAATATTGTTTAGGACACAAAATGAATTTCACCAGGATACAGATGTAACTGTGGTTAGATACACTGGTAAAAAATGTACAAAAAAACAATATGTTTATTCAAGAATTAGAACAAAATCTAATTTCTACACAAAAAGGATATCATAATATTGCAAATTACATTTTGTAAATGTAAACAAGCATTTTGTCTCTCACACTATATTTTGTCTCTCAAATGTATAAAATCCATGTAACAAAACCATTGCTGTGTAAAGGTACTTTCAAGATGAATTATGTAAAAAACTTTTTTAACAAAATATATAATGTTGTAAATGGCTATCATAGGCAAAGTCACACAATTGATACCTCACTCTAATTTACCAGTTTGAAATGTCAAAATAGATGCTTATTACAGAAAGGAATATACCCTATCACAGAATCCATAAAAAGGAATCAATAAGATCAAGCATACTTCTTAACCAATAACAAGCATTCTTTCATTTTAACTGTAGTCCCTGTATCACTTCATTCACTTTTTACCCAGCAACAGTGATTTGGCCAATAATATAAGGTTTTGCTTTTTTCTGATCCTGCATTTTGATCATGAGGCTCAAACTCCTTTGCTGTGTTTCCCCTCCCCTGTGGCTGCTATTTTTCTAGCACATGCTCTCCAGAATGGATCCTAGGGATATTAATGTGAAGCTATTAGCTGACAGCATTTTGAACCTTTCAAATATAGTTGAGAATGTATAGAATATCATGTATTTATTATAAATTTTTTGTATAAGTATTATGGTCAAAGTACCACACACCAACGTGATAACAACATATCTTTATTGTGTGGAGTTACAAATTATATGCAAAGTACAAACAGCCAGTCACACATACCCTTGGCAGCTCACAGGAGCAATCTGTACAATTAATGCATATAAATATAATGTTAAGTATATGTGATATGTGTGTATGTTTCATATATGTGTGTGCCTGGATGTGTGCCCATCTCTCAGGAAGAGACATCTGTCTGTCCCTCCAGGGCAGAGAGCAAGGTGTGTCTGTCCCTCCTGGGAAGAGAGAGAGATGTGTCTGTCCCTCCTGGGAAGAGAGAGAGAGAGATGTGTCTGTCCCTCCTGGGAAGAGAGAGAGAGAGATGTGTCTGTCCCTCCTGGGAAGAGAGAGAGAGAGATGTGTCTGTCCCTCCTGGGAAGAGAGAGATGTGTCTGACCCTCCTGGGAAGAGAGAGAGAGAGATGTGTCTGTCCCTCCTGGGAAGAGAGAGATGTGTCTGTCCCTCCTGGGAAGAGAGAGATGTGTCTGTCCCTCCTGGGAAGAGAGAGATGTGTCTGTCCCTCCTGGGAAGAGAGAGATGTGTCTGTCCCTCCTGGGAAGAGAGAGATGTGTCTGTCCCTCCTGGGAAGAGAGAGATGTGTCTGTCCCTCCTAAGAAGAGAGAGCAAGAAAGAGACTTGTGTCCAAAAGTATATGCCGGGTTTCAGTATGCCCCTACCCCCCAAGTATCTATATGTTAAAAGGCGGCTCAGTCCTTTCCCAAATTAACTTACAAGTATGTGTGAATGGCAGGTTTACATTTCATTTGCTGTGGAATTATAATTCTGTGTGAATATATTCCCCTCAAATGTATCACCTATTCATTCAACACATCATAATTTTATTTTGAACTTAGTTATGTTAAGTACATGGGAAAAACTCCCTAGATCTTCAAATGTCTCATGGAACCTGTGAAATGCCCATGATGTAAATATTATGTAATAACAATTCATTATCATGTAATGAGATGGTAAACAGCGATAGGATATAAGATCTAACTATCCCTAAATTTGTCTTTTCCCACTCAGATGACCTTTATTTCCTCTTGGATTCAGCTTTAGTCATTGTTCTCTAAGGTTTAGCATTAAACTTTCTGTGCAACCTTCCTTATCACTCTGTATTTGATTATAGTTGATTGTAACTTCTTCATCCAGTCTCTAGTTTCACAGTTTCTACAGTATAGTACCATCATGTACCTAAGCAGAAACCAATAGTATTAGAGGTGTCCAGAAATCAGTTTAACAAGTAGTCTCTCATTATTTCTTAACACATTCTTTTATACAGCACTTGGAAAACATTTCTCCTGTGAATGATGCCAGGAACATCTTTCTGGAATCCATTTCATGTAAGAGGTTTCTTTGATTCTCTGGTCTTGCAAGGCTCAGAACACAATAATACTTGACATCCATTCAGGCCTGAGCTACTGAGCCCCTATGGGGATTAAGGGAGCCGCACTGGTACAGGGATTCACCAACACCCTTTATAGCCCCTGGCCATTCTCTGGCTACTCAGAGCTAGAACCCAGTCTATACAGAGTCAGGAACAGGTGTAGCCTGGGTAAGCTGTACTGCTTTAGGCTTATGCAGGCTTGGGAAGGCTATTAGAATATCAGTCACTGAGTATCAGACACTATAGCAGCCAGGGGCAACACTGGGGGTAGTGACACAGTTGTTTCAGGTTTAAAAATGACTTTCATCGGCTCAACTTAAGAACAGATTTATCACACCCCCTTAGGTAGGCCTTTAACAGCAAACACAGTCTTTGGGGAAAACACCAGCTGGAATAACAGGCAAAGACAAAGACAACCTCTTTAAAAGAAAGTTAAAAATATAGCCAGTCCATCACTGGTTAATGACACATTTCAATCATCTTTCATATGTCTTTTGCTAAAATTCCACTTCTCCAAATAGTCTTCAATTTTATTCTAAATCACAGTCTCTGTTACGATTGCATCACTTTTACATCAGGTTTCCTTGGGTGATGTCTCCATTCCTGTTGCAACAGATGAATCTTCTCCATGTGTCCTCTATTCCTGACCTACACTGAACAATCAGTGTCACTAAACCTATATATATATATATACAGTATTTATAGGTATATAATAACCCAATCACTGTATTACCATGTAATTCCATTCAGAACTTGTTACTGTCTGGAAAAAACAACAAGAAATAAAATGGGAGCTTTTGTCTATTATGTAAGTGTATGATGAATTTACAAAAAAACTGAATTATTTTAACAAAAAATAATATAAACAAATAGTAGGGGTGCAGTACTGTCAGTACTATTAGGGGAATAAAGGGAACATGTCAATAAAAATGACCAATCATTTTACACTTTTACAAAAGTAATAACTAATTAAAACCTATAATGTTACATTCCATGGATGAGAAACAATATCAACTAGAAAGGGAAGTTTGAGAACAAACTTCATGTTGGGTTGAAAAACATGAAGTCGCTGAATGGGCTCCGCCCACTTTCTCTGACCTTGGACCACAGTTATACAGTAAAAACCACTGTGCAAAGTTTGGGGACCCTGGTTTTAATAGTGTCTGCATGGCAGCAACTTAAATTTCCCCACTGAAAGTCAACGACATCTGATTGACGGTTGGTGGCTCCACCCCCTTTTTCTAACATGGAACTGCAGTTGCCCAGTGACTAACTGTGAAGTTTAGGGACCCTAGGATTAATAGTTAAAGAACGGCAGCAATTACACCAATAAAAGTCAATAGGTGAATTGTGATTGGTGGTTCCACCCACTTTTTCTAACTTTGAGTCCAAGTCACCCAGTGACAAACAGTGGGCACCCTGGCATAAATAGTTTGTGAAAGACAGCATTTTAAATTTAAACCAATAAAATTCAATGGATGAAATCTAATTGGCTGTTAGTGGCCCAACCTACTTTTCCTATTTTTGAACTGCAGTCCCCCAGTGGCCAACTTTGCAAATTTTGGGGACTCAGGCATTCATTGTGAGGCTGACAGCATTTTACACTTCACCATTGAAAATAAATAGGTGAAATGTTATTGGCTGTTGGTGGCTCCGCCCACTTTTTTTAAACTTTGAATGGCAAATACCCAGTGACTGACTCTGGAAACTTTAACAACCCTGGAATTAAAATTTAAATAATGGCATCAGTTTAAATATAAACCAAGGAAATCTAATGGGTGGAAATGGATTGGCTGTTGGTGGCTCCTCCCACTTGTTTGGGAACCCTGACATAAATAGTGTGAGCAAAGCAACATTTTAAATATAAACCAAAAAAATTCAATAGGTGAAGTCTGATTGGCTGTTGGTGGCTCCACCCACTTTTTAAAACCTAAAAATGCAGTTCCCTAGTGACCCTGGTGTTAATACTGTGAGAATGGCAGCAGGTTGAATTTCATATTGAAAATCAATAGGTAAAAACTGATTGGCTGTTGTTGGCTCCACCCACTTTTTCTAACTCTGAACTGCAGTTACCAGGTGACTAGCTCTGCAAAGTTTGGAGTCCTTAGTATTAATATTTAAAGAATAGCTGCAGTTTAAATTTAAACATATGAAGTCTATAGGTGATATCTAATTGGTTGTTGTTGGCCCCACCCACTTTTCTAAACTTGGAACATAATCACCTAGTGACAAACTGTGCAAAGTTTGGGGACCCTGACATTAAACATGTGAGAATGGCAGCAGTTAATATTTTCCCACTGAAAACAATGAAAGAAATGTGATTGGCTTTTGGCGGCTCCGCCCACTTTTTCTAACCTTGAGTACAAAGTCACGCAGTGACTGACTGTGCAAAGTTTGCGAACTCTGGCATCAAACCAATAAAATTCAATAGGTGAAATCTGATTGGCTGTTGGTGGCCCCGCCCACTTTTTCAAAACTAAAACTGTAGTCCTCTAGTGACCAACTGTGAAAAGTTTGGGGACCCTGGGATTAATTCTGTGAGAATGGCAGCAGGTTGAATGTCCCCATTTAGAGTCAATAGGTAAAATCTGATTGGCTGTTGGTGGCTCCACCCATTTACAAAAATACAAAAAACCTTAAATGCGTAGTCACCCAGTGTCTGACTATGCAAAGTTTGGGAAGCCTGGCAACAAACCAATAAAAATCAATAGGTGAAATCTGATTGGTTGTTGGTGGCTCCACCCACTTTTCCAAAACTAAAATTGCGGTCCCCTAGTGACCAACTGTGAAAAGTTTGGAGACCCTGGTGTTATTACTGTGAGACTGGCAGCAGGTTGGATTTCCCCATTGAAAGTCAATAGGTAAACTCTGATTGGCTGTTGGTGGCTCTGCCCACTTTTTCTTACCTTGAAACACAGTTACCTGGTGCCTAACTCTGCAAAGTTTGGGGACCCTGGTGTTATTACTGTGAGACTGACAGCAGGTTTGATTTCTGCCAAGTCAATAAATAAAATCTGATTGGCTGTTCACATCTCCGCCCACTTTTGGGCATCCAACAATCATCATATTTCCATTCAGGCTGAGCCCATGAAGGTGTGATTCAAGTTTGGGGAGTGAAGCCTCAAAGCTGTAAGTTTGGAAGCAGTTTCAATTTCCCCATTAAAGTCAATGATTAAAATTTGATTGGCTGCTGTTGGCCCCTCCCACTTTGCGGGTTTAAAAAAAAAAAAAAACCTGAATGTGTAGTCACCCAGTGACTGACTGTGCAAAGTTTGGAAAATCTGGCATCAAACCAATAAAAATCAATAGATGAAATTTGATTGGCTGATGGTGGCTCCGCCCACTTTTCAAAACTTAAACTGCAGTCCCCTAGTGACCAAGTGTAAAAAGTTTGGGGACCCTGGGGTTAATACTGTGAGAATGGCAGCAGGTTGAATTATTAGAAAAAACATTAAAACAAGGTTCAACATATAAGAGACATTGGTTCAGAAATAATTTTCTTCCAGTCATACCATACTATGAGTTGGCCATTCCCTCCCCCTCATATAGGGGAATATACCCCGTATACTAATGACCCCCAGCAGCTGTTCTACTGTCTCAAGGAATTGCTGTTCTAGCACCTTAGCCAATTCCATTCCCTTTTAACAAAGTAACAATATACACTAAGTGCATCTGTTAATACACATACATCATAAGGACTTTCAGTATTTAACCTTCATAGGGTTTTATTCAGTAAAGGTTGGCAAACTAAATTTTTAATTTATGATACTTTTTCAACAGTCAATATACATGGAAATGAAAATGCAACATACTAGAATACATTCTCCCACATAAACAATATCTGCACATTATCCCATGGCTTACCAGCGCCAGTTAGCAGCATATAAAGTATTGTTTAATTAATCTGGGGATAACCCTGCCCATATTAGGCAAAATTATATGGGACCTGCTTTAAATATATGTTTATGTGAAAGACAGGCTATTTAAACACAATACATATTTCCGTGTATATATTAACTTTGCATTACAACAATCAAAAAACCTTTGTTACTTAATACAATTTTTGCAAACCTTTAGTGAATAATTTAGGTCAAATTAACATTAATCTTTTAATTTTATTTCTATTAATCGTTTTAACAACAGAGAATAGCTCCTTCTCTCCTGACCCCTATATATTGTGCTGGTCATTTTGGGATTGCAGCTGTTGCTAGTCTGTATACCATAGTCACATCTTTGTGAATTCCTATTTATCTGACCTTTTCCTTTCCTCATAGCATTATTTTAATGAATTCTTTTTGTATGCCGATGTAACCGAAAGCATTTGCAGATTAGGTGCCCTATTTTCTTGCAAAAATGACAAACCAAAGATTCATAGGAATTGGCTTTCTTTACCACTGCTCCTCTCAGGGATCCTACCTGCTTGTCAGTAGATTCTGAGCTGCGTGACAGAAGTTCCAATCTATATTTCTCAATATAAGCTATTGTTTCTTGTAAAAAACTGCAACTGGATGCATGAACAATAGCTACAGGATCAAGAAATATACATTTTTGCACAAATCCATTGATCATGGCCTTGGGTGCTGGTTGATTTGCATCAGTTAATTCCATGACCAATCTGTAGGCTTTTTCAAACATTGCTGCAAATGCAAAAACATCATCCTGCAACTTGTATGTCTCAAATCTACTGATCAATTCTACAGAAGGAATCTCACCCTTAGTGATTAAAAACAGCTGTTTGACTCTTTCAAACTCATTGCACTCACCAATACTCAATACTGTTTAATTCTCGCACCCAACTAGACACAGGCAGCCATCTTTAAAATGTGGTATTTTTGTGCTTTTGAGAGATCATATTTGGAGCAGTAAGTCTCAAATATGTGACTATTTCCTATTAATGTTCTGCACTTATCAAACTTTGGAAAGGTCTCAGCAATTTTTAACAAATGTTTGTCCATTTTTAATTTAATAAATTTAATATCCGGATACTCTGGGACTGTCTCTGTTCTCTAATGATCACAAAAACATGTGTCACTTTACTTTGTTGCAAAACTGACTCAATTTCTGTCAGTCTGACATTATGTTTTCCTAGCTCTGTCAGAATCTCAGCACTAACTGAGTCACATTTCTCTTTATTCAAAGTTCCAGAGACAGCCTGTACTCCCTCAGTGTCCCTCTCACTAGAGCACATTAACGTGTTAAATGTTTTAACCAGTAACATTACATTGTTAATTTTGTGCTTTGGTTTAGAAAATGACACTCCTTCATCTAACTTCATATTCGCACCCACACACTGACTATAAAGATATGACAATAAGTTTGCATCAGACAAGTCTTTTGGAATTTTAAATTCTAATTTGCTCTTACTTGACAAATTATTAATAAAATCCATACAGAAAGCAGAATACTCCTTGCTGCACCCCTGTGTCAGTGCCTCTGATACTTACACACAAATCCGCTCTAGGTTCTTTTACTTACAGACTTCTGGAAGCTTCATACATACAGCACACTATATCCCCCCTTAGGAAGCTTTCAAAGTGGGTATATGTGTGATATGTAAAGCCCAGTATCTAGTTATCTGGCTGGCAATGCCAATGTAGAATATCATGTATTTATTATAAAAATAAAAAAGTATTATGGTCAAAGTACCACTCACCAACGTGATAACAAAATATCTTAATTGTGTGGAGTTACAAATTATATGCAAAGTACAAACAGCCAGTCACACATACCCTTGGCAGCTCACAGGAGTAATCTGTACATTAATGCATATAAATATAATGTAAAGTATATGTGATATGTGTGTATGTTTCATATATGTCTGTGTGTGCCTGGATGTGTGCCCATCTCTCAGGAAGAGAGACCTGTCTGTCCCTCCTGGGAAGAGAGAGAGACTTGTGCCCCAGAGTATATGCCGGGTGTCAGTATGTCCCTACCCCCCAAGTATCTATAAAAGGCAAGAGCATATTTTAAAAGGCAGCTCAGTCCTTTCCCAAATTAACTTACAAGTATGTGTGAATGGCAGGTGTACATTCCATATGCTGTAGAATTATAATTCTGTATGAACATATTTTACAAACATACAAAAAAGTGTTGTACAGAGTAATTAGATTATACACTTTTCCCAATGGTGATAGATAAAACATGTTTTTCAGCAGAAAACCCACAATGCAGTAAAAAAAACACAAAATTGTGTCTGTGTGTGTGTATACTTGGCAAACTGCACATTGTGTGAGTGTGTAAGTATGTGTAACTGTTGTGAAAGTTCAAAACCCCTTATCCCCCAAAATGTATGTCTGTAGGTGTGTGTTAGTGTAAAAAAGCATCTGTAGGGAGTGAATGCAAATGCCCCTCCCTGTGTTAGAGGGGAGTTAGAAGTAATTCTACTGGTTATAGAGAGAGAAAAGAAAGTTCAGTTTCATTTTTTGTTCCTGATTTCAGTGACGGCGGCTGCTGATCTGAGAGACGAGCTGAGCTGCTCCATCTGCCTGAGCATTTATACTGATCCGGTAATGCTGCCCTGTGGCCATAACTTCTGCCGGGGCTGCATTGGGGGGGTGCTGGGTACCCAGGAGGGGTCTGGGGCTTATTCCTGCCCTGAATGCAGAGCTGAGTATCAGGAGCGCCCTGCCCTGCCCAGGAACAGAGCTCTGGGGAACATAGCAGAGAGGTTCCGTCCGACTGAGACAGAGCCGGGGGAGACTGGGATCTTCTGCACTTACTGTCTCCTCTCTCCTGTACCTGCTGCTAAATCCTGTCTCCTGTGTGAGGCTTCTCTGTGTGATACCCACCTGAGGGGGCACTGCCAGTCAGCAGAACATGTACTCACTGAGCCCACCGCTTCCTTTACGGGGAGAAAATGTTCTGTACACAATGAGCTCCTAAAGTATTTCTGCTGGAAGGACTCTGCCTGTATCTGTGCATCCTGCTGCCTGGCCGGGGGGCACCGGGGCCACAGGGTGGAGCTGCTGAGTGAGGCCTCTGAGAAGAAGAAAGAGAAACTGAGGAAAGTTCTGGAGAAACTGAGCCCAGAGAGAGAGGAGACTGAGAGAGGAGCCCAGAGGCTGCAGGAGCGCAGGAGAGAAGTGGCAGAAGCGGCAGACGGTGAGACAGAGAGAGTCACTGCCCTGTTTAGGGGCATCAGGGAAGAGCTGGAAGCCCTAGAGAAGCGACTCCTGAGTGACATCTCCAGGCAGAAAGAGGAGCTCTCACTCACACTCACTGAGCTGATCCAACAGCTGGAAATAAAGAAGGACGAGCTGTCCAGGAAGATCCGGCACATTGAGGAGCTGTGCAACATGGCAGATCCACTCACTGTCCTACAGGAACAATGGGAATCCCATGGAGCTGCCTTTTGTGGGGCTGAGGGGGCAGATACTGAGGGGGGAGACAGGAAGCGCAGAAAAATAAATCATATAAATACCCCGACTGTAGGGGATCTGGATGTGGGTCGGATCTCAGAGACATTACTCACAGGCTTAGCTGGGATTGTGACTGGGGTAGAGGGATGGATCTATGGGCAGGAGGCTACAGAGCTGGTACTGGATATAAACACGGCTGGGAGTCATGTATCTGTATCAGGGGATGGGAAATCTGCTTCCTACTCACATACAGACCAGCGTCGCCCACAAACCCCAGAGAGATCTCAGTACTTTCAGGCTTTAAGCACCAGGAGTTTCCCCTCAGGGCGACATTACTGGGAAGTGGAGGTCAGTGAATCAGGGGGCTGGAGGGTAGGGGCGGCCTATCCCAGTATAGAGAGGGGAGGGGGTCATTTCTGGATTGGGAATAATAACAAGTCCTGGTGTTTGTGCAGATTGTTTAATAATAACTATACAGTGAGACATGATGGGAAAGTTACACAGTTACCCCACGTCCCTCCCTGCAGGAGAATCAGGATCTCATTGGACTATGAGGCCGGACACCTGTCCTTTTATGAGCTGAGTGAGCCAATCAGGCACTTACACACCTTCACTGCCTCCTTCACTGAGCCCCTTCATGCTGCATTCTGGGTAGGGTGGGGTGCCTGTGTGAGAATCATTAGTTAGGGCCCTGCCCACTGCCCAGCAGGAACCCCATTCCCAGAGCTGCCCTTAGCCCTGTGATGCCAGGGAAGGAAGGGGTGCAAGAGCCATGTTTATGTTGGGCAGCCACAATAACTAAGTGTGGCTGCATTACTAGGTGTTAAGTTACACAAATGCAGTTGCCAGTAACAACCAATAACATTTTTTCTTTTATTGTGCAACAGAATGCTCATATCTAAATGCTGATTGGTTGCTATCGGTAACTGCAATTGTGCAGTTCTCTAAAATGCTGCCTTTTCCCATACAGACCCTTACAACTCCCTGTAACTCCCAATAGAGCCTGTATTACAAATGACCCTCTCAGCCCATGTTTAGAATTGGAGGAAAGGTTTCCCCTTACACTCTTTACAGAACGACTTGGTTATAAAAAACCACAACCTGCTTTAGTTCTCACACTGGTTGGTGTTGCCCAGGGTTCTAACCCTTCCACCCTTCTTATTGGGGTCTCTGGCTGCTCTGATAACTCCCCTCAGCCTATCACCCCTAGAGGGAGCTCTAAAAGGATCTCTCCCCACACTGGCCAATGCCATCTCTCCTCCTACTGATACCATCTGCCTCAGTCTCTCTAGCACCATCCAATGGTGAGTTTAACCCTTTAAGGGTTTTTCCTTAAGTAAAGGTAAAAGGCTTGGCAGATGTCTCCCTTCTAGTTTAGTTGAGTTGGGATGTCAGAAATGATTATAAATGGCCAATTATTATTGTGGTTTATTTCGTACAGTTTATATCAATCTTATATTGGCCCTTCAGTGTGTATAAATGTTTGTATCCCCCATAGGGTCCCTTTTGATTGTAACTCCCTTACTGAGCTTTCAGTGGGACCCGGCCAAATAGATTGATGGATTAACAGACAAGGAAATAGATGTTAGAAAGGAGATAGTTATTAATGAAGTTGTACCATGTGATACATGAAATGAATGAACCATATATTTATGTGTAACGGTGGCCACGTACCATAAGATCCGCTTATTTGCCAATCTTTCCCCCAGTATGCCCACCTTGGGTGAGTGATATTGTGCTAATGCGATTCTTTGGCCCTAGGTTGAAATGATCTGTGTTGCCTCAAGGGCCCTAGCTGCCTGAGGGGCCAAGTTCTTCCCGCCCCTTCACTCCCTCCAGACTTCGCTTTTTCACATCAGTAGCGACCTGGGAAATTTTGCCACCGGTCCACTTTTGACCCAGACCCAGTTTTTGAAAGGGCTATCCAGGTCAAAACCTCCTGCTCAGTTTTCCAAATTAGGAATCAGCCAATAGCCAATCTCCGTGTCATAGACCCACCCTATGATGTCACTGTACCGCCTCTTCCCCCTGTGACATCATGGCCCTGTCTCATTCCTGCCCCTGTAATGTCACTGCCACAAGCCAGCAGAGGTGCCAACCCTTGACTGAGGACTTCATCAACCTTGATTCAATGGGAAAATCAAACCTGCCCAATCAACAATTTTTGCCCATATATCGGTCTGGGAGGCTTGTTGGAGGGCCCATACAGGGGCAGATAAGCTACTGAATCAGTCAAGGACTCTGATCTGCAGCTTAAATCTGCACACGTATGGCCCCCTTAAGTGTATTGAAATATTATGTAATGTTACATGGATGAGATTGAGAATTGTCATTGTTGCTGTAATAATCCAAACAACTCTAGTACCGACTGAGTAGTGACATTTTTGCTTTGCTATAATTATGTTTGTCAGACAGTGTCGGACTGGCCCCCCAGGGTACCAGGGAAACTCCCAGTGGGCCCAGGTGTCAGTGGCCCCTCTTGCTTCTAACTATTGGGCCTATTTCATGGTTATTCCCTGTTTCTGTATAGGAACAAAGTGGCTTAATGGATGGAAGAATAGTGTATAGTGTGTTAAGAAACTAGTATAATAAAGAGGTTTAGGGAGGAGAGGGGGAATAATAGTTTAGAGAGTGGGCCTAAAGTCCACGTTTTTCTGGGGGGCCCCTGGCATCTCAGTCATAAAAAAACAGCAGCACAACATTACACAATGAGAATATTAGAAAAAAGAAGAAATTAAATAAAAAAAACAAACAAAAGTCAGTACTGCTTGTGTAATACAGCACTTGCATTTGTACAGTACAGATTATACAGGATTGGGTTATGTGATTTTACTGTAAATGTATTTCAAAGGGGAAAGGTTTTTATCTAAGAAAACTATGTAGTTTTGTAAATCTGTCTAAATGTTTGTGTGATTGCACTTCTGTATTAATATATATGATTCTATATACTAAAAATTCTTAAAAGTTAAAAAATTATTCATAGTGTAGAGAAATGTATCAAACATATATTTTATTATATGGTCAAAATACAAATGATTTTTAATTTCTGTGTCTGCTGAGTGCGCCATAGATAAAAATAGATAAAAACTAACATCAGTTCAACACTGAGTTTTCAAATCCCATCACCATAAATAACATTACTTTACATTGTTGGTGAAAAATGCCCCTAGGAGTAAGTTGCCTGCAGAAAATGATATAGTTTTAGAAAGTGTGCATTCTGGGAATATGTATTTCTACTGCAAACTATGCTAAAAGGGTTGAGGAGACTGCCTCATATGTATGCAAATAAGTCATAACAGGATTCTGGGAAGAAATTCCTTAAGGCTCCTAGAAAAGTCCATTTACACGGGCTTTGTCCCATTTACATGGGTTTATCCTATAGGCTAAAGCTCACCCACTGGGTTTAAAGCAAAAGCCAGGATAATAGCTGATCAGATTCCCAACTACAGACCAGTTTCACCCTTTTTGGGGCTCATCAGTGAAGCACAGGGTTTTCTGATCAACTTAGGTAGAGCCAGGAGTGGGGATACACGAGCAAGCTAAAAGGGTTGAGGAGACCGCCTCATACGTATGCAAATAAGTCATAACAGGATTCTGGGAAGAAATTCCTTAAGGCTCTTAGAAAAGTCCATTTACAGGGGCTTGTCCCATTTACATGGGTTTATCCTATAGGCTAAAGGTAGAGTCTCCTCAACCCTTTTAGCTTGTTTGTGTATCACCCACTCCTGGCTCTCCCTAAGCTGATCAGAAAACCCTGCACTACACTGATGAGCCCCAAAAAGGGCGAAACCGGTCTGTAGTTGGGAATCTGATCAGCTATTATCCCGGCTTCTGCTTTAAACCCAGTGGGTGAGCTTTAGCCTATAGGATAAACCCATGTAAATGGGACAAAGCCCGTGTAAATGGACTTTTCTAGGAGCCTTAAGGAATTTCGTGTGCGATAAGTCGCCATTTTCGTATGCAGTATTTCTCGCTCTAGTTTTACCGCATGCGTTAATTTCTGCGCTGAAAAGAATACGAACGCATGATTCACTATAACTTAGGCGCGCTAAATATCGCATTCGGCTATGTGAAAATTAACCCCTACTACAGGCAGGCAATAATTATAGAAAAGTACAGTAAATGAGCTTTTGCCAATAAAATATGGACTTACAGTGTTATTTATTCAGTCTGTGTCGGCCCCAGAGTGACGCAGCCGCCAGTTTGGAGCGAAATGTTCATTTTTAATACAGTAATTTTCCGCAAGTATTGGCGTGTATGGCTAACATGCCGTGCGTTCATTTGCGCAAATATTTATATGTGGCTACAAGTGATGAAATGTTTCGCCAGGCATGGATTCACAGCGAATTTTTGGACGTGCGTTGAATTTTTCCGCGGTGGATTCTTTCATGCGTTTCGTAAAACAATCCGCCAATGGCAAAACGCATGAAAAAATTCGCCACACAAAAATTCACCGCACGTCCAAAAATTTATACAAGCATCAAAAAATAATAGTCACGGGCAACAATTTTTTTGCCCGAACAACATTTTTACCGTTTCGTGGATCTTTGAAAGATTTGCTAATTTTTCACTAAAGAAACCAGAACACATTTGCTCATCACTAGTGGCTACTATGTATATGCTACTATTTATATGCTACTATTTATATGCTACCATTTATATGCTACCATTTATATGCTACCAGTTATATGCTACTATTTATATGCTACCATTTATATGCTACCATTTATATGCTACTATTTATATGCTACCAGTTATATGCTACTATTTATATGCTACCATTTATATGCTACCATTTATATGCTACCATTTATATGCTACTATTTATATGCTACCATTTATATGCTACCAGTTTTATGCTACTATTTATATGCTACCATTTATATGCTACCATTTATATGCTACTATTTATATGCTACCATTTATATGCTACCAGTTATATGCTACTATTTATATGCTACCATTTATATGCTACCATTTATATGCTACTATTTATATGCTACCATTTATATGCTACCAGTTATATGCTACCATTTATATGGTACCATTTATATGCTACTATTTATATGCTACCATTTATATGCTACCAGTTATATGCTACTATATATATGCTACCATTTATATGCTACTATTTATATGCTACTATTTATATGATACCATTTATATGCTACCATTTATATGTGGCTAATATTTATATACACTATTTATATGCGGCGACAATTTTTATACACTATTTCTAAGCTACTATTCATATGCGGCGACTTCGCGTGTGTTATTTAGCGCAAGTACCGGCAAATACCACATTGAAATAGTCTTCGCGATTTAAATAACGCATGCAATATCGCACGTAAAATAGCACAAGTATGCTTATAGTGAATCGTGCGAAAAGTAGCAAAAATTAAGACGCAATAAAATTTTTGCCGCACGCTATAAATAGCGCTCGTTATTTCGCACTTTAGTGAATCAGGTCCAAAGAGTTAAAATCCTTCAAAACTATGGTTTATATAGAATATAAGTGCAATGTATAGCGCAGAATGGGACAGGTGAGGATGGTAGATGAAGATGAATTTGGGAGCGGCCAGGGCACTAGAGGGTCTTGTTGCAGTTGGCCTTATTTGCACACAAATGACAGAAGGTGCTAGTCTAGAGGGCCCCATGGCACCCGACTCAAGTATAAGCCGAGGGTGACTTTTTCAGCACATTTTGGGTGCTGAAAAAACTAGGCTTATACTCGAGTATATACAGTATTTTCCAAAAAATACACCTTCTGACAAAACAAAAATGGGTAAATAGATCTTTCTACTGCAAACTACCAAATTACAAAGCTATGCTAAACAGAACGGTTTTTATAATATTTCTGAAAATCGTCACAAAGCTTGCATTTTGCCCCATTATGTACCCCACATTTCATAACGTACCAACATAAAACACTCTAAATATAAATGCCAGGGGTCTTCTGAATAGTTTGATGCCCTATATGCATAGATTTACCAAACTAAGTGGGGTACAGAGGAAGCCAAACTGAAATACAGCAGACAAAATGTCCATATGCAAAGACAAGAACAATGTAAAATGCAATAAAATTGCTAAAATCCCCAAAAAAACTAAAATCAATGTTTGTTTTTTTTCCTATTGATATCTGCAGTCTGAATCACAGTTTGAGTATTTTGGCTTGGGCAAATTAGTTTTACAGACAAAGTCAAGCGAACAACAACTATGCATAACTGAAAATGCAATAAAATGACTAAAAATGCACCAAAATCACAGAAAATGTAATAAAAACACCAAAATAATACACAAAAGGTATTGTGCAGTGTGGTTACCGAATACACTATCCGCAATGGCAATAAAACATTTTTTTCAAGCAAGAAAAAAAACGATGCGATAAAAAAAATTACAAAATTTCATGTGTGTTAGTGTCTGTGTACACATGGCAAAATGTGTTTTGTGTGCATGTGTGTGAGTGTGCAAGTTAGTGTGAGTGCTGTAAGTATAAGTGTGTATTAGTGTAATAAGTGTGTGATTGTGTGTTTCTGTGTATCTGGCACTAGCCTGGGGTCAAGAAGCTGGAGATCGCAGGAGGGAGACAGGAGAGAAGCAGGCACAGCAGCTGCAGTCAGGTCCGGTGTGTGGGCGGTGCAGGAAGTGAGGGGAAACCTCAGGAAGTGAGGAGGAGAGCAGCAAAAGCCTGACACAGAATCTACATGTCTGGGTTTTCCCATGGGGCCCCTGGGCAATTGCACCACAGGGGCCACTAGTTACCCCCTCTGCTCATTCTCTAGGGGGTTCTTTACCTTGCGCTCATTCTCTGCACTCAGATTAAGTGGCGAGCACAGAGAACGAGTGCAAGATAAAGAAAACATAGCTCCTATGTGCTTGGCACTTAACATCTTTTTATGCCAGCACATAGGAGCTACATCGTTGGCAGGGAAAGGGTTAAATAATAATCGTGAAAGCTCGTGAGGATGTGAGGGAACATCTAACAATACAGCATGTTACCATTTAACCATTTCTTCTTCTATGGGGCAGATCCTGTGGCATCCAATCATCATCTTTGGTTTTGCATAACTATCCCCCTCTGTCCATCTTTAGTAAAACTGTTCCTAGCATCAGCACAATAGCCCCAAAAAGGTATATCTGTTATGTCCGCACAGTGTCTAGAATGGTATCTGTGCAGTGGGGGTGTTTTTAGGGCTATTTGTGACATCTTAACACTAAGAAGCCCATTAACCAAGGACAACAGCTTAATTTTCTTTTTCTGTGCCTAGACCTTGGCCTTTGACCCTCAGTTGTTTTGTCATCTATTCTATACCAGTGTCCAGTTCTGGTTATTTGACTATAACCTTGTATATAGTTTATAACTAAAATTCTATCATTTATCCTTTCAGGTAACACCTCTGAATTGCTAACTATCCTTTTGATCCTAGTCATTTGGCTAAATGGAATAGAGCGTACCTGGGCCTTAGGGTGGAAACTCCCTCCCAGTGTAGCCAGGGGTATCAGGAGGATCTGCACCAGTGGATAATGCACTGCATTAACAAGGAAGCAAGAGTGTATGGGCTTTCTTTGTTTGCTATATTTAGAGACCTCTATGATATTAGCAGTTTTATACTGCCAGACAGGCTTTCAGCTCAGCAGCTCTCTGAGGCCAAGAGTGTCCATTTACTGATGTGCGATAGGCAATGATAATGACTTGCGCCAGAAAAAACGTAGGTTTACTAAAGTGCGAGCCCAAATACATAATCACTTATTATCACATTCAGGCTACAGAAGTTGTCTCGCAAGGTTCACTAAAGATTATTGCCAGAATTGTCAAAATTGTCACGATTTTTATCGCCACCTGGAGAGTGGGGTTATGTGAAGCCAGAAACTGTGGAACAATGGGAAAATTTGCGCAACATGCAGTTTTTTGGCACGCGCAAATTTTTTGACAATTTTTTTTTGTGGTGGATTTTTGTGGCCATTTTACAAAAAAATCTGCCACTGACAAAACTTAGAAATTTGCTTCGAATCCATGGCTGGCAGCAAAAATGAGTGATTGCACTGGGCATTAGAAGTCTAAAAGTGTAAATATCTCAGAAATAAAAAAAAATAGAAAATATACGTAAACGCCTATAAGTTCTTGGAGAAGCCTTGTGAGTAAATTCATATTTTGGATTTAGAAATAAACAATCCAAGCCTGACCCCAATCTGTGTCTAATGATCGGATGATAGTATTTAGGGGTATAGTGGGGTATTACATTGGCTAACACGGTACATCACCTTTTCCTGCATCTACATAGTTACATAGTTACATAGGGTTGAAAAAAGACCATTGTCCATCAAGTTCAACCCATCCGAGTAAACCCAGCACACCTAACCCACACCTACCAATCTATACACTCACATACATACTCACATGATTGTTACCAACGATTTAGAACAAATGTTGTGGATATTGAAGCTAATGTAAAACCTGTAATGGTAAAATGGAATCCAGAGGCTGAAAGAGAATGTGAGGAATGAAAGCAGCTCAGCGTGAGTAACAAGAATAGGTCCCCTCTGCCCTTAAGCAGGAACTTCAGGTTCCAACAGGTGCCCCTGGGGCAGAATTAGGGGCTGAACTGTCACAGGTAATTAATGGGGAGGAACAGCCAGTTTCGTTTCTTAGCATTAAACTTACTTTCGGGTTCCCACTTTAGGGCAGTGACAGTGACACTGTGTGTGTGTGTGAAGGGATCCCCCCTCCCAGAGTCAAACCAAGCAAGAACCCCAAAGGATGCTTATGCTTTAGGCCGATATAATAATGAACTACAAAAATCCTAACATTTCTTGTGATGATGATCACCCAAATTAACCCAAGGAGGCCACCAATAAACATTAGACTCCTTTACACAAACCTTACTGTGATGCACAATAATGTTGCCTGTAGAGTCATTGCCACTCTAGATAATGAAAAGGCGTTTGACTCTGTACAATCATTTACTTGAGGCCCACCATGCCCTGTATGGGGTTCAAATAAGACTTTATGAAACATATCCTTTGTACTGCACAGGGGTACCAGGCAGGAGTGTCCCCTCTCACCTCTACTATTTGCAAAAGCCATGGAGCCATTGGCATGTCTTACACACCAATCGCCTGGAATAGAGGGTCTGAGGCTGAGTTTCCTGTTTTGTGAATATTTACCATATAAAGAGCATTATGGGACTGATTCACAAAATGTCAAAAAAGTGAGTGTTCTTTTTAGCAAGCTTTAAAATAGTATCACTTCTTATATTTTTAGAATTAACAATCGATTCACAAAAAGGCCACTTGTCTGACTTAAGAAGCGATTTTATTGTAGTTATTTTTCATGCGATGCCATATTTTAAGCGATATTTAAAAGCATGCAATATGTTTATGCATTATTTCATAGCACCCAATATTATCGCATGCTATTACCCAGGAAATCGTTACACATCACATATCACATGACTTCAGTTATTTTTGTCATAACATGGAGGACGCAGATGACGCAGGTGCACAAACACCACCTCAAGTGCTAACACGGAACCCCTTTGCTAGCCAAAGACTGGAGAGGAGACGCAACAGTGAGTCGGGTAACAGTGGCGGCAATAAAAATATTAAAAAAATGAAATATGAGCAAGTTAGGCATGGCATGCTGGGGCATGATAGAGGTGCCAGGAGATGGAGGCATGAGGGTTCTCAGAACAGTAAAGCAAACACAATGCAAAAAATGAAAGAAGAGAGTAGAAAAGAGCAGAGGCCGGTATACAGAAAAGTCAGAGTTGGAAGCAGAAGGGACCAGGGGAACTTTTATATGAGAGATTTGGCCTAAACCACCAAATATGGAAGAGTTAGTGAATTTGAAAAAAATTGAAATACCTATTCACCTTAATGAGTGCAGTGAGCGCTCAGGTATAAGTAGATATGAAAGAACAGAATCGCAAAGAAAAAAGTAATCACGTGAAAAAATTCAAACTTGTGCAAATTCCGATTTGTCTAATGATGACAGTGAGGAAGAGAGGCCTCATTACATTACAGCCCAGAAGATTTATCTGATATTGAACTTACAGACAAAGATTATCCTCCTGAGGAACAAAGTCAACTAGAAAGTGAGTAAATTAACACCCCCTCGTCACCCAAACAAAGAAAAAAGATCATGAGAACAGACCGAGAAAACTCAAATTTACAGAGTTTGAAGCTCTTATTGAAAAATTAGTGTTTGACAGAATAATTGGCAAATATTCTGCTAAAACTGCTACTGCGCTGAAAACTAAATACTGGGAGGACAGAGCTGCCCATGTCACAGTGTTGGTGTCTGGCCAAGAAGCGTGCGGCATTGCAAGAAATGATACCAACATATAAAAAGGGTCCTCAAGAAAAAACTTTCTCATGAATCCAAATATAAATACAGGTATAGGGGTTACAAACCTGTAATGATAAAATGGAAACCCGAGGCTGAAAATGAATGTCAGGAATGAAAGCAGCTCAGCATGAGTAACAAGAATAGGTCCCCTCTGCCCTTAAGCAGGAACTTCAGGTTCCAACAGGTGCCCCTGGGGCAGAATTAGGGGCTGAACTGTCACAGGTAATTAATGGGGATTAACAGCCAGTTTCGTTTCTAAGCATTAAACTTACTTTTGGCTTCCCACTTTAGGGCAGTGACAGTGACAGTGTGTATGTGTGTGTGTGTATGTGTATGTGTATATACATATAAACCAGTGTTAGATGCTGAGGGGTGTCTCCTATGGGAAGCACCTATAGGAGGTATCTGATGCTATACCAGTGGGACAAATACATAGAATGGATGGCCATCACATGGTGCGGTAGATGAGATACCTGAGAGAACTGGAATGTTAGGAATGGATCCCCCCTGCCGGAGTCAAAACAAGCAAGGACCCCAAAGAATGATTATCCTTTAGGCCGATTTTATAATGAACTACAAATATCCTACAATTTCTTATTAAACGCTCAATGAGATGATCACGCAAATTATAGATGTGGAACAACTGAGTTTTATCCCAAGGAGGCCACCAATAAACATTAGACACCTTTACACAAACCTTACTGTGATGCACAATAATGTTGCCTGTAGAGTCATTGCCACTCTAGATAATGAAAAGGAGTTTGACTCAAGTAAGTGCAATCACTTACTTGAGGCCCACCATGCCCTGTATGGGGTTCAGAAAAGACTTTATGAAACATATCCTCACCCTTCGTACTGCACAGGGCTACCAGGCAGGAGTGTCCCCTCTCACCTCTACTATTTGCCAACGCCATGGAGCCATTGGCATGTCTTATACACCAATCACCTGGAATAGAGGGTCTTAAGCTGAGTTTCCTGTTTTGTGAGTATTTACCATATAAAGCATTATACTGTATGTTAAATATACCATTTGCTGCCTTTTTTGTGGTTAGTAGGTGTGCATTGAGTAATTGTTTGACTCCAAAAAGCTTTCCTATAGTTAATAGTTTTGTTGAAATAGCTGAAAATGATCTCAAAGTTTGCATTTTACACCAAAAGCCCCACATATCCTAATGTACCATCATAAATCAGCCTAAATATTAACACCAGGAGTCTACTGAACTGTTTGATGCTCAATCTGCATAAGTTCTGCATATAGATTTTCACTACTGATACTCTGGCTGCTGCAAATAAGTCCCAAAATGTGTATTATGTGCCATAAGAACCCCTGTCAGTATGGAGACACTTGAAAATCAAAGGTGTCATTCTCAACCAAGGGGGGTGCCAGAGCACTAAAGGGAGGGGAAGAGAATGCCCCCAAAATTGTCATGAGCAAAAAAAAAAACAAATTAAGAACAATGTAGAATGCCACAGTATCACTAAAATCTAATTAAACCTCTAAAATCAGTGCATTCTTTTCTCTTTGTGTAATCAGCAGTCAGAAATGAAGTGTAAGGAGCGCCAGCTCCACATCCAAAATGGTGGTGCCCATGACTGCCACGTGGGTCACATGATGGGGTTCAATGGGTTCCTGGGTGCTCTTGGAATGGAAATCTGGTTTGATCCTTTGGTTCATGACGCTTTGCCTTGATTCTGACTATGCCAATCCCTGCCTGCCCTGATCCTTTGGTTCCTGACTCCTTGCCTTTATTCTGACTATGCCAATCCCTGCCTGCCCTGATCCTTTGGTTCCTGACTCCTTGCCTTTATTCTGACTATGCCAATCCCTGCCTGCCCTGATCCTTTGGTTCCTGACTCCTTGCCTTTATTCTGACTATGCCAATCCCTGCCTGCCCTGATCCTTTGGTTCCTGACTCCTTGCCTTGATTCTTACTATGCCAATCCCTGCCTGCCCTGATCCTTTGGTTCCTGACTTCTTGCCTTGATTCTGACTATGCCAATCCCTCCCTGCCCTGATCCTTTGGTTCCTGACTCCTTGCCTTGATTCTAACTATGCCAATCCCTGCCTGCCCTGATCCTTTGGTTCCTGACTCCTTGCCTTGATTCTAACTATTCCAATCGCTGCCTGCCCTGATCCTTTGGTTCCTGACTCCTTGCCTTGATTCTAACTATGCCAATCGCTGCCTGCCCTGATCCTTTGGTTCCTGACTCCTTGCCTTGATTCTGACTATGCCAATCCCTCCCTGCCCTGATCTTCTGCCCGGACAGGACTATGAGTTCCCTAACCCTGTGGATACTGCAAATTGGACTTTCTGAACTCAAGCTTCCTCCTCGGTCCCAGTAAGGGCCATCGGGCCATGAAGCCTGGGTAGTGCCACTTTGCCAATTACGCATATGGTTGCCAACAAGCACACAACCCTATGCAGAAATAAAAATGCAATGAAATCACCCAAATATAATATAGTAAAACAAGTTATATAATTACTCTGAAATCACCAAAATAACATACAAAAATGTGCTGTACAGAGTATGTTAGTGTGCGTTAGTGTAAAAAGTGTGTTTGTGTCCGTGTTACTTAGTAGCAAAACAAGGCAGGCAGGAAAGGCAAGAGGACCTCAGCAGCAGGAGGTAGTTGTATTGACGCTCAGGATCCAGGTAGGGTGATGGTAGGGGCCACAGGAAGTACAAGCAGCAGCACACAAGTAGTTTCCATGTGTCTGCTGCTGCCTGAGGGCCCCTGGGCAATCACACTCCCACTCATCCACCACTTTTGATCGGTGTCTAGGGGTTGAGGAACAAGGGTGGGGTTTAAAAGTTGCTCCTTTATCCAGAAGTGCTGCCATTAATAAAATATCTGTTCTATGGCACCTAGTGCATTTTATCCACAGAATGTAGAATCTATGGTTAAACCTGTCAGGTAGATAATTGGCAGATTTTTGGCCAGATATGTATTGGATTAACTATATGACAGGGCCCATACATGGGCAGATAAGCTGAAAAGTGGCAGAATGAGCAGTGGAAATGTGTGAGTTTAGTGATCCTAGCAGATTCCACCCAGAGGAACCATAGTGGGACATTACCATAGCCTTTACCCTGTGACTGTGCCATATGGGCCCCATACATCTGATCCACAAATGTAACCAGAAAATTCTGCCAGTGGGTTCTGTTTTCTGATCATTTATCTCTTGTCCGAGACATCATAGAAAAGGGCAACTATATTACCTGTGTTTTATATACTGTTACACACACACACACACACACACACACACATATATATATATATATATATATATATATATATATATAAACTCATATAACACAAAGGGGGCAGATCCTGACTGGATACAGACTGGCAAAACTGGAGGTTTATTACCCCCACTAACATATTTCTCTCTTAACAGTTATAGGGAACTGTTGGTTTCAGGAGCCAAACTATTATTTAATTATTTGTTTAGGTTTTCGGGGACATTAAAAGACACAACAGATGAGGAAATATATGTTCCCCCTGTACCCCCAGCCTGATGGTTTGGGTTTAGTTTCCCACCATGGGTCCTGTAAATGGGCAGAACTGGCACTTGGAGTCTGTAGGGAGTGAATACAAATGCCCCACCCTGTGTGAGAGGGGAGTTAAAATATGCCCAACTGGTTCTAGAGAAAGAGAGAGAAAAGAAAATTCAGTTTCATTTCTTGTTCCTGATTTCAGCGATGGCGGCTGCTGATCTGAGAGACGAGCTGAGCTGCTCCATCTGCCTGAGCATTTATACTGATCCGGTATCCCTGCCCTGTGGCCATACCTTCTGCCGGGGCTGCATTGGGAGAACATGGGACACCCAGGAGGGGTCTGGGGCTTATTCCTGCCCTGAATGCAGAGCTGAGTATCAGGAGCGCCCTGCCCTGTACAGGAACAGAGCTCTGGGGAACATAGCAGAGAGGTTCCGTCCGACTGAGACAGAGCCGGGGGAGACTGGGATCTTCTGCACTTACTGTCTCCTCTCTCCTGTACCTGCTGCTAAATCCTGTCTCCTGTGTGAGGCTTCTCTGTGTGATACCCACCTGAGGGGGCACTGCCAGTCAGCAGAACATGTACTCACTGAGCCCACCGCTTCCTTTATGGGGAGAAAATGTTCTGTACATCACAAGGTTCTGGAGTATCACTGCTGTGAGGGCTCTGCCTGTATCTGTGTGTCCTGCTGCCTGGCCGGGGGGCACCGGGGCCACAGGGTGGAGCTGCTGAGTGAGGCCTCTGAGAAGAAGAAAGAGAAACTGAGGAAAGTTCTGGAGCAACTGAGCCAAGAGAGAGAGGAGACTGAGAGAGGAGCCCAGAGGCTGCAGGAGCGCAGGAGAGAAGTGACAGAAGCGGCAGCCGGTGAGACAGAGAGAGTCACTGCCCTGTTTAGGGGCATCAGGGAAGAGCTGGAAGCCCTAGAGAAGCGACTCCTGAGTGACATCTCCAGGCAGAAAGAGGAGCTCTCACTCACACTCACTGAGCTGATCCAACAGCTGGAAATAAAGAAGGACGAGCTGTCCAGGAAGATCCGGCACATTGAGGAGCTGTGCAACATGGCAGATCCACTCACTGTCCTACAGGAACAATGGGAATCCCATGGAGCTGCCTTTTGTGGGGCTGAGGGGGCAGATACTGAGGGCAGAGAGAGAGAGGATACTGAGGGGGCAGATACTGAGGGCAGAGAGAGAGAGGATACTGAGGGGGCAGATAATGAGGGCAGAGAGAGAGAGGGTATAAAGGACCCGGCTGTAGGGAATCTGGATGTGGGTCGGATCTCAGAGACATTACTCACAGGCTTAGCTGGGATTGTGACTGGGGTAGAGAGAAGGCTGATCCCTGGGCAGGAGGCTACAGAGCTGGTACTGGATATAAACACGGCTGGGAATGAAGTATCTGTATCAGGGGATGGGAAATCTGCTTCCTACTCACATACAGCCCAGCGTCGCCCACAAACCCCAGGGAGATTTCGGGTTCCTCAGGCTTTAAGCACCAGGAGTTTCCCCTCAGGGCGACATTACTGGGAAGTGGAGGGCAGTGAATCAGGAGGCTGGAGGGTAGGGGCGGCCTATCCCAGTATAGAGAGGGGAACGTATCAGTCCTGGATTGGGAATAATAACAAGTCCTGGGGTTTGTACAGAGGGTATAATAACTATACAGTGAGACATGACAATAAAGTCACACAGTTACCCCACGTCCCTTCCTGCGGGAGTATCAGGATCTCATTGGACTATGAGGCCGGATGCCTGTCCTTTTATGAGCTGAGTGAGCCAATCAGGCACTTACACACCTTCACTGCCTCCTTCACTGAGCCCCTTCATGCTGCATTCAGTGTAGTGGGGGGAGATACCTGTGTGAGAATCATTAGTTAGGGCCCCGCCCACTGCCCAGCAGGAACCCCATTCCCAGAGCTGCTTGGGGCTTGTTGGAGGGCCCATACAGGGGCAGATAAGCTACTGAATTGGTCAAGGACCCTGATCAGCAGCTTAAATCTGAACACATATGGCCCCCTTAAGTGTATTGAATTATTATGTAATGTTACATGGATGAGAATGAGAATTGTCATTGTTGCTGTAATAATCCAAACAACTTCTAGTACCGACTGAGTAGTGACATTTTTGCTTTGCTATAATTATGTTTGTCAGACAGTGTCGGACTGGCCCCCCAGGGTACCAGGGAAACTCCCGGTGGGCCCAGGTGTCAGTGGCCCCTCTTGCTTCTAACTATTGGGCCTATTTCATAGTTATTCCCTGTTTCTGTATAGAAACAAAGTGGCTTAATAGATGGAAGAATAGTGTATAGTGTGTTAAGAAACTAGAATAATAAAGAGGTTGAGGGAGGAGAGGGGAATAATAGTTTACAGAGTGGGCCTATAGTCCAAGGTTTTCTGTTGGGCCTCTGGCATCTCAGTCACAACGTTACAGAATGAGAATATTAGAAAAAAGAAATTAAATAAGAAAAATAAAAATCACTGAGTTAGAGGAAGGTTCCCCCTCAGTAGGATTTATTTTATCTCTTGCTGCTCCCACTGCATGGAATTGAGCTGCTGCAGCTGCAGGTTGTTGGGGCCTAATTTGCCCCCCCCCAGTTTGTGTTGCCTCATCCCAGGAAGGTGTTGTTGCTGCTTGTTGTGTTCGTGCTGGTGCTGCTGCAGGCTGTACTGCTTGGGGTGCTGCTGGTGCTGCTGCAGGCTGTACTGCTTGGGGTGCTGCTGGTGGTACTGCAGGCTGTACTGCTTGGGGTGCTGCTGCTGCAGGCTGTACTGCTTGGGGTGCTGCTGGTGGGTGCTGCAGGCTGTACTGCTTGGGGTGCTGCTGCTGCAGGCTGTAATGCTTTGGGTGTTGCAGGCTGTACTGCTTGGGGTGCTGCAGGCTGTACTGCTTGGGGTGCTGCAGGCTGTACTGGTTGGGGTGCTGCTGGCGGTGCTGCAGGCTGTACTGCTTGGGGTGCTGCTGATGCTGCTGCAGGCTGTACTGCTTGGGGTGCTGCAGGCTGTACTGCTTGGGGTGCTGCAGGCTGTACTGCTTGGGGTGCTGCTGGTGCTGCTGCAGGCTGTACTGCTTGGGGTGCTGCTGATGGTGCTGCAGGCTGTACTGCTTGGGGTGCTGCTGATGGTGCTGCAGGCTGTACTGCTTGGGGTGCTGCTGGTGGGTGCTGCAGGCTGTACTGCTTGGGGTGCTGCTGCTGCAGGCTGTACTGCTTGGGGTGCTGCTGCTGCAGGCTGTAATGCTTTGGGTGTTGCAGGCTGTACTGCTTGGGGTGCTGCAGGCTGTACTGCTTGGGGTGCTGCAGGCTGTAGTTTGTGTAATACAGCACTTGCATTTGTACAGTACAGATTATACAGGATTGGGTTATGTGATTTTACTGTACGTGCATTTCAAAGCGAAAACGTTTTTATCTAAGAAAACTATGTATTTTTATTATTTTAGGATAATTACATTTTGTAAATCTGTCTAAATGTTTGTGCTATTGCACTTCTGTATTAATATATATGATTCTATATACTAGAAAAACGTTTGACCTTAAACTTTTAAAAGTTAAAAAATTATTTATAGTGTTGAGAAATGTATCAAAAATATATTTTATGTGGTGAAAAATACAAATGATTTTTAATCTCTGTGTCTGCTGAGTGCGCCAATGGAGATTTGTGACTTGAATAGATAAAAACCAACATCAGTTCAATACTGAATTTTCAAATCCCATCACCATAAATAAGATTACTTTAAATTGTTGGGTGCAAAATGCCCCTAGGAGTAAGTTGCCTGCAGAAAATGATATAGTTTTAGAAAGTGTGCATTCTGGGAAAAAATTATTAGGGTTCTTATTTTCCAAGTTCTGCATGTATAAGAGCTTCTGGCACACAAGAATGCATGAGGGTTTATAGGACATGTCAACACTAAATAAAGGTTTTGCTTTAAATGTTCTCTGTAAATGTAATTGCTATAGAAAGCAGCATTTGCTGAAGTCCTGGTTGTTTCTTTGTAAACAATGTTACAAAAGTCTCCCACAGCGAGTCAGGTCTGTCAGGCTGCTGCCTTGTGTTACAGTGTTTCAGGGGTCAGTCTCCCCCAGTGAGTCAGGTCTGTCAGGCTGCTGCCTTGTGTTACAGTGTTTCAGGGGTCAGTCTCCCCCAGTGAGTCAGGTCTGTCAGGCTGCTGCCCTGTGTTACACTGTTTCAGGGGTCAGTCTCCCCCAGCGAGTCAGGTCTGTCAGGCTGCTGCCTTGTGTTACATTGTTTCAGGGGTCGGTCTCCCCCAGCGAGTCAGGTCTGTCAGGCTGCTGCCTTGTGTTACAGTGTTTCAGGGGTCAGTCTCCCCCAGTGAGTCAGGTCTGTCAGGCTGCTGCCTTGTGTTAGTGTTTCAGGGGTCAGTCTCCCCCAGCGAGTCAGGTCTGTCAGGCTGCTGCCTTGTGTTACACTGTTTCAGGGGTCAGTCTCCCCCAGCGAGTCAGGTCTGTCAGGCTGCTGCCTTGTGTTACAGTGTTTCAGGGGTCAGTCTCCCCCAGCGAGTCAGGTCTGTCAGGCTGCTGCCTTGTGTTACAGTGTTTCAGGGGTCGGTCTCCCCCAGCGAGTCAGGTCTGTCAGGCTGCTGCCTTGTGTTACAGTGTTTCAGGGGTCAGTCTCCCCCAGTGAGTCAGGTCTGTCAGGCTGCTGCCTTGTGTTACAGTGTTTCAGGGGTCAGTCTCCCCCAGTGAGTCAGGTCTGTCAGGCTGCTGCCTTGTGTTACAGTGTTTCAGGGGTCGGTCTCCCCCAGCGAGTCAGGTCTGTCAGGCTGCTGCCTTGTGTTACAGTGTTTCAGGGGTCGGTCTCCCCCAGTGAGTCAGGTCTGTCAGGCTGCTGCCTTGTGTTAGTGTTTCAGGGGTCAGTCTCCCCCAGTGAGTCAGGTCTGTCAGGCTGCTGCCTTGTGTTACAGTGTTTCAGGGGTCAGTCTCCCCCAGTGAGTCAGGTCTGTCAGGCTGCTGCCTTGTGTTACACTGTTTCAGGGGTCGGTCTCCCCCAGCGAGTCAGGTCTGTCAGGCTGCTGCCTTGTGTTACAGTGTTTCAGGGGTCGGTCTCCCCCAGCGAGTCAGGTCTGTCAGGCTGCTGCCTTGTGTTACAGTGTTTCAGGGGTCGGTCTCCCCCAGCGAGTCAGGTCTGTCAGGCTGCTGCCTTGTGTTACAGTGTTTCAGGGGTCGGTCTCCCCCAGCGAGTCAGGTCTGTCAGGCTGCTGCCTTGTGTTACAGTGTTTCAGGGGTCAGTCTCCCCCAGCGAGTCAGGTCTGTCAGGCTGCTGCCTTGTGTTACAGTGTTTCAGGGGTCAGTCTCCCCCAGCGAGTCAGGTCTGTCAGGCTGCTGCCTTGTGTTACAGTGTTTCAGGGGTCGGTCTCCCCCAGCGAGTCAGGTCTGTCAGGCTGCTGCCTTGTGTTACACTGTTTCAGGGGTCAGTCTCCCCCAGCGAGTCAGGTCTGTCAGGCTGCTGCCTTGTGTTACAGTGTTTCAGGGGTCAGTCTCCCCCAATGAGTCAGGTCTGTCAGGCTGCTGCCTTGTGTTACAGTGTTTCAGGGGTCAGTCTCCCCCAGCGAGTCAGGTCTGTCAGGCTGCTGCCTTGTGTTACAGTGTTTCAGGGGTCAGTCTCCCCCAGTGAGTCAGGTCTGTCAGGCTGCTGCCTTGTGTTACACTGTTTCAGGGGTCAGTCTCCCCCAGCGAGTCAGGTCTGTCAGGCTGCTGCCTTGTGTTACAGTGTTTCAGGGGTCAGTCTCCCCCAGCGAGTCAGGTCTGTCAGGCTGCTGCCTTGTGTTACAGTGTTTCAGGGGTCAGTCTCCCCCAGCGAGTCAGGTCTGTCAGGCTGCTGCCTTGTGTTACAGTGTTTCAGGGGTCAGTCTCCCCCAGCGAGTCAGGTCTGTCAGGCTGCTGCCTTGTGTTACACTGTTTCAGGGGTCAGTCTCCCCCAGCGAGTCAGGTCTGTCAGGCTGCTGCCTTGTGTTACAGTGTTTCAGGGGTCAGTCTCCCCCAGTGAGTCAGGTCTGTCAGGCTGCTGCCTTGTGTTACAGTGTTTCAGGGGTCAGTCTCCCCCAGTGAGTCAGGTCTGTCAGGCTGCTGCCTTGTGTTACACTGTTTCAGGGGTTGGTCTCCCCCAGTGAGTCAGGTCTGTCAGGCTGCTGCCTTGTGATACAGTGTTTCAGGGGTCGGTCTCCCCCAGCGAGTCAGGTCTGTCAGGCTGCTGCCTTGTGTTACACTGTTTCAGGGGTCGGTCTCCCCCAGCGAGTCAGGTCTGTCAGGCTGCTGCCTTGTGTTACACTGTTTCAGGGGTCAGTCTCCCCCAGCGAGTCAGGTCTGTCAGGCTGCTGCCTTGTGTTATATTGTTTCAGGGGTCAGCCTCCCCCAGCGAGTCAGGTCTGTCAGGCTGCTGCCTTGTGTTACACTGTTTCAGGGGTCAGTCTCCCCCAGCGAGTCAGGTCTGTCAGGCTGCTGCCTTGTGTTATATTGTTTCAGGGGTCAGTCTCCCCCAGCGAGTCAGGTCTGTCAGGCTGCTGCCTTGTGTTACACTGTTTCAGGGGTCAGTCTCCCCCAGCGAGTCAGGTCTGTCAGGCTGCTGCCTTGTGTTACACTGTTTCAGGGGTCAGTCTCCCCCAGCGAGTCAGGTCTGTCAGGCTGCTGCCTTGTGTTACACTGTTTCAGGGGTCAGTCTCCCCCAGCGAGTCAGGTCTGTCAGGCTGCTGCCTTGTGTTATATTGTTTCAGGGGTCAGTCTCCCCCAGCGAGTCAGGTCTGTCAGGCTGCTGCCTTGTGTTACAGTGTTTCAGGGGTCAGTCTCCCCCAGCGAGTCAGGTCTGTCAGGCTGCTGCCTTGTGTTATATTGTTTCAGGGGTCAGTCTCCCCCAGCGAGTCAGGTCTGTCAGGCTGCTGCCTTGTGTTACACTGTTTCAGGGGTCAGTCTCCCCCAGCGAGTCAGGTCTGTCAGGCTGCTGCCTTGTGTTACAGTGTTTCAGGGGTCAGTCTCCCCCAGCGAGTCAGGTCTGTCAGGCTGCTGCCTTGTGTTACAGTGTTTCATATGCCAGAGCCCCCAGGGCAGGGAATAGAAAAGGGACAGACACTGCTTCTAATAGCAATTATATATATATATACAAATGACTTAAAACAATTGCACATTTGTAATTTGTAAGTAGATTATAATTATGTTTCCTTTTATTGGGCAAAATATTATATTTTGGGTTGAGTTTATTTCCTCTTGTATTTACATGTAACTATTTTGTCATAGTAGCCTTGGTGTGAGTTAATTGTATGAAGGTTCTGAACAGCTTTTAATAAATATTATTGTAAAAATGAACATGTGATGTTTTTTCTCTGTGGAAAACAATAGAAATCTGCCAAAAAAATCATTTTCAAAAATGATTCGCAAAAATCTAACCCAAAGGTTTGGGCCAATAATGGTGTTTTCTTAAACACTATGGAGAAAGGAGGCCACAACACTTAATACAAATCAAATCTGAGCCTTAATTTATATATTGAAATTGGATCATAGAATCAGAACAAAACATCTGTAATAAACAAATAGGATTTAATTTCTTTCCAAGGATGCTATCTGAGTGCTGAGACCCAGCTGAACCCAAAACTGAACCCTGAAATATAGATCTGAACCCCTTGCCCCTATAGATCTAATCCTTATAGGGGTTTCTTTCTGAGATCTTCTTCTACTCCAAATCAAGCATAGGGAACCCTGGGTACAGCCTATTGCTTTTATTGCTAAAAAAGTAGTGCCCAGACAGAGGACGAGTTGATTTAACTTCTTGTGGGAATGGGGCGACAGCAATGGATGTTGGGTATTTTGTGTTACACCTACAGCGAGGAGCAAGGGAATTGATTGGTGATGGTATAAAAGGTGCTACAGTGAGAGGCTGAAGAAACCAATGCCCAGTACTTGGGGGGTCAGGGGTTCCCTACCATCTCATTGAAGTGAGGCAACCACATGTTATCCCACAAAAGACTACCTCACAGACTACAGTAAGTTGTCCTATTTATGGCCCTGTGCTACATAATGGCCTCTACAAATAAGTTCCCCTAGGTAGCACTACCTGTCCTAAAGTACCTCTCCTTGGACAAAGGCAGTTGCTCCCACATAGCAGGCACACAATCAACAACTGCCCTCACAGAGGGGACCCACACTTGTGCCTTCCAATACCTTCCCTCTGGGTGGATCACTCACCGGGGGATCATAAGGCTGGCAAAGGGATCCCGGGCAGCTGGGCAGGGAACAACATGGCTCACCACAGCTTTTTACAGAGGTCTGGTCAGTGTTCCTCGGCAGCCCTCTCACTCTGGAAGATTCTGCAAGGGAACCCCATGGATTGTGGCTCCAAACCCAGGCTCTCTCAAGGTCCTTCTTTTTTCCCACATGTCTTCTGGGGCTCCCAGCAAGCCTCAGGCTTTTCTCCCAAACTCAAATCAGATAATTCCCCTGCCTGTAATTGGGCTTGATGATGTCACAGGCAGAACAGGGGGAAGAAGAACTCTTTGATGCTCTATATTTTTTTATTATTGAAGCAAAAATTTAGTTAATCTACAGTTTTTCTGTTTAATGAGTTTTGGCTGCTATGCTAATCTCTCGGCTCTTGACTAGGAGGCTAGAAACCCAAACCTCAAATTTTTCTATTACCTTTGTAAGGGTATTGTGAAGTGGGGCTACCCGGGCCTTCCAAAACCATTAGCTTTACCAATAAACCCTTTAGAGCTGATTCACAAAATTTCACAAAAATTTCACAAAATTGTCATTATTTTTCGGTGAGCCAAGTGCGATATTTTTTCACATGCCATATTTTAATTGATATTTTAAAGCAAGCAATATGTTTATCCGTTATTTTATAGAGCGCGATATTATCACACGCTATTGCCCAGGTAACCGTTACACGTCACATATCACATGACTCCCACCATTTTTGCCATTTCTGCTCTCATTTGTAAGATAGAGGACGCAGATGATGCAGATGGGCAATCACCACCTCAAGGGCTAACCCTTTGCTAGCCAAAGACCGGAGAGGAGGGGCAACAATGAGTCGGGTAACAGTGGCGGTAATTAAAATATTTAAAAAATGAAATATGAGCAAGGTAGGCATGGCATGCTGGGGCATGATAGAGGTGCCAGGAGATGGAGGCATGAGGGCTCTCAGAACAGTAAAGCAAACACAATGCAAAAAAGGAAAAAAGAGAGTAGAAAAGAGCAGAGGCCGGAATACAGAAAAGTCAGAATTGGAAGCAGAAGGGACCAGGGGAACTTTTATATGAGAGATTTGGCCCAAAAGAACAATTTTTGGAACCATTATTGACTGTGAAAGAAAGTGAGAGCTCAGGAGTTAGTAGATACGAGAGAACAGAATCTCAAGAAAGAAAAAGGAATAACGTGGAAAAATTCAAACTTGTGCAAATTCAGATTTGTCTAATGATGACAGTGACGGAGAGAGGCCTCATTACATTAACAGCCCAGAAGATTTATCTGATATTGAACTTACAAAGATTATCCTCCTGAGGAACAAAGTGAACTAGAAAGTGAGGAAACTGACAGTGCTATATAAATCAACATTTATCTTTTTACTATTTCACATATTTGGTCAATAACACACAGAATGGTTGAGTCCCCCACAACAGATCTGTGCTATTGTGGTCAACTAGCCACTCCGAAAAGCCTTTCCACTAACAATAGTCGTGGGTGGAAAGCCTTTTCGGAGCGGCTTGTCGGACGCAATAGCAGAGATTTGTCGTGGGGGACTCACCCGCTCCCAGGGACATGAGCCTTAGTGGAGAATATCCAGTTATGTTTTCATATACAACTATTTTAAGTTAGCTATTGCAGTTTGAATTACTTTATTATTAGCAGCAATAAGCAGTTAGTTAATCCTAGTTACTGTCAATGTTGCATATTGCCACTCACTACTGCTGAGAGAAATAAAATACATGAACTATTTTTTGAAAGTGGGCAACTATTTTCATTGCAAATAAAAAGAGTATTATTTCAGATGTTTTGTGTTTCTTTTTCATTATAGTAAAGATTGTAGGTACTTACACGCAAAGTAATTGTTTACGATTTCTCCTCGTACTCGATTGCCTCTGTTATCTGCACTTTGTACAGGATGTATGGGATGAATTGGATCATCTAGATCATCAGCCACAAACTCAGGTAAGCCATGACAGTTGGCAATATTGTGCAGTACAGCGCAGGCTACTGCAATTTGGGCCACTTTACTGGGGTTGTACATCAGGCTTCCTCCTGACTTATCCAGACATCTGAAGCGGCTTTTCAGCACCCCAAAAGTTCTCTCAATTACAGACCACACTCTCACATGTGCTTCATTAAAAGCAGATTCAGCCCTTGTACACGGCCTGGTTATTGGAGTCATTAGCCACCGATAACATGGGTAGCCAGCATCTCCTGAAACAAATTAAGATTAAATAAATTCATGAAATCAAATAAGATGCTTCCAGTCTCCCACTGTGAAAAGAGGGCCTGCTTGCAATAGCAAACCATGCTTATGGCAGGCAGGCCCTGGTTTCACAGTGGGAGACAGAAAGCAAATCTAGGAAACTTGCGATAGACATGGCACAAATACTTACCTAAAAGCCATCCATCAGGCATTTTCCACTTTAAAATCAGCATATAATTCGGACTTTTAACGCTTCAAATATGTCAGTGAATTATGCATTAGGACTATTTCTATTTGATAATTATTGCAATGTGATGGACATAGCGCTTTACGATAGTTAAGATTTTTGCACATGTGAAATTACTTTGATGGCTTTTTATTAAACATAATTTTTTAATGCATAAAACTATGTGGTAAGCGATAACGACTTTTTGTGAATCAGCCCCATAGTGTTTGATACAAAATACCCCAACAAATCCCTTTAACCCATCCCATGTTACCCTTTCCCAGCTAATCCATAATATACAATTCTCAACAATTAATACCTTCTCATAAATAGTAAAGGAAAGAGGGAGCCTACTTTGCTTCATTATTTCCCATGCATTTGCTCGGTAGCCACTAGGGAAAAAAAGTAAAAACATAATAAATAATTAGAAACAATCTGCGCCACATTTATATCAGTGGGCTTAATTTATACTCTTTATTCAAAAGTTGTTTAGTTCTATCTCCCCCCACGCCTGGGTTTGGGGACATGCTGCAACACCTGAAAACACAATTGAGCCACGGTGTGGCCAACATCTACAAAATGACTGGCCACGGGACTTTGTCTCACCTTTCTCCCAATATCAGAGTTATGTTCCCCTATTCTATCCAAAAGTTGCCTGATTGTCCGGCCCACATACATAAGTCCCCATGGACACTTAAGGGCATATACAACATAGGCAACATAGGAGGACAGACAGGTATGATAACCCCTTATTTTAATCGCAGTCCCCTCGTGGGGATGATACACTGTATCCCCCTTTAGACAACTATTGCAATGTTTATACGATAGGGGAAAAATGATGAAAACAGCAGCACTCCGGTTGATTTGAAAAAAATATGAAACTTTACTCAAGTGCCAAAGGTAACGTTTCGGGCTTCAATCCAGCCCTTTATCAAGCCTACTAGTACAAATACAATCAAGTGTTTAAATACCCACAGGAAGAGGAGGGTCCATCCATATTCACCTCCATTTAACCCATAGTATTCTGTGAATATATTTAGTGCACACAATTAAATACAAACTAAGTGCCTGTGTATACAATATACTAAGTGCCCTGTGACATGTATCACATATAACAAATTGAACAGATCTTGAAATGGACAGTATCTTACTGCAGTGTATTTCATCCATCAAATATCTCTCTGGCTCTAATGCCAAATTCAGGGGACAATTCACCCCAGAACTAATATGGATCAGGAGCCTCCATATCTTTAAATCTTAATGTCCTAAAGAAAGATGAAACAAAACGTATAATAAGCAAAAATTAAGACATAAGACATAAAACACAAGTATTTGTTAAAAACAAGCAGATGACATCAACTTACTTACATAAACATCACAGGGGTATATTCCCTCTTAAGAGCCCCAGGTGACAGGGTGCCTAATGTATTAATCCAACGCATTTCCAATTTCTTTATTAATCGCCTTTTTTTTTTTTTACACTATTATTCTCCCCAACACTTTTTCTTACCTGTGCCTTGTTTTTTCCATCCTGTTCTCTATGGGGGAGGACTGGGCCAATCTGGGTTGGGGCTGGCTGGAACAATCAGGTTGGGGGAAGGCTGGGCCAGTCTCGGCTGGGTGCAGGTTGGGCCAAACCGGGCTGGAGAAAGCATGTAGGCCAATCTGAGCAGGGAATGGCTGGGCCAATCAGGTTGGGGGATGGCGGGGCCACTCGGGAATGGGGCGGGCAGCAAAGTAAGAGTAATGTAAAAGCTCTCTGCTTTAGGTGCTGACAGCAGGGGGGGTCTGGCTAATATAAGTAAGGGCAGCACAGCCATGCCTCCCTTAAGAATAGCAGTATTGGGGAGCTCAACTCTCTGTTAACTTACCCAAACGGGTATCAGGTGAAAATACTGGAAGAACCTCACCTTGCATGGGGGTCAATATCCAACAGCAAAAAAATCCAGTAGCACACTGAAGATGCAAGCCGTGAAAAAAGTGTTTTATTTGCCCAAGTACATACAAAAACAAGGACCTTGAGAAAGGGTCCGGAGGGGCCCGAAACGTTGCTCTTGTTTTTTGTATGTACTTGGGCAAATAAAACACTTTTTTCACGGCTTGCATCTTCAGTGTGCTACTGGATTTTTTTGCTAATCTATCCTTCCACCAGTTTTCTATCCAATTACATATATTATGTTTCAGCCAAATATTCCTCAATTTCATTAGTAACTTTCTATGAGGTACTGTACAAAATGCTTAAGCAAAGCCCAAGTAGATCCCATCCACTGCCATTCCAGCATCGAGGTTCCTGCTCACCTCCTCATAAAAGGCAATTAAAGAAGCAAATTTTGCTTCTAGCTGCTATGTAGCCTTTAAACCAATGAATCACTTTCATGTGTGTGTTAATGAGCTGGGGCTTAAAAGCTCCCTGCTTTCCCACTAGAGCCTTTTTGAGCTAAAGGTAGGTGCAATAGGTCTTGATACTCAGTCACATTGCTTTCTGGGGGACTTTATTTTAATTGCATCACAGACTCAAAGTCATTAGACAGTGTAGGACTCACATACAATGAGGGGCCTTGACGTGGCACGTGAGCTTACATATTTTGGCCAAAGTGTGGTACTAACACCTCATTTTTTGTAAAAATTATTTTTAAAGGCAAACTAAGCGCTGGCAAACTTTCTTTCTCTTTGTGTATATTTAATGGCTTTTTATCGTTTATAGCAGCTGGTCAACTCCAGATTGTGGGTTAGACCGAGCGCTGGCGATTTCTTTCTGTCTTCTGAATTAAAGAAGTCTGGCAAGATCTGTTACCCATAAAACCATGCTGGCACAAATTCATAGTATTGTGTTTGCAATGTATTCAAGTACCCTATCCCTTACAATCCTGCAGCCTTGTGCCTTTATATGGGCACAGAACCCCTCAGTGACTGCTAATATCCTTATCATTTACAGTAGGGGGTACATTATCCCTTATAATACATGAGTGATACTCAGAGTTCCCTGTATAACTCAGCCTGCAGCCTTGTGCCTTTATATGGGGGGCACAGAACCCCTCAGTGACTGCTAATATCCTTATCATTTACAGTAGGGGGTACATTATCCCTTATAATACATGAGTGATACTCAGAGTTCCCTGTATAACTCAGCCTGCAGCCTTGTGCCTTTATATGGGGGGCACAGAACCCCTCAGTGACTGCTAATATCCTTATCATTTACAGTAGGGGGTACATTATCCCTTATAATACATGAGTGATACTCAGAGTTCCCTGTATAACTCAGCCTGCAGCCTTGTGCCTTTATATGGGGGGCACAGAACCCCTCAGTGACTGCTAATATCCTTATCATTTACAGTAGGGGGTACATTATCCCTTATAATACATGAGTGATACTCAAAATTCCCTGTATAACTCAGCCTGCAGCCTTGTGCCTTTATATGGGCACAGAACCTCTCAGTGACTGCTAATATCCTTATCATTTACAGTAGGGGGTACATTATCCCTTATAATACATGAGTGATACTCAGAGTTCCCTGTATAACTCAGCCTGCAGCCTTGTGCCTTTATATGGGGGGCACAGAACCCCTCAGTGACTGCAAATATCCTTATCATTTACAGTAGGGGGTACATTATCCCTTATAATACATGAGTGATACTCAGAGTTCCCTGTATAACTCAGCCTGCAGCCTTGTGCCTTTATATGGGGGGCACAGAACCCCTCAGTGACTGCTAATATCCTTATCATTTACAGTAGGGGGTACATTATCCCTTATAATACATGAGTGATACTCAGAGTTCCCTGTATAACTCAGCCTGCAGCCTTGTGCCTTTATATGGGCACAGAACCCCTCAGTGACTGCTAATATCCTTATCATTTACAGTAGGGGGTACATTATCCCTTATAATACATGAGTGATACTCAGAGTTCCCTGTATAACTCAGCCTGCAGCCTTGTGCCTTTATATGGGGGGCACAGAACCCCTCAGTGACTGCTAATATTCTTATCATTTACAGTAGGGGGTACATTATCCCTTATAATACATGAGTGATACTCAGAGTTCCCTGTATAACTCAGCCTGCAGCCTTGTGCCTTTATATGGGGGGCACAGAACCCCTCAGTGACTGCTAATATTCTTATCATTTACAGTAGGGGGTACATTATCCCTTATAATACATGAGTGATACTCAGAGTTCCCTGTATAACTCAGCCTGCAGCCTTGTGCCTTTATATGGGGGGCACAGAACCCCTCAGTGACTGCTAATATCCTTATCATTTACAGTAGGGTGTACATTATCCCTTATAATACATGAGTGATACTCAGAGTTCCCTGTATAACTCAGCCTGCAGCCTTGTGCCTTTATATGGGCACAGAACCCCTCAGTGACTGCTAATATCCTTATCATTTACAGTAGGGGGTACATTATCCCTTATAATACATGAGTGATACTCAGAGTTCCCTGTATAACTCAGCCTGCAGCCTTGTGCCTTTATATGGGGGGCACAGAACCCCTCAGTGACTGCTAATATTCTTATCATTTACAGTAGGGGGTACATTATCCCTTATAATACATGAGTGATACTCAGAGTTCCCTGTATAACTCAGCCTGCAGCCTTGTGCCTTTATATGGGGGGCACAGAACCCCTCAGTGACTGCTAATATTCTTATCATTTACAGTACGGGGGTACATTATCCCTTATAATACATGAGTGATACTCAGAGTTCCCTGTATAACTCAGCCTGCAGCCTTGTGCCTTTATATGGGGGGCACAGAACCCCTCAGTGACTGCTAATATCCTTATCATTTACAGTAGGGGGTACATTATCCCTTATAATACATGAGTGATACTCAGAGTTCCCTGTATAACTCAGCCTGCAGCCTTGTGCCTTTATATGGGGGGCACAGAACCCCTCAGTGACTGCTAATATCCTTATCATTTACAGTAGGGGGTAGATTATCCCTTATAATACATGAGTGATACTCAGAGTTCCCTGTATAACTGACCTACTAAATGCCAAGCACGTATCCTTATCAGAAGGGAGGTGATAGAGAAGTGGCTCTTTTGTGCTTGGGGGCAAGTCGAATTCCCAAATGGCATAAAGTAGCCCCCAGGGGCCTCAATGATCTATTAATGATCTAACTGACTAGCGATGAGGCCGAGTTATATAACTGGGGCACATAACTATGCGCATAACCTGTTTCTCAGTTAATTCGATTTACTTCTACATTTGGGACTGAAGCTTTTTCAAGGTTAGACAGGTATTTTGCCGCTGGGACAGTAGCGCTCGCAGTGCCCAATACTAATTGCTGGGGGTTACACTGGGGGTTACACTAGCGGTTACACTGGGGGTTACGCTGGGGGTTACGCTAGCTGTTACACTGGGGGTTACACTAGCTGTTACACTGGGGGTTACGCTGGCGGTTACGCTGGCGGTTACACTGGGGGTTACACTAGCTCAGGGGTCGGGAACCTTTTTGGCTGAGTGAGCCATAAACACCACATATTTTAAAATGTAATTCCGTGAGAGCCATACAATGGCCGACGGGAGCTAGGCCGAAGCCGGGGCCTCGATTTGCGGCTACCCGTGGAGGACGATTCGGCTTCAGACCCATTCGCCCGTGGATGCTGCGGGGCAAGGTAGGGTGGGTGTCATCTTTAGCTGTTCAATATGGTTTGTTTGTGGTATAACTAGAGGGCTACCTAGCACAGTGCACAGTTTGCTTCTCTTTGTAGCCCCAACAGAGACATATTAGCCACATTTTATTTTAAATTCAAGCATGAACTGTCGCAGGTTTCTGCTCCAATGTCCCCTCAGTTCCCTGGGCCCTGGTTCAAATGCAACCTGGTAAGGATACCAGATGTGGAGGAGGGCGTGGCCTGCGCTCGGCGGATAGAAGACGTGTTTTAAAGGTCCCCATACACGGGCCGATAGAAGCTGCCGATATCAGTCCCTTGGACCGACTCGGCAGCTAATCGGCCCGTGTAGGGGCAGAAACGAGCGTGCTGGCCGACCGATATCTGGACTGAAATTGGCCAGATATCGATCGGCCAGGGTAGAAAATCCAGTCGGATCGGGGACCGCATCGGCTCGTTGATATGGTCCCCGAACCGACTGCCCCATTGCCGCCTGCATAATCCGGTCGTTTGGCCCCAGGGCCAAACGATCGGATTATTTTTTTTTTTTAACTTCAAGCTCCCCGATATCGCCCACCCGTAGGTGGGGATATCGGGGGAAGATCCGCTCGCTTGGCGATCTCGCCAAGCGAGCGGATCTTACCGTGTATGGGGACCTTAAGGCTTAGAACACGTCTTCTATCCGCCGAGTGCAAGCCACGCCCCCCGTTATTTTTTTTATTAAAGATTTGGCAGCGAGCCAGATGCAGCCATCAAAAGAGCCACATATGGCTCCCGAGCCATAGGTTCCCTACCCCTGCACTAGCTGTTACACTGGGGGTTACACTAGCTGTTACACTGGGGGTTACACTGGGGGTTACGCTGGGGGTTACACTGGCGGTTACACTAGCTGTTACACTGGGGGTTACACTGGGGGTTACGCTGGGGGTTACACTGGCGGTTACACTAGCTGTTACACTGGGGGTTACGCTGGGGGTTACACTGGCGGTTACACTAGCTGTTACACTGGGGGTTACACTAGCTGTTACACTGGGGGTTACACTAGCTGTTACGCTGGGGGTTACACTAGCTGTTACACTGGGGGTTACACTAGCTGTTACACTGGGGGTTACGCTGGCGGTTACACTAGCTGTTACACTGGGGGTTACACTGGCGGTTACGCTGGGGGTTACGCTGGCGGTTACACTGGGGGTTACACTGGCGGTTACGCTGCGGGTTACGCTGGGGGTTACAGTGGGGGTTACGCTGGGGGTTACGCTGGGGGTTACGCTGGCGGTTACACTGGGGGTTACGCTGGGGGTTACAGTGGGGGTTACAGTGGGGGTTACACTGGCGGTTACACTAGCTGTTACGCTGGGGGTTACGCTGGGGGTTTCGCTTGGGTTACGCTGGGGGTTACGCTGGGGGTTACAGTGGGGGTTACAGTGGGGGTTACACTGGCAGTTACACTGGGGGTTACACTGGCGGTTACACTAGCTGTTACGCTGGGGGTTTCGCTTGGGTTACGCTGGGGGTTACGCTGGAGGTTTCGCTGGAGGTTTCGCTGGGGGTTACGCTGGGGGTTACGCTGGAGGTTTCACTGGGGGTTACGCTGGGGGTTACGCTGGGGGTTACGCTGGGGGTTTCGCTTGGGTTACGCTGGGGGTTACGCTGGGGGTTTCGTTTGGGTTACGCTGGGGGTTACGCTGGGGGTTACACTAGCTGTTACGCTGGGGGTTACGCTGGGGGTTTCGCTTGGGTTACGCTGGGGGTTACACTGGGGGTTTCGCTTGGGTTACGCTGGGGTTACGCTGGGGGTTACGCTGGGGGTTTCACTTGGGTTACGCTGGGGGTTACGCTGCGGGTTACACTGGGGGTTACACTAGCTGTTACGCTGGGGGTTACACTAGCTGTTACACTGGGGGTTACACTAGCTGTTACACTGGGGGTTACACTAGCTGTTACGCTGGGGGTTACACTAGCTGTTACACTGGGGGTTACACTAGCTGTTACACTGGGGGTTACGCTGGCGGTTACACTAGCTGTTACACTGGGGGTTACACTGGCGGTTACGCTGGGGTTACGCTGGCGGTTACACTGGGGGTTACACTGGCGGTTACGCTGCGGGTTACGCTGGGGGTTACAGTGGGGGTTACACTGGGGGTTACGCTGGGGGTTACGCTGGCGGTTACACTGGGGGTTACGCTGCGGGTTACGCTGGGGGTTACGCTGGGGGTTACAGTGGGGGTTACACTGGCGGTTACACTAGCTGTTACGCTGGGGGTTACGCTGGGGGTTTCGCTTGGGTTACGCTGGGGGTTACGCTGGGGGTTACAGTGGGGGTTACAGTGGGGGTTACACTGGCAGTTACACTGGGGGTTACACTGGCGGTTACACTAGCTGTTACGCTGGGGGTTTCGCTTGGGTTACGCTGGGGGTTACGCTGGAGGTTTCGCTGGAGGTTTCGCTGGGGGTTACGCTGGGGGTTACGCTGGAGGTTTCACTGGGGGTTACGCTGGGGGTTACGCTGGGGGTTTCGCTTGGGTTACGCTGGGGGTTACGCTGGGGGTTACGCTGGGGGTTTCGTTTGGGTTACGCTGGGGGTTTCGCTTGGGTTACGCTGGGGGTTACGCTGGGGGTTTCACTTGGGTTACGCTAGGGGTTACGCTGCGGGTTACACTGGGGGTTACACTAGCTGTTACGCTGGTGGTTACGCTGGGGGTTTCGCTTGGGTTACGCTGGTGGTTACGCTGGGGGTTTCGCTTGGGTTACGCTGGGGGTTACGGTGGGGGTTACACTAGCTGTTACGCTGGGGGTTACGCTGGTGGTTACGCTGGGGGTTACAGTGGGGGTTACGCTGGGGGTTACGCGCCTATTGGCTTTAATGTCTCTCTGGTTCATCGGATCCTGTGTTCCCAACACACTGTATAAACCTTCTCACAGCTGAGAATACTCTCCCATATTACATAGGGAACCCCATATCCGTAATCCCGCAGAGGCCCAGCTTTATTGGCCCTTTACACTATTTTTCTTTTTTTCCTGAACATAAACCAAACGTGCAAAGTAATTAGCAGCTCATTAATGAATCTCTATCAGTTCCCATTGGTTCCCCAGTAACCTCTATCAGGAATGTTGTGAGAGCTCTGAGACCCTCCAAATGCCCTCCCGGGGCACTAGTTACTATGGGAACAGACATGCCATTGGGTGGGCACCCAGTCTGTACGTTACTGACAGAGAGGCCCAGGGCAGGAATGGGAGTAAATAAGTAATAAACTACCGGTTGCAGGAAGTTCCCCTCCCCCAGCCCCTCCCCCACTCCTTCCCCAGCCCCTCCCCCACTCCCTCCCCCACTCCTTCCCCCAGTCAGAGTTCTCCGCTTTCCCCTCATTTCCCGCTTTACTCTCTCACTAAGTGCAGTTCATACAAACAGCGGTCACATGATGCGGTGACGTTCCTGTCACATGACAGTCAGGGCGCGCAGCTCCGTGCGGAAACAGGAAGTAGCCGGGGCTGTAAAACTACATTCCCCACAATGCACCGCGGTTCCGCCTCCCTGAGCTCCCAGTTAATAACAAGTTCGCCCTCGTCACGTGACTCAGAAAGTTGGAAGCGCTTCCTTGTTGTACAGGTGGGTCCGGGGGGTCTGAGGGGTGCGGGGCTGTGTGTGGGGGCATGGGGGGGCATGGGGCGGGTTTGGGTGCATGACAGGGGGGAGACGTTCTGTTTCGGGGTACCCCGGGCACTGTATGTATGTACTGGGGCAGTGGGGATAGTGAGGGGCCTGGGGGGTGTGAGTTCCCAGGGAGCACAGGGGCCCCTTAGATTTATGGGACAGTGAGGGGCCCAGTTGCTGGAAGTGCAGGAATTGTGTGAGGCTTATTGTTCCTCTACAAACTCCCCCCGACCCGACAAACTACCCCCCCCCGACCCGACGAACTCCCCCCCCACCCGACAAACTCCCCCGACCCGACAAACTAACCCCCCCGACCCACGAACTCCCCCCCGACCCGACAAACTCCCCCCGACCCGACAAACTCCCCCCCGACCCGACAAACTCCCCCCGACCCGACAAACTCCCCCCGACCCGACAAACTCCCCCCCGACCCGACAAACTCCCCCCGACCCGACAAACTCCCCCCGACCCGACAAACTCCCCCCGACCCGACAAACTCCCCCGACCCGACAAACTCCCCCCACCCGACAAACTCCCCCCGACCCGACAAACTCCCCCCGACCCGACAAACTCCCCCCCACCCGACAAACTCCCCCCCACCCGACAAACTCCCCCCACCCGACAAACTCCCCCCGACCCGACAAACTCCCCCCGACCCGACAAACTCCCCCCCCAACCCGACAAACTCCCCCCGACCCGACAAACTCCCCCCGACCCGACAAACTCCCCCCGACCCGACAAACTCCCCCCCGACCCGACAAACTCCCCCCCGACCCGACAAACTCCCCCCCGACCCGACAAACTCCCCCCCCGACCCGACAAACTCCCCCCCGACCCGACAAACTCCCCCCCGACCCGACAAACTCCCCCCCACCCGACAAACTCCCCCCCGAACCCCCGACCGACAAACTCCCCCCGACCCGACAAACTCCCCCCCACCCGACAAACTCCCCCCGACCCGACAAACACTCCCCCCACCCGACAAACTACTCCCCCCGACCCGACAAACTCCCCGCGTGCAACCCTTACAGCTTTATTTAAAGGGTAAATTACCCACAAGTACTATTGCATGAGGGGCATTTTTATTTTTGCCCTTTAACTGGGAACTTTATCACATAATTACCCCCTAGTGGGTAATTGCAGTTTATTTTGTATATAATAGTGCTGTTATTTTGTATCAGATCACGAATGCCCAGAGTACCCTAGGGAGCGAGAGTGTTGGGTGGGTACGGGCACAATTGGGCATTTGCCACTCAGGTGCCCAGGCTTCAGCCCGTGGGTCCAGCTATGGCGCTGCTCTTACCCACATACATGTTGCTCGAGTCTTTCTGTATAAGGGATCCCCTGTCCCCTGGTGTTTGTGCTGCAGGTACTGTGTTTCCTATAGGTTACTAAGGGACGGGATGGCTGGCAACTCAGAACATTTTAGTTGCAGTGCAGCCCAAGTAACATAATGTCATATGGCCCAAAGGTTCTGTTGGGCAGAATTCTTATCTCTCACTGTCATTAGGCAAAGCCCCCCCCCCAGGCCAAAAGAGAGGGTCCTTGGTTAGACCTGGGTGTGATGTACCTTTATAAATAGTCTGCGGCCTTCCCGTCTGTACTTGGCAGCTGCTGGGAGTCGGATGACTTTGTTGGCAGGACTTTGCCCTCTCTCCCTCCCGGTGTCGGAGGCTGAGAATCTGCCAGTGTTTCCTCTCACTGCAAACTGACTGCCAACTCTCTCTCTCTTCCCCCCCCCCCCCGGCACAAATGTGTATTACCAGACACCATATTACAAGCCATTGTTTCTTCCTTCTTTTCTTAATTTGTAACAATATTATGTTAAAGGAGAAGGAAAGGCTAAGTCACTTGGGGGTGCCAAAATGTTAGGCACCCCCAAGTGACTTAGATCGCTTACCTTGTACCCTGGGCTGGTGCCGCTGTTAGGAGAAAAAAGCACCAGCCCGGGGTACCTGTAGGAAGCGCTTCCTCCTTCCTCTCTCTTCTCCGGGCGAAATCCGTCGGCCGGCGCATGCGCAGTAGAGTAAAAAGCCGACTTTGTTTTTTAAGTTCCACTATTCCCTCTACTGCGCATGCGCGCGCGGTGCTACAGGAAGGAGGAAGCGCTCGCTGCTACCCCGGGCTGGTGCTGTTCTCTCCCTACAGGGGCACCAGCCCGGGGTATGAGGTGAGCCTAACATTTTGGCACCCCCAAGTGACTTAGCCTTTCCTTCTCCTTTAAAAATACCTTCATTTTTGTCTGACTGAATAAACTCGGTGTCACAATATTATGGTATCTCTCTGTACAGGCTATGAGCAAACTTAGGGGGCTGTTCCTGCTGAATTGTGCTTAGTACAGGGGAATCCCTATGTGCCATAGTTTTATGGTATCTCTCTGTACAGGCTATGAGCAAACTTATGGGGCTGTTCCTGCTGAATTGTGCTTAGTACAGGGGAATCCCTATGTGCCATAGTTTTATGGTATCTCTCTGTACAGGCTATGAGCAAACTTATGGGGCTGTTCCTGCTGAATTGTGCTTAGTACAGGGGAATCCCTATGCTGCCATAGTATTATGGTATCTCTCTGTACAGGGCAGGCTATGGGCAAACTTAGGGGGCTGTTCCTGCTGAATTGTGCTTAGTACAGGGGAATCCCTATGTGCCATAGTATTATGGTATCTCTCTGTACAGGCTATGAGCAAACTTAGGGGGCTGTTCCTGCTGAATTGTGCTTAGTACAGGGGAATCCCTATGTGCCATAGTTTTATGGTATCTCTCTGTACAGGCTATGAGCAAACTTAGGGGGCTGTTCCTGCTGAATTGTGCTTAGTACAGGGGAATCCCTATGTGCCATAGTTTTATGGTATCTCTCTGTACAGGCTATGAGCAAACTTATGGGGCTGTTCCTGCTGAATTGTGCTTAGTACAGGGGAATCCCTATGTGCCATAGTTTTATGGTATCTCTCTGTACAGGCTATGAGCAAACTTATGGGGCTGTTCCTGCTGAATTGTGCTTAGTACAGGGGAATCCCTATGCTGCCATAGTATTATGGTATCTCTCTGTACAGGGCAGGCTATGGGCAAACTTAGGGGGCTGTTCCTGCTGAATTGTGCTTAGTACAGGGGAATCCCTATGTGCCATAGTATTATGGTATCTCTCTGTACAGGCTATGAGCAAACTTAGGGGGCTGTTCCTGCTGAATTGTGCTTAGTACAGGGGAATCCCTATGTGCCATAGTTTTATGGTATCTCTCTGTACAGGCTATGAGCAAACTTAGGGGGCTGTTCCTGCTGAATTGTGCTTAGTACAGGGGAATCCCTATGTGCCATAGTTTTATGGTATCTCTCTGTACAGGCTATGAGCAAACTTAGGGGGCTGTTCCTGCTGAATTGTGCTTAGTACAGGGGAATCCCTATGCTGCCATAGTATTATGGTATCTCTCTGTACAGGGCAGGCTATGGGCAAACTTAGGGGGCTGTTCCTGCTGAATTGTGCTTAGTACAGGGGAATCCCTATGTGCCATAGTATTATGGTATCTCTCTGTACAGGCTATGAGCAAACTTAGGGGGCTGTTCCTGCTGAATTGTGCTTAGTACAGGGGAATCCCTATGTGCCATAGTTTTATGGTATCTCTCTGTACAGGCTATGAGCAAACTTAGGGGGCTGTTCCTGCTGAATTGTGCTTAGTACAGGGGAATCCCTATGTGCCATAGTTTTATGGTATCTCTCTGTACAGGCTATGAGCAAACTTATGGGGCTGTTCCTGCTGAATTGTGCTTAGTACAGGGGAATCCCTATGCTGCCATAGTATTATGGTATCTCTCTGTACAGGGCAGGCTATGGGCAAACTTAGGGGGCTGTTCCTGCTGAATTGTGCTTAGTACAGGGGAATCCCTATGTGCCATAGTATTATGGTATCTCTCTGTACAGGCTATGAGCAAACTTAGGGGGCTGTTCCTGCTGAATTGTGCTTAGTACAGGGGAATCCCTATGTGCCATAGTTTTATGGTATCTCTCTGTACAGGCTATGAGCAAACTTAGGGGGCTGTTCCTGCTGAATTGTGCTTAGTACAGGGGAATCCCTATGTGCCATAGTTTTATGGTATCTCTCTGTACAGGCTATGAGCAAACTTATGGGGCTGTTCCTGCTGAATTGTGCTTAGTACAGGGGAATCCCTATGCTGCCATAGTATTATGGTATCTCTCTGTACAGGGCAGGCTATGGGCAAACTTAGGGGGCTGTTCCTGCTGAATTGTGCTTAGTACAGGGGAATCCCTATGTGCCATAGTATTATGGTATCTCTCTGTACAGGCTATGAGCAAACTTAGGGGGCTGTTCCTGCTGAATTGTGCTTAGTACAGGGGAATCCCTATGTGCCATAGTTTTATGGTATCTCTCTGTACAGGCTATGAGCAAACTTAGGGGGCTGTTCCTGCTGAATTGTGCTTAGTACAGGGGAATCCCTATGTGCCATAGTTTTATGGTATCTCTCTGTACAGGCTATGAGCAAACTTATGGGGCTGTTCCTGCTGAATTGTGCTTAGTACAGGGGAATCCCTATGCTGCCATAGTATTATGGTATCTCTCTGTACAGGGCAGGCTATGGGCAAACTTAGGGGGCTGTTCCTGCTGAATTGTGCTTAGTACAGGGGAATCCCTATGTGCCATAGTATTATGGTATCTCTCTGTACAGGCTATGAGCAAACTTAGGGGGCTGTTCCTGCTGAATTGTGCTTAGAACAGGGGAATCCCTATGTGCCATAGTATTATGGTATCTTTCTGTACAGGCTATTGGCAAACTTAGGGGGCTGTTCCTGCTGAATTGTGCTTAGTACAGGGGAATCCCTATGCTGCCATAGTATTATGGTATCTCTCTGTACAGGCTATGAGCAAACTTAGGGGGCTGTTCCTGCTGAATTGTGCTTAGTACAGGGGAATCCCTATGCTGCCATAGTATCTCTCAAGTGGGGCGCCCCTAGGCCATGCAAAACTCCCCACCCCCCCCCTCCTGTGCTTTCACCCCCACATGCTTTTATCCTCCCTCCCCCCAGCACGCTTGTACCCCAATCCTTACCTAGTCAGTCCACACTGCTGTTGCTTCCGCTGATTGACTTGGCTGCATGGAAAAATGGGCAGTAAATACTTACGATTTGATCCTATTAAATATGAAACTAGTCGAGGAATGGGATTTCCTTCAATAGAAAACAAATTGTACATTTCCTCTCTCTTATTGTAGGCAACACAAGGATCTCTGGAGATGGTGTCCGTGTCCTGCAGCTCATTGTGACTTTATTCTTACTCCTGAGCCCCCCTGCCCGTCCACAAGAGGGCAGCCAGCAAGCCTCCCACGATGTATACATTCCTACCGGAGAATATCACGCCAGTGAAGCAAAAGGCATCTAAAGAGCAGAAGTCTATGATCGGGGCCATCATCCTGGGCCTGATATTGGTTATCGCCGCTGTGGTTTCCTGGAGTTACTACTCCGTCTCCCTCCGCAAAGCAGAGCGTTTAAAGACCGAGTTGTTGGACCTCAGGAAAGATGGCTTCGTTATACGCAACCAACAAGGCAAACAGGTTTTCCGACTCTCTTTCGACTCTGGGGATTTGGATTTGGAGTCTTGTTCAAAGTACGGGGACATTTTAACCTGCACCAGATCAGATAAAGGGAAACTGAACTTCTTCATCCAAACTGTGAATCCAAAAGATACCGTCATGTGCTACAGAGTCAGGTGGGAGGAGTTTGTGGCCGACACAGTGGTCCAGCATACCATGTATTGGGATGATGCTTACTGGTACGGAGGAGCGGAAATGAGCACTCAACATTGGCCTATAAAGCTCTTCGGATATCAAGAGCCCAAACCCTTTGTGACTAGTGACATTTATTCCTTCAGAGACCACTTTGGGGGAATACTGGAACGGTACTGGCTCTCGTCAAATGCAGCAGCTATCAAAATAAACGACTCCGTACCTTTCCACCTTGGCTGGAACAGCACAGAGAAATCTCTTTTCTTTGAAGCGAGATATAAAGACTCCCCCTATAAAGCTCCACCCGGTAACCAACCCTTCCCAGAACTTAGCTACCGAGTGTGTGTGGGCTCCGACGTCACCTCGATCCATAAATACATGGTGAGGAGGTACTTTAACAAACCCACCAAGATACCGTCGGAAAGCAACTTTAAATACCCCATATGGTCTACCTGGGCCTTGTACAAAACCGATATTGACCAGGACAAGCTGCTGCGCTTTACAGAAAAGATTAAAAAATACAAATTTAACTACAGCCACATAGAAATAGACGATATGTACTCGAAAACCTACGGAGACTTCGACTTCGATCCCATCAAGTTTCCGAATGTTACGGAAATGTTTGCAAAGATGAAGGAAGACGGCTTCAAAGTCACTCTTTGGATTCATCCGTTTATCAATTACAACTCTTCCAATTTCGGGGTGGGCATAGAAAGGGAGCTCTTTGTTAAGGAACCAAATGGTCGGCTACCAGCCATGGTCCAGTGGTGGAACGGCATCGGGGCTATACTTGACTTTACCAATCCCAATGCGAGAGAGTGGTTCCAGAACAACCTAAAAAGGCTCAGGACTAAATACGGAATTTCATCTTTTAAGTTCGACGCTGGGGAGACCAGTTATTTACCCGAACAGTTTAGCACATACCGACCTCTGTCTGATCCGAGCATGTTTAGTCGGCGGTACACTGAAATGGCCATTCCCTTTTATGACCGTGCCGAGGTGAGGGTTGGCTACCAGTCGCAAAACATATCTTGCTTTTTCCGAATTATAGATCGTGATTCTGTTTGGGGATATGAATTGGGGCTAAAGTCACTGATACCTACAGTTCTCACCATAAGCATGCTGGGATATCCTTTCATCCTGCCTGATATGATTGGAGGAAACATCTATACCAATGGCACAATGGATTCTGATAAGATTCCCGACCGGGAATTATATATTAGATGGTTGGAGCTCTCGGCTTTTATGCCGTCTATGCAGTTCTCTGTGCCCCCTTGGCTATACGATAAAGAGGTGATTGAAATAGCTCAGAAGTTTACCCAGATACACGCTACACTAGTAGCCCCCCTATTACTGGAGCTGGCTGGAGAAGTTACTGACACAGGAGACCCCATCATTAGACCCATCTGGTGGATCTCGCCCAATGATGAAAATGCACATAAAATAGATTCTCAGTTCCTCATAGGAGACACCTTGATGGTGGCACCAGTGTTGGAGCCGGGGAAGCAGGAAAGGGACGTCTACCTCCCAGAAGGCCGGTGGAGAAGTTACAAGGGGGAACTCTTCCAATCGACTCCTGTCCTTCTTACAGACTACCCAGTGGATTTAGATGAAGTTGCCTATTTCATTTGGGCATCAGAAGAAACGGTCAGCACTTAGTATTAATCTCTGCCTTGTGGGAAAGAAGTTTGTTGACCTGGGAGACACATTGTGCAGATCTAAGTGTCGCCCGGATCTTTCTTTCCCGTCTGGGTTGGTGGGTTTTTATTGTGGGTAAACGAAATCTGAAATCTAACCTAAGATATGCTTTTTAAGTTAGGGCTTAGAGTTGCCCTTTGTGGATTGAAATATTGCACTGTGAACTTTAGTATAAGCACAGTGCTCCACTCCTGGACTGTACCCACAAAACCATATTATCGTATATATCTGCTTATCAGACAAGGGGGTTGTCCCCCGAAGGTAAATGGAGGGAGCAGAGAACCCTAATACTCTATACACTGAATAATGCATTAGAGTAGTGCCACAGGGGGCTGATACGCAGGCTGTAAAATGGCCGATTTACTTCCCTCTGCTCATTTGTGTATCTGCTGTGTTTGTAGGTGCAGAAATACAAACAATCAGAGGCCAGCGGATTGGCTGATTCTGGTAGGCTGAGAATCAGCCCCAGGTGGTATAACCTTAATTCTAACCTAGTCTAAAGGTGGCCACACACGGGCCAATTCTAGCTGCCGATATCAAGCCCTTGTATGGGCACTAACGACAGGCCTGCCTGACCGACATCTGGCCTGAATTGGCCAGATCTCAGTCAAGCAGGTTTAGAAATCAGTTGTCGGTTCGGGGACTGCATTAACAAGCTGATGCTGTCCCCAATCCAGACGCCTGTACCCGTCATTCTAATTCGGGTCTTCTGGGGCCAAACGACTGAATTAGCCTGATAGCCCCCACCTGTAGGTGGGGATATCGGGAGAAGATCGCCAAGTGAGTGAATCTTAGCGTGTATGGCCACCTTATGTTTAGTTTTTGTTTTTAACTATTCTTTATGTTGATTTTAGTTCATAAAAAAATGAGCAGGCACTCCAAAGACCCAAACGGACAATGTCCTTGAAAGCCTTTGGCATTTTGTGCTGATAAGCATAGGCTACATACATATGTGCTTATCAGCATGAAATGCATAAGGCTTTTAACAACATGTAAACTTTAATAAAAGTATATTTTTAACATGATTTGGCCTGTCCGTTGGATCTTTGGAGTGTTTTTGTTTTGTTTTTTTTTTAATCTGGCGGAATTCGCTCCCTCTGGCTATAGGTTTGGTGCTTGGCACCCAAACCCAACATTTCTACTGGGGAGTTTATATGCAATTTACATATACAGGGGTGTGTGTATATACACTATATTGTCATCTCTCTATCATTTGGCAATAGGGTGATAGACTTGGAATAGAGGGGCATGCAGCCCTTACTAGCAGTATGTAGGTGTGTGTATATGTTCAGCAGAGGATGCAATAAGGGAAGATACCCAGTACAGCCCTCAGCACCGGGAAAATGTTAGCTTGTTGGCTGACCTGGGAGATATAAGAACCCTAGAGGCGGATATAGATAGTTTTGCCTAGGAAACTGGGGACATATCATAACTTTTTGCTATCTCCACCTGCGGTGGGGTTCAGACTGGATCATTTGATATTAATGTGCCTGTGTTCAGACCCAAGCTGAACAGTTAGGGAAGACTCCTAGATATCTGCACAACCCTGACTCATATTGGACTGATTATCCAGACGCAACCCTTCAGTAATTTTGTGCTGCTGGTACTTTTCTCCGAGGAAAAAAAACTGCTCCTGAGGCTCAACTGGAAGACAGACGTCGTAAATTGTGTGCCAAAATGATCTCAACCTTATGTACTTGGGACTAAAATGTATTGCTTAATGGAAATGTTCTTTTCATTGCCTGGAGATGGGATAACTGGGGGGGCACAATACAATATCTGGGGTGGCAGTTCCGTATGGGATCCGACCAATAAGCCTTTGATGCCGAATGACTAAATCTCATACAAGGGGCCAACAACTCGATCGAAAGAACTTATTGCAGCTCCGTACACTGGCCGACATGGTGCATCGCCCAATGAGATTTTCATGACTTACTGACTAACTAACCGATATTTACGGTGTATAGATATTTGTGTAAGCCATCCAGGCGGCACCCAGGTACTGAAAGTAGAATGAAACGTGAGCTTAGCTGGCCACGTAGGGTTGTGCCTCCCGTCCCTTAGTGTTTTCATGAGTTTTCACATCGTTGCCTTTCACGTTGTTGCCAGCTCGGAGTGTATTGCGACTAAACTGCACATCTTTATTTTATGACATTGATCCCATTGCTCTTTCCCGTGTGCCTTATTAACCGTTTGTAGGTGCCAAGTGTGAATGGATTGCCTGGCACACGATTGTAGGTGAGAATGTACAAGTGCAATGGCTTGGGGGGAAAAAATCTCAAAAAGGGAATCTTGGAAAACTTAATATGGAACTTACACCAAAAGAAACCTCCACCCATTTATTCCGAGAGACTTTGTTATAAGCCTGAACATGCTGCGTTGCCATCTCTCAACTAGACGCTGATATTCTTGCCGTGTTTGACGTCTGTGTAGCCATATTGGCCCAGATCATTGGAAGCCCAATGGCCGCCCTTACTGTGGAATGAGTATTGTGTTCCTGAACTTATGTGTGTACCTGATAGTGTTTATCTTCTTGTGTGTTGTGTGGAACCCACTGAGCCAGTTTGGGGGTGCATGTGGCTCTGCAATAGATTCTTTGCATTCTCTTTCTATATCTGTATTACCCCAAGGCTTTGTGCTCTCTTTAACCAGTCTGTGCCCTGGAACCTGTATTAACTTTTAAAGACATTCATCCTATAAATGGGAGTCTGGCAAATACAGGTTGACTGGTAAATAGCTGAACTGTAGAAGAACTTGCAATGCTGTGTTCTGATTGGTGCAGCATGCAGGGGGTGTCACTTCCTCTGTTTTTATGAATAGGCCCCCAGGATCCCTGCTTTTAAGTTGCATTGTGGGATTGCTGTGTGCTTCACAAGGTCCCAAGTACTTCTGTGTGGTCTCATATTTTCCTTTTGCCATAGACACATTTTGACCCATTGGGTCGGTGTGAGGGATCACAAGAAACAGTATTATTGCTTATAGTGTTCCACATCTGTGTGCCTACCCCTGGGGCCCTGTGCCCCCTGCTGATATTGCAGCTTATAGGGAGGGGGTGCTCCATCTTTCCAGCACCCTGATTATTTGTCAGTTGTTTGCCACTCGCCTATTTTAATAGTTTATTATTTGGGCCTCCAGATAGTGCTGAGTTACCAGTTTCCAGGGCATGCTGGGAGTTCATCATTACCTGGAGCTGCTGATTTTAATTTGCTCTGTCTGTATCTTTTGTATACAAGTCTGATAAGCTCTCTGGGCACAACGAGGAATTTATTGCACTTTTTTAAATGTGATTTTGGATGTAAATCTGTGTTTTGTTCTTATAGTTATTGAAATGTGAAATGTTCCCCACACCTTGTTGTCCCCAGGACCCCTCTCGCCCTTTCTCCTCCCCAATAAAAAGAAAGCAATAAGCTTAAAGATATAACGAAGAAGCAAGTAGAATGCCGTTTATTGCAAATACATTGTGTTTGACTGTTATCAAATGGAAGCATCTCTTAGATATGACTGAGCTGTCATATTTATTAGATTTTTTGATAAAAGGGATAACTTACCCTTTAAGCTAGCCAGTACTTCCTGCCATATTATCCCAATGTACGTGATGCGCGGCATATAAAGTTGTATATGGAGGTATGAGTACCCAGAGAGAGGGCGCTTACAAAGAAATAACCCCAATAATCCTGTTCCTTATAAAGGGACAGTATACTCCCCTTTCTAACGTGAGCTCAGTGAATTGGGTTTGTGCTAAATATACTTTTTGAAGCCACTTTCACTATATCTCTTCCTTTCGTGCCCTGGTTCTGCTGATAAGAGGAGGAGCTGATAAAACTAATTACCAGTCCACTGAGATGTCCTATGATAATGAGCTGCTCAAAGGCTGGAGGAGTCTGGTTGTTTAATGGTAGATAAGGAGATCTGAACCACTGCCCTGTTTATTGGGAGGGAGCGAAAAATGAACATGGATTATTCAATTAAAATAATAGACATGACGTAATTTCAACACAGGTCCAATTTGTTATATTCCTTTTTAGCAAATGTTTTAGGTGTAATTGTCCTGTTTTGGAGTTTCTAGAACTCATGAGATGCCACCTAGTGGTAAGGTACATTGACTTCTGAGCCCTGTGACCCCCTTTCCATTATCAATTAAAAATGGTTGGTCCCCAGAGGAACCACCACCATTTCTATTGGATTTGTAGAGTTCTGCTGTGGGGAGCTGTCCGACAAACAGGGATTTGTTCTCTGAATATACCATGGTGCATCCCACATCTGATTTGTGTACCTGCGGAATGGTCAGGTTTTGGGTGGAAAGTCCATGATTCCCTTACCATGAAAGTATTGTCTAATTCCCACACCCCCTTTGAGGAAAAATTTATTTTTCCCCTGACCTGGTTGATCCTCCTCTGGAGTGAACTCGCTTCCGGTTCTGAGATCCCCTTGGAGGAAGGGGCAAGTAGCGGGTCTGGGGAAGGGACATAGTGGGTTCCGCAGGTCCTGGTCAGGTTAGTGGTATGGTGCAGTACCAAAGGGAAGATGAGGTCTCCTTCTATTGAATGTAGTAGCAGCCAATTATTTTTCTACGAATGTTTAGATACACGTGTGAGAGAGCTCTGTGGGAAACCGACACCGTCCTGATGTCTCATCCAAATGGTTCTGTTATTTTTTTATGCAAAGGAGATTGCTGTTATATTAATAAAAATAACAGAATGTAATTGGCGAGTGTGTTTTTTAATCTGTTATAATGTGTGTGTGTGTGTGTGGGGTGGGGGGTGGGGGGGGGGGGGGCACAAACACCAGCAAGTGGAGTAGAACTTAAATTTCATTCACCCGACAGTCAACCCTAAGGCCAATGACCATTCACTGGTGCCCACCTTTGTAGTTAACCCCTTGCATTACTCCACTGGTGCCCACCTCTGTAGTTAACCCCTTGCATTACTCCACTGGTGCCCACCTCTGTAGTTAACCCCTTGCATTACTCCACTGGTGCCCACCTCTGTAGTTACCCTGCCAGATGAAGACCATATCAGTATGCAGATCTGCTTTGTGTCCAATAGGATTTTCAAACCTGCCTGGTTGATATCAATTTTTTGTTAGACTACAGTCGGCAGGCCCATTGTTGGGCCCCATCAAAGAATAGAAAATAGAGTTCAGCAGAGGGACATTTCAGGGCTCGGTGAATTCTATTTTTACTCTAAACTGCCTATTAGTGTGAATTATAATTAGAGTGAAGTGTAACAAACCAGTTGCCATTTCCACTGGGCTGGGCCCTTCAGAAGTGTTTCCCAATGCTGGGGTCACAAACCCCCGATGCTGTTATGGAGACACATTGGGGTTGCTGTTACATGTTCTGTATGTTCTTACCCTGCATTGAATCAAATTGATTGCTGTGTTTGGACCCATTTCACTCAAACAGGCCATAAATCTGGAAACACATAATGTCTGGAAATATTAAATTGAGGTTGAATGCAGTCACGTTTTATCTGTTCACAATGGAACTAAAGGTTGGAGCTGATTTACAAAGCACAACCAGAGTTGCGGTCTTTTCACGCAGCAGGGGAATTAAATCATTTGTTGCCCAAGGCACATGTTCCAGTCTTGGGGGGTATAGAATTTTCTCTTTGCTTCATTTGTTTTCTCCAGACACGAGAGAGGAGGAGAGACAGAAAGGACCCTCGCTGGCTATAGTTGTGTAACATGGGCATCAGGTACCCCATTCTGCTGCGTACATTAGGTTTTAGGGTGATGCAAAGCTTACACTGATAACTGTTCCCACAAAATGTCACCTGCCCGTCTTCTCTAAATGTGGATTTTGAAAAAACAAAGGAAACTTGATTTAATTAATATAATTACAGTTTATTTTGAATAATTAACAATAAAATTGGATTTGGAATTATTTCTTAGGGGGAGATTTACTAATCCACGAATCCGAATCCCGAAAGGGAAAAATTCGGATTGGAAACGAAAATCTTGCCGTCTTTTTCGTATTTTTCGCAACTTTATTGTATTTTGCGCGACTATTTCGTCGCCGGCGCAATTTTTTCATATTGAACGATTGTAAATAGCGGAAAAACCAATCTGATTTTTTTGCGACGGCGACGAAAAAGTTGCGGAAAATATGTAAGAAAAAGTCACGACAGCGACGAAAAAGTTGCAAAAATACCGATCGTTACGAAAAAACACCTTCGGACCGTTCGTGGATTAGTAAATCTCCCCCTTAGAGTGACAGGTCACCCTTAAGTCTAGCATGTCAATAATTTTGTCCATTTTTTTCTTCAGATCTAAAAGCACATGTTCTGTATAAAATGGAATATATATATGTATATAAGCACAAACAAACCGCACTCACAGGACTTGTATGAAGCAAAAAAAAAGCTATGTAGGGCTAAGGATCCCTTGACTTCTACAGTATTACCAATGCACTTGTGGAAGGTCTTTCTACACAGCTGTTTTTCGTCATCTCATTAAGTGATGTCACGATCAGGGAATGAGGTAGTGTTGGGGGAGGGCTCTGCACAAACTGGTGCCCTTTTCAGCTATATGTTTCATCACTTCATCACATTGTAATTGTGTGTCCTGAAGATGGCTTGAGTTTAAGCCGACACGTTGAATTAAACACCATTTTTTGCTTCATACAAGTCCTGTGAGTGCGGTTTGTTTGTGCTTACTAATTATGTTATGTTAACCATGCACCCAGGCAGTACCTGGAGTTTTCTGTGTGCACCATTCCTGGACTTTTAATATATATAACTGTGTGTGACAACCCACAGTTTTTGTTCAGGCAGGTTTCTCCTAGTTTGGACACCTAGAGGAGGTCCTACAGTGTGTGAGTATGGTGTCCCCTTTCTGGTTGCTTCTCTAGGCCCAATAGGTAGCAGGGGACTCCAGTATAAAAGGGAAAGCCCAAATGTGCTTGAGGTCTTTTCCTGGGACCTCACCTCTCTCTCCCCCCACTTGAGAAACATCAACGTTCCCGTTAATTAAAGATACACTCAGTAATATGCATGTTTCTTACAAAATTATGATTGAACATCAAGCTTCAACAGCCTCTAACACCCCATGATACCATAGATCAAAGACCTGTTACTGAGACGTTTTACCTTATAACCTCTTCTCGGGTGGTGCCATCCTCACACAGCCTTGACTGTGGCATAGCCGAAAGAAAAGGAATGGGTTAAACACACCCTGCATTTAACGCCCTATTCCACATTTCTATATATCTGTATGATCAGCATATGAAGCACTTTTTTGTATTTGGCAGTCAGTATATGAGGAGCTTAATTTCTCCTGTTTGTTTTGTGTGGGGTTGTCAATGCAACTGCACAGCACACAACAGAGAAGAGGATGCATTTGTGATACAGGAGGAGAATGCTGAGAGATGACTTTCATTTGTTGCAGTTACAAGTCCACCCTTGGCCAACATTCCCACTACTCCATTAACAGAATTCTGCTTAGAAGAATTGATGATTTTAATGTGAATCCCTACAGCTAAACTCAGGCTTTATAAACTACAACTGGTGAGAAACCAAAGGAAAAGGTAAATCCAGCAAGCTTGGAAATCATATGCCCACCTTGTGGCGGCCTTATTTTCTTGCTTTTTTTGAAAAAAAATACTGAGGTTTTCCGCAGTCTTCCAACTCCGCTTCGGCTTCTCCGACCCCTTTCCAACTGGTGCGTGCCATGTTATGGTGGAATAAGGAAAAGGACAACTTGAGGCTTTTGATCTCTATCCTAATTAGGGAAGGAATGCTAAGAGATGACTTTCATTTGTTGCAGGTAAAAGTCCACCCTTGGCCAACATTCCCACTACTCCACTAACAGAATTCTGCTTAGAAGAATTGATGATTTTAATGTGAATCAATGTGAAACTCGGGTTTTGTAAACTGGTGAGAAACCAAAGCAAAAGGTAAATCCAGAAGAAAAGCCCAGAAGATCATGCAATTGCCACCCTGACCCACCTTATGCCAGCCTTTTTCTTGCTTATTTTGAAAAAAGTTTTTTTCAGCTTCTCAGACCCCTTTCCAACTGGTACGTGCCATGTTTTGGTGAAAGAAGGAAAAGGGCAACTGAGGCTTTGGATCTCTATCCATCTCATTAAACAGAACAGCTTATAATGCTTGAGTTATAAAGGGAAGTCCAAGCCTCTGCCTTGCACATGTCTTCTGAAGAATCCTTGAGTTCTGGATTTAAAACACCCAGGACGCTGCCAAAGCCCTAGTAGAGTGTGTTCTGACATAAGAGGGTACCGTGTTGGGTGCATCATGAGCGAGGTGGAGGCCCTGCTTGATCCAGTTGGCTTAGGGCTTGATAGGATCACGAAGAGCAAGTCTTATGTCTGAGGGGTTTAACTGGTTGACAGATTCTTACAGTTGAAGTTGGATGATTGATAAGACAGATTTCACTGAATCTATAGAAGTCTCGGCTGCAAAATCATTGCCGACATTAATATCTTGAAGCATGTTAATTTGTTTATTTCTTTTCCTTTCTTTACGATTTCCTCCAGTGGCCCTTTTCACTAAAGTGACAGCAGTGGCTGCTTTGCAGACAGCCTCACCTACTACATGTAAAGCCTGCATTTGCCTACAATGTATATCAGTCTCCCCCACCCAAATGGCATCATTTGTACTGAATATATCCCCTCCTCTTGCTAGCACCAACATTTTCCTAAAGCAAAGAGCTTTCACCCAGCAGCCTCACCTCTGATACATAATCAGATACATTTAAATCTGCAAACAGTATACACACACACAGACCCTTATTCAGCATACATTTCATCAAGAATGCAGGCTTACACAGGCAGAACTGTCTGCTTTGTTTGAGCTGAGCTCAGGAGAAGAGGTTAGAAGAAAAAAATTGAAGCAGACAGCTAGAGCGGATTTTCTATGGGAACCAGCAATGCCATCTCTTCACTGGCTGCTAGACTGGGGATGTGTTTTGTGATCTATACAACAGGTCTCCTAACTTTAGCTTGCTGCCTTTCTCAACTTCGATTCTTTCTCCGGACTTTTACACTTTGAAAAAGTTTTAAATACTTTGGCAATCAAGTCACCTGTGGCCCAAATGAACCTGATCTTGATAGATCTGGAAAGCTAAGCAGGGCTTGCCCTGGTCAGTGCCTGGAAGGGAGACTGCTGCGTACAGCAGGTCTCTTAACTCTTTGAATTTTGTCATGGCCCTTTTGACTTGCCACTTTTCTGAACCATCAGTCACAACAGCAACCAACCCAACATTTCATATGCCAGTCCTGCGAAGACATCCCAGGACATTCCCAGGAATCCCAACTGATCTGATTTCCATATGAGGAAAATATTGATTGGAAAATAGTGGATTGAACGTGGTCCTTATATTTGGTATTGCAAGTTATGAATTGTTCCTCTATATTCTGCGTTAAGATGTCTGTATAACTTGGTGCAAGGTTACTGCCCAGGGCGGGCCCTTCCGTCTGTGTGTAGAGTTGGTTGCCAAATCTAAAATAGTTGTGTCTAATAGTTACACTATAAACTATGTTACAGTGTGAGATACAGGTGTTTGTATTAATGGTTCCTCTATGAAATGCATCCCTTCCTCACGGGCTATGGCAGTATATAGAGACTGTACCTAAGTGCCACATAGTGTCCAATAATCAATATCATCATCAATTTCTTGCACTTTCTTGCAAAAAGTTTCCACAAATTGTGACCGAGCTTGCAGTACTGATTCTACTCCTGAGACTGTTGGCCTTCCTGGTGGATTTATCAGACTTTTGTGTACCTTTAGTAATAAGTATAGTACCAGAACCCTGGAATGTGTAGTGGGGACAACCAGCTATATGTGAGGAGAACTCTTGATTATTGGTATTAATCTATACAAATTGGGTTTGTTCCCTCACAATAATAATTGCTTATGCATACGGGAAATATATATGGGCAGACTGATATTTCAACTCTCTAGGAAGTGAAAGGGAACCTAAGGGTTAACAGAAAGTTGAAGCAATACGTTTCCCCGACTCTGTGTGAGAGGGGGAGACAAAACAAGTTCCACCAGTTATAGAAAGAATGTGTACATTTTGGTTTAATTTCTTGTTCCTGATTTCAGCGATGGCGGCTGCTGATCTGAGAGACGAGCTGAGCTGCTCCCTCTGCCTGAGCATTTATACTGATCCGGTATCCCTGCCCTGTGGCCATAACTTCTGCCGGGGCTGCATTGGGGGGGTGCTGGGTACCCAGGAGGGGTCTGGGGCTTATTCCTGCCCTGAATGCAGAGCTGAGTATCAGGAACGCCCTGCCCTGCCCAGGAACAGAGCTCTGGGGAACATAGCAGAGAGGTTCCGTCCGACTGAGACAGAGCCAGGGGAGACTGAGATCTTCTGCACTTACTGTCTCCTCTCTCCTGTACCTGCTGCTAAATCCTGTCTCCTGTGTGAGGCTTCTCTGTGTGATACCCACCTGAGGGGGCACTGCCAGTCAGCAGAACATGTACTCACTGAGCCCACCGCTACCTTTGTGGGGAGAAAATGTTCTGTACACAATGAGCCCCTAAAGTATTTCTGCTGTGAGGACTCTGCCTGTATCTGTTTGTCCTGCTGCCTGGCCGGGGAGCACCAGGGCCACAGGGTGGAGCTGCTGAGTGAGGCCTCTGAGAAGAAGAAAGAGAAACTGAGGAAAGTTCTGGAGAAACTGAGCCCAGAGAGAGAGGAGACTGAGAGAGGAGCCCAGAGGCTGCAGGAGCGCAGGAGAGAAGTGGCAGAAGCGGCAGCCGGTGAGACAGAGAGAGTCACTGCCCTGTTTAGGGGCATCAGGAAAGAGCTGGAAGCCCTAGAGAAGCGACTCCTGAGTGACCTCTCCAGGCAGAAAGAGGAGCTCTCACTCACACTCACTGAGCTGATCCAACAGCTGGAAATAAAGAAGGATGAGCTGTCCAGGAAGATCAGTCACATTGAGGAGCTGTGCAACATGGCAGATCCACTCACTGTCCTACAGGAACAATGGGAATCCCATGGAGCTGCCTTTTGTGGGGCTGAGGGGGCAGATAGTGAGGGCAGAGAGAGAGAGGGTATAAAGGTCCCGGCTGTAGGGGATCTGGATGTGGGTCGGATCTCAGAGACATTACTCACAGGCTTAGCTGGGATTGTGACTGGGGTAGAGGAAAGGATCCCTGGGCAGGAGGCTACAGAGCTAGTACTGGATATAAACACAGCTGGGGATCATGTGTCTTTGTCAGGGGACAGGAAAACTGTATCCTACTCACGTAAAATCCAGATTTACCCACAAACCTCAGAGAGATTTCAGGATTATCCTCAGGCTTTAAGTACCAGGAGTTTCCCCTCAGGGCGACATTACTGGGAAGTGGAGGGCAGTGAACTGGGGCAGTGGAGGGTAGGGGTGGCCTATTCCAGTATAGAGAGGGGAGGGGCTCAGTCCTGGATTGGGAATAATAACAAGTCCTGGTGTTTGTACAAATGGAATAATAACTATTCAGTGAGACATGGCAGGAAAGAAATTAAGTTAACCCATGTCCCTTCCTGCAGGAGAATCAGGATCTTATTGGACTATGAGGCCGGACGCCTGTCCTTTTATGAGCTGAGTGAGCCAATCAGGCACTTACACACCTTCACTGCCTCCTTCACTGAGCCCCTTCATGCTGCATTCTGGGTAGTAGGAGGTGCCTGGGTGAGAATCATTAGTTGCCCACCTCCCAGCAGGAAAACCCATTCCCAGAGGGGTGCTTAGCCCTGTGATGGAAAAAAAGTAACTTGGTTACTACATTAAATGTATTATTGATCTATATATATATTATATATATTCATGTTGTTGTCACAGCTTCATTGCACCCCCCACCTAAAGTTTTAAAATTTAGTGGTGAGCGCAACTTACCCTTGTTTGCCATAGTTTATATGGGAGCAGTGGCCAGCTCCATGTTGTAACTCCCACCCTTCCCAGCTATAGTCAGGTGATCCAAGTGGCAGACATTTTGGGGTTTAACGTTGAAAGCAAGCAAGTTGCAGAAACAAAAACCTAAATTATTTTATGCACGAAAATACAACTGATTTGGAAAGTCCAATGTCTCCTGAATGTGCCAATAACAAATATATGTAGTTTATGGTGGTTTCTGACTTGTATAGGTCAACACCTCCCAGCAGTACACTACCAAATTTCCTAAGCCTGCTCTAGAAAACTGCAAAATATTCCACTTATAGTAGGTTTACCCTTGAAAACTATATTTTTGCAAAGAACAGATTTTGATGAATCCAAAATGGGCAAATTACCAAGTTGCAATGCTTTCTAAATGTATCAGTTTTTATACAAATTTGTGATATTTTTGGAAATTCATTTCAAAGCTTTCAGTTTGTAGCATCTTATCTCCCACAGATCATTAGGGACCAAGATAAAACACTGTAAATATGAATGCCAGCGGTCCACAGGAACAGTTTGATGTCCAATGTGCATAGGTTTACCCTATATTAAGGGGCCCAAAATGAAAATACCCCCATATATTTCATTATTTTTATCATTGCTCCTACTGCAAAATAAACACATTTACATCATTTTATGTAGGGTAAGGCTACAAAAAAATAGATAGCCATATATTTTTGGAAAGTAGACATTCAACCGAATCCAAAATGGGTACCCATGTTTTTCTACTCCTAAGCACCAAGCCGCAAAGCTTTTCTAAAATTAATAATTTTGATGACATTTTTCAAATATCACCACAAAGCTTTCATTTTGCAGCATCTTATCTCCTACATATCATTAGGTACCAAGATAAAACACCCTAAATATGAAAGGGCTCCAATGAATAGGTTGATACCGAATCTGTATGAAAAATTGATGATTTTCCTATTTCTGAAAATCACCTCAAAGCTTTGCAGCATCTTATCTCCTACATACCATTACCAAGCTAAAGCATCCTAAATATGTACCCCAGGGGTCCACTGAACAGTTTGATGCCCAATTTGCATAGGTTTACCTAAGTAGGTGGCATTTAGGGGCCCCAAGATGAAGATACACCATATGATCTATTATTTGTTGACCAAAATTGGTACATGTCTTTCTACTTCAAAGTACCAAGCTGCAAAGTATTTCTAAAATTGACGATTTTGATGACATTTCCAAAACTCGCCTCAAGAGATCCCAAAAATATACCATGTGCATACTAATTTTTATAGCTTACATTTACCTAAATTACAAATGGAAAATAGTGCAGTGAATTTTCTTGGCTGCCAACTCAGCTTCTGCTAAAAGAACCCCCGGACTGCATATTATAACTGTACAGAGACCCCAAAAAAACTATATATTTATAAACCCCAGAAAAACCATATATTTTTGTGTAGGATCAATATGAGGAGTAATATCTCCATTTTTCTATAACTTCTTTTGAATTACTGTATGTTAATTTTATCTGACTTTGAATTCGAAAGCTGGTTGAGTTTAAAGTTTGTCAGATGAGGGGATTTTTTGTATAATTTTTGAACCAGTGAGCAAACTGGTGAAAATGTAATTTCTCCTTTATTGATATTTGGAATTTATTTTAAAATTCTTTTCACATTAAAATTCCTTCATATTGTGGTACAAGTAATTCCTTTTTTCATTTTCTACTTTTTTTGTTTCAAGGTTGTTGTGGATCGAGTATGAATGAAGTATGTTGGGATTTAATAGTTGGCTTTAAATTGTGAACTTCCAAATACTTACTGTAACCCTTTCTTGGCACACTCGCTTAATTTGGGCTGTATATAGACTTTGGTACAGGAGATTTTTTTTTGTTCTCTTTGAATAAGATACTGGGAACTGGGATTTAGCGCAGTGCCGCCACCTAGTGGACATTGAGGAACACACCTCAAGGGAGTTTCCACTAGGAATAATCACACACAGTTTTGCAGCAATATCAAACTTTATATAACTGTTGAAATAGAATGCAAAACAGCTTTATGGATAACTGATAATCCTGTCCTCAGGAACTTGTGCAGTCTATCCACTCCTGGCACAGTCTCTGTAGGTGCCCAGTCCCAACTTGGATCCATAGCGCTACCTGCCCCAGAGTACCTTCCCTTTTGAAAAGGTGGTTGCTCCCACGTAGCAATACCTGTTCAAACCAGGCCCTAGTGCGGGGCCAAGTATCCCTAGTGCGGGGCCGAGTATCCCTAGTGCGGGGCCGAGTATCCCTAGTGCGGGGCCGAGTATCCCTAGTGCGGGGCCGAGTATCCCTAGTGCGGGGCCGAGTATCCCTAGTGCGGGGCCGAGTATCCCTAGTGCGGGGCCGAGTATCCCTAGTGCGGGGCCGAGTATCCCTAGTGCAAGGTTAAGAATGTCACAAATAGTCTCAGAAACACTGCTCAAATACCATTTGGGACACTGCGCTGATGTAGAAGATTTTTGGGCAATTGTGCTGAGACTGTGAGACACTTAATCCTTCCCTAAAGATGGACAGAGACACAGTTATGCTAAAACAAGTCTAATGATTGGCTGCCATGGGATCAGCCCCATGTAGGAAGAAATGGTTAAATGGCAACATTTTTGTACTTGACTTTGTTCCCTCACGTCCTCACGAGCTTTCAGCCCCTATGAGCTATTATTTAATACTCTGTATTGTAATACTCTGTATTAATGTATACCTCTAATAAAGCTGTCTGGGTAATATCCTGAGTGAATCTGAATGGTTCAGGTCAGGCCCAGGGGGAACTTCGGGGCCAGGCTCGGTTTGAGTAAGTATTTATTTAAATCCAAGAGTGACACTCAGTGTGGGCGAGAATCTTATATCCCTAGTGGAGGATCATTGGAGTATATAGATACTACAACATTTATGGGGGCTTCATCATGGTCCTGTGGTTCTGATTGTCACAAGAGGATTGATTGTCTCAGCTCTCTGTAAGTAAGTTTCTTTTTATAACTTGGGATAGAGCGCTACCACAAGGTTCCCAGTGGGGATATCATTAGTCTTAGGAATAATGTATCTCAAAGTGCTGTTTTGCCAGGCAGCACAGGAGTTTTTATAACCTTTGTCTTGTTAACTTTTCCTTTTGTAACCCATTGTCTTGTTATATATTTTAAGAATAAGTGGCTGGCCATTTAAGAGAAATGAAAGTTGAATAGAGGACAGTCTGGTTTCTGTATCCCAATACTCAATAATAGAGTTGATTTATTAAAACAGGGAAAATTAGTAAATCAATGGATTTAGTAATCACTTACCTGTCATTAACTGTAAAGCTGCTGGTCAGCAACAGTTTACAGAAAACTAAGAAATAGAAAAACTGATGGTTCAGTTAAAAAATTGTAGACAATCAGCTGCCCTCCTACAGCACAGTATAAACCAACTAACAGCTGCCAGTGATGTTATTTAAATAGGATGAGAAATAATAAGAAATGTGCTATTGTTAAACAAGAAACTGATAATTGTAACACCTTTACTAATACAACTAACAGAGTAAGTCCAACTGACTCTAAAATATCCAATATTGCACCAATGTTAGTTGAATGTAATAAGAAGTTATTGGTGGGTTCTGACCATCTGAATGCTGCAACTGACCCAACCTTTGCATTTGAATTACTTTTATTTAACCATCTGTATGTAAGAACCAGGACAGCAGCAACAAGATATACAGATGAATTGCACCAAAAGTGTAAAAAGTTTAATCCTAGAAAGGAAAACCTCTCGCTTTGCTCTGACAATGGAGGTTAGGTTAATAGTAGAAGAAAGCTATGCCGGGTTCCATAATCTCTGTAAAAGGTTGTAAATGAATTAAATCAGACAATTTTGCATTTATACATCTCTTTTGGTATCAGAGTTAGGAATCTAGTATTGTGTTGGTATTATTTATTCGAGGGAAACCATCTGCACTTTGTGAATGTTTTCTAATGTAGGTGTTTAAAGCGTCAGACTGACCAGAGAACCAGACCTGTTTCAGTAGTTTTAGACTCGGCTAAAGGACTTGCAAATAATACTGTAGGGAACATCTTGTTTCCATATATTAAAGGAACAGTAACACTAAAAAATAAAAATGTTTTAAAATAATTAAAATATAATGTACTGTTGCCCTGCACTGGTAAAAGTCGTGTGTTTGCTTCAGAAAGACTACTATAGTTAATAGAAATAGCTGCTGTGTAGCCATGGGGGCAGCCATTTAAATTGAAAAAAGGAGAAAAGGCACAGGTTACATAAGGAGAGAACAGATAAACTGTGTAGAATACAATGGGAATCTATGCTACTTATCTGTTATCTGCTTAGTAACCTGTGCCTTTTCTCCTTTTTTCAATTTAAATGGCTGCCCCCATGGCCACACAGCAGGGTATTTATATAAACTGTAGTAGTGTTCATAAAGAAAACACACAACTTTACCAGTGCAGGGCAATCGTATATAATATATTAATTATTTTTATACACTTTCATTTTTTGGTGTTACTGTTCCTTTAAAGTCAATGTTTTCAGTAATGCTAGTATGCATTTAAAACTTTAGATGCACTATAATTACTTTTTTTAATTTTTTCTCAATTTTTTTTTTCTTTTCTTAATAGAAGATATAACACAATGACAAAGATTGATTATGAGACCAGTTTATCTCTTTAACAGCTGCTCAACCTCGAGGGCACAGATATCTGTCAGTCTGCAAGAGAGATCGGACATCTCTAAAGAAGTTTATGTTGTTTGTTTCCTTATTCTTATTCTGCCTTTATTTGTTTTAACTTTCTTTTTCTCCTTTTCCCTTTTTTGAAAAAGAAAAAGAGGAAAAAACCAAAAAAACCCATAAAACTAAAAAAGACATGAGTAGTGATGACGAATCTGTTCCGTTTCGCTTCGCCGGAAAATTCGCAAATCTTCCAAAAGATCCGCGAAACGGCGAAAAATTCGCGAGACGCCGAAAATGTCGTGCGACAAAAAAAATTGTCGCCCGCGGCTATTATTTTGTCGCGCGGCTATTGTTTCGTCGCCCCCGGCTATTATTTTGTCGCGCGGCTATTGTTTCGTCGCCCGCGGCTATTGTTTCGTCGCCCGCGGCTATTGTTTCGTCGCCCGCGGCTATTGTTTCGTCGCCCGCGGCTATTGTTTCGTCGCCCGCGGCTATTGTTTCGTCGCCCGCGGCTATTGTTTTGTCGCACGGCTATTGTTTTGTCGCACGGCTATTGTTTCATCGCCCGCGGCTATTGTTTCGTCGCCCGCCGCTATTATTTTGTCGCACGGCTATTATTTTGTCGCCCGCGACTATTCTTTTTTGACGCCGGCAACAGTTTTTGGACGTGCGGCGAATTTTTCCGCGGCGAAATTTTTCATCCGTTTCCCGAAACAATCCGCCAATGGCGAAATGCGGAAATTCGCTGTGAATCCATGCCTGGCGAAACTTTTCACCCATCACTACAGATGAGCACTATTAGCTCCATCATTACCCATATACCAGGATATAAAGGTTTAATATGATTTTTAATTAGGGTTAAAATGACTGAAATGGTTTAACTGCATATTTGCTAGCATTCCATAGATTCCATTTAGCATAATATTTGTGGAGAAAATGATTATTCCTAGCATTATAGTATTCCATAGTGTTGTTACTATTAATTAAAGCCAAAATTTCACCAGTCGTTGGAACGGATATTGATTTCCAATTTCTTGCCAAAATCAAACGGGACGCTGCCAAAATATGAATTATCAAACACTTTTTATCCCAAGAAACATGATCCAAATCCAAATTCAAAAGAGCCAATCCAGGAGAAAGTGTAAATGACATTTGAAATATCTCTGTTAGAATTGAAAATAATCAAGTCCAGAACTGATAGATCTTAGGGCAGTCCCACCAAATATGAATAAAAGTTCCAATTTGATTACAATTTCTCCAGCATTTATTTGATGCTGTGGCTGGAAAGATTCTGTAAAGTTTTGGAGGGGTCAAATACCATCTATACATTAATTTGACAATGGATTCAATTAGACGAATTGATCTAGTAGATGATAAAAGGGCAAAAAATTCTGTATTCCAATCTATAACATCAATTGTTATATTAATTTCAATGTTGATAAGTGCAAAGTTATGCACTTTGGTAGAAATAATATAAACGCGAACTATCTACTGAATGGTAGTGTGTTGGGGGTATCCTTAATGGAGAAGGATCTGGGGGTTTTTGTTGATAACAAGTTGTCTAATTCCAGGCAGTGTCATTCTGTGGCTACTAAAGCAAATAAAGTGCTGTCTTGTATAAACAGGGCATTGACTCAAGGGATGAGAACATCATTTTGCCCCTTTATAGGCCCCTGGTAAGGCCTCACCTTGAGTATGGGGGGCAGTAACAGTGAGTATGGGGGGCAGTAACAGTGAGTATGGGGGGCAGTAACAGTGAGTATGGGGGCAGTAACAGTGAGTATGGGGGGCAGTAACAGTGAGTATGGGGGGGCAGTAACAGTGAGTATGGGGGGCAGTAACAGTGAGTATGGGGGGCAGTAACAGTGAGTATGGGGGCAGTAACAGTGAGTATGGGGGCAGTAACAGTGAGTATGGGGGCAGTAACAGTGAGTATGGGGGGCAGTAACAGTGAGTATGGGGGGGCAGTAACAGTGAGTATGGGGGGCAGTAACAGTGAGTATGGGGGGCAGTAACAGTGAGTATGGGGGGGCAGTAACAGTGAGTATGGGGGGCAGTTTTGGGCTCCAGTCCTTAAGAAGGATATTATTGAGCTGGAGAGAGTGCAGAGACTGCAACTAAACTGGTAAAGGGGATGGAAGGGTTAAACTATGAGGTGAGACTGTCAGGGTTGGGGTTGTTTTCTCTGGAAAAGAGGCGCTTGCGAGGGGACATGATTACTCTGTACAAGTACATTAGAGGGGATTATAGGCAGATGGGGGATGTTCTTTTTTCCCATAAAAACAATCAGCGCACCAGAGGCCCCCCTATAGATTAGAGGAATGGAGCTTCCATTTGAAGCAGCGTAGGGTGGTTTTTCACAGTGAGGGCAGTGAGGGGGTTGGGGAATGCCCTGCCGGGGGATGTTGGGTAGGGGGTTCCTCACGGTGAGGGGGTTGGGGAATGCCCTGCCGGGGGATGTTGGGTAGGGGGTTCCTCACGGTGAGGGCAGTGAGGGGGTTGGGGAATGCCCTGCCGGGGGATGTTGGGTAGGGGGTTCCTCACAGTGAGGGCAGTGAGGGGGTTGGGGAATGCCCTGCCGGGGGGTGTTGGGTAGGGGGTTCCTCACGGTGAGGGCAGTGAGGGGGTTGGGGAATGCCCTGCCGGGGGGTGTTGGGTAGGGGGTTTTTCACAGTGAGGGCAGTGAGGTTGTGGAATGCCCTTCCTAGTGATGGGGTAATGGCAGACTCTGTTAATGCCTTTAAGAGGGGCCTGGATGAGTTCTTGAACAATCAGAATATCCAAGGCTATTGTGATACTAATACCTACAGTTAGTACTAGTGGTTGTATTTATAGTTTATGTATGTGAGTGTATAGATTGATAGGTGTGGGTTAGGTGTGCTGGGTTTACTTGGATGGGTTGAACTTGGTGGACACTGGTCTTTTTTTAACCCTATGTAACTATGTAATTTCAGATTCCCATTTTGTTATGAAAGAATCCACTTTTTGCTAATTTATATCTGACAAAAAACCATAGTAATGAGAGATTTTTGAGGGTTGCTGTATTAAAGAGGTAAGCCGTTTTTGATCTGGAGAAAGTATTTATTGTCTGTAAAGAATGCATTTTTAAATAACTTACTATTTGCAGATAAGTTAAAAAAGTTGCATTTGAGACATTAAATTTGTTCCTTTAGTAAGTAAAAGGTTGAAATATCGAGTTATGACACATATCAGAAAAAGTAAGAATATTTACCTCCTTCCATGGAGTTAAATTCAAATTATCTATCAGTTTTTAAAATCCAGAGAACGGAAATAAAGGAAATAGTCCATCTTTCAAATTACCAGAGTACATAAATGTGTCCCAAATTTTAATTGTAGCTATAGTAGTAGGTAAAAGAGTTTTTTGTCCAGTTCTTAATCTAGGAGGAATCCAAATAGTAGAAATAATAGAATGCTCAGAGTGATGTATAACTGAATTTTCTTGAACTATCCATTGTGGAGGATTATTTATATAAAAAAATCATTGCAAGCTTGATAATACTTTTTAAAATTTGGCAGAGCTAAACCTCTTTTATTTTTCAGCTTTGCCATTATATTATATGCAGTTCTAGGTTTCTTTTTTTGCCAGATAAATTTGGATAATAACCCTTGTAATGACACAAAAAATTTAGCAGAAATAGATATTGGGATAGTTCTAAATAAATATAAAATTTTTGGTAACAAATTACATTTAATTACAGCTAGCCGACCAAGCCACGAAATATCTTTATACATCCAATCCTGTGTAAGTTTTTGAAAAGTTGCCAACATAGGAATAAAATTATCTTTAAATAAATTAACAGAAAAACCTAAATGAATACCCAAATATTTTATGGAAGACCGCTGCCATTCAAACCCATAAGAAGCTTTTAAACACTGCAGAGTATGATTTGGAATCCAAATAGGTAAAGCTTCTGTTTTGGTTGTGTTAATTTTATAGTAAGAAACTGCTGAAAACTGCTGGAGAACTTGAAATAAAGCTGGTAATGAATTAGTCGGATCAGTAAGTGTAATAATCACATCTTCCGCAAATAATGAAGTTTTGCAGGTATGAGAACCAATTGTATACCCCTGAATTTTAACAGATTTCCGTATGGTTTCAGCCAATGGTTCCATTATAAGAGCAAATATTAACGGGGAAAGAGGACAACCTTGTCTTGTACCATTAGACAGAGAAAATAAAGCAGAGCTAAAACCATTTGTAATCACTTTAGCAGATGGTTTAATATATAATGATAAAATACTGTTAAAAAAAATCAGAAAAAACAAATTTTATTAATACCGCTTTAATAAAAGGCCAAGCTACTCTATCAAATGCTTTTTCAGCATCTAAAGAAAGGATCAAGCAAGGAATTTTGTGTGAATTAGCATGAAGAGCTATATTAATTAATTTTCTAGTATTATCCGGAGCTTGTGTAGTAGGAACAAAGCCTACTTGATCGTTTACTATTAGGGTTACAAAGAAATGCAGAAGGCTTAAAATTTTTGCCATCTCATACAATTTTTTTCTTCAAACCTTTATACCCGCATACTATACAGTACATGGCTTACTGGGATATTTTTGCATAACTATTACCTTATAATAATATTATACTATGTATTATATGGGATATTTGATCACTTCTAAAGTCTGATATCTAACAAATGTTTGTTTTGTACTTCAATCAATATATACATGTGATGTATCTCATAGTTATCCATGTATCACTTGATACTTGACTTCTAGACCATGTGGTTGGGTGATAGGTCATGTTGTACAAGTTTACTCTTAATTAACTTGTATATTATTATTAGTGTATCATCGCATTGCATTTATTAATTTAGTACAACTTTGAAACACTTGTTGGTAATGTTTGTTGTAACTGTATATCATCTTTAATACCATTCCATAATTCAACTGGATAAACTAGTTACATCTGCATATATTAAATGTTTTTATATAAGTTCAATCTTACTATGCAGAAATAATCTTCATAGTAGAAATGATCAATGCTAAGGGTTAATTGATATCATTGACCACAAGTCACTGAGAAACACAAATAGGACATTATCAGGGAAGTGCTAACAACTGCTCCTAGTTATAAAAAATATTCTGGTAAAAACAAAAATCCTGTTTTCTCAGCATTTACTTTGGGTAAAATGACATGTTTGTATTTGTGTATATTTATGCATGCTATATTTTTATATAAAAAAATACCAGACAGACTATATATTAATTACCTGATGGATATTATTACATTTTCAAATGTTTGTTATTGCTATTTCTTAATAGTGCTTATACCTTGCCTATACACCCCAATCATCATCCTGTTTTGATTTAAAATATTCCTTTTTCTGTGAGCTCATATTCTATTTCTTTATTTCTTTGTAGATAACTCCTTTACTTACTTTCTTCTATTCCTGGCTGAATCTTTTAACTGGCACATGGCACATTTGATTAACTATATACCAGACAGATTCCACAGCTGAATAACCAATTGCTGTATAATGGCTACACATGAGAGTATATCAGTGGTGAAGCACACAGACGCACAGATGCAAAAATTAGTTGTACCAACTCTGCTATGGACTTGCATAACCATTGCACATGCTAAAGTGACATTTTGGACTAATGCTTAAACATACTTAATCAAAGACATTTCTGCGCTGATATTCTTCAATGCACCATACTATCCTGAGCTAAGCTTAGTCCTCAGTGGTTCTGGATCATCTGGATATTAAACGGACTATGGATTTCTCAATCTTCACTTATGAAGATTGAGAAATCCATAGTCCATTTAATATCCAGATGATCCAGCACCACTGAGGACTAAGCTTTATATGTGCTGATAATAATGTCAAATAAGTCCAATGTGATTGCAGCATTTTGTATTTGTCTGGTAGAGCAATTTTTTTTTCTCTTTTTTATATATGTATTTTTTGTTTTCAGCCAACTGTGCTAGTTTGGGGATTTTGCCTATATTAGAAGAAACAAAAGTGGGGGAGTGTAGATATTGGTGTTTTAGGTTTATGCTATAAACAATTATATTTTAGTTATTATCAAAGAACAAAGATTTAGAACAGGACACAGGCACAGAACAACTGCACTTGTAGGTTGATTTTAGACATAAAGACTAGAGGTCATTCTATTTACTGTACTTGGGCCTTAGAATGTTTACATAGAACAAGGAATGCATTTGTTGTCTCCTGTCACAAGTATCCCTAGTGCGGGGCCGAGTGTCCCTAGTGCGGGGCCGAGTGTCCCTAGTGCGGGGCCGAGTGTCCCTAGTGCGGGGCCGAGTGTCCCTAGTGCGGGGCCGAGTGTCCCTAGTGCGGGGCCGAGTGTCCCTAGTGCGGGGCCGAGTGTCCCTAGTGCGGGGCCGAGTATCCCTAGTGCGGGGCCGAGTATCCCTAGTGCAAGGTTATGAATGTCACAAAAAGTCTCAGAAACACTGCTCAAATACCATTTGGGACACTGCGCTGATGTAGAAGATTTTTGGGCAATTGTGCTGAGACTGGGACACTTAATCCTTCTCTAAAGATGGACAGAGACACAGTTATGCTAAAACAAGGCTAATGATTGGCTGCCATGGGATCAGCCCCAAGTAGGAAGAAATGGTTAAATGGCAACATTTTTATATTGAATTTGTTCCCTCACGTCCTCACGAGCTTTCAGGCCGTATGAGCTATTATTTAATACTCTGTATTAATGTATATCTCTAATAAAGCTGTCTGGGTAAAATCCTTTGTGAATCTGAATGGTTCAGGTCAGGCCCAGGGGGAACTTCGGGGCCAGGCTTGATTTGAGTAAGTATTTATTTAAATCCAAGAGTGACACTCACTGTGGGCGAGAATCCTATATCCCTAGTGGAGGATCATTGGAGTATATAGATACTACGACATACAGATCCTCCTAACTTACAAGCCAGGCCCCAGAGACAGAGAAAGGCACCCAAGTGGCATTCAGACTATTGTGTTCAGTTAACCAGATACGAGGATGCATCTTTTCAAAGGAGGGGGCAGTGTAACAGGCAGGCAAATGAGTACTGTGCAAATGTCACCTCCAGCCTGCAGGGGGCAGCCTTAGACAATCTGGAAACAGTAAGGCTGAGACCATGTGACTTTGCAAGGAGAGATGGGAAAGAGGAAGCCAAGGCAATAAGGCAAGGGGAAAGCACAGAGCTGGCAGCAGGGAGAGAGAGATGCATGGTTGGAAAAAAGTGCAGGAAAGGCTGCACCAACTGCAGGTTCCCCTTACTGTGCCAGTAAGTGTCAGTCAGTGCTAGTAAGTGTCAGTCAGTGTCAGTCAGTGCCAGTAAGTGTCAGTCAGTGCTAGTAAGTGTCAGTCAGGGAAGGATTTTACTCTCCTTGCACCTTAGGACAATTAGGTTCCAGTTCCAATAGGCCCTCGCTGTAACTAGTGCAGATTTAGGGCCCAGTTAGGGATTTACGGAATTGTTTTATAAGAACCAGAAGGTTCAGTAGTCAGGTCCCTTCTCTGATCAGAGTAGGTTAGAGCCCCAGGTTCCGGTGCCCATTAGAGTCAGTCACCCCTGCTTAGTTAGTGGCCCAGTTCTACCCAAGAGGAGAACCAGGACTAAATGCTGGGCACTGTAATCCCTGGGAACACTGGATAGATTTCCTTCACCGCATTATAATTCTAATGTACTGGATCTTATGGATGTCACACCTTGGGTTACAGATAAGTGGCACCAGCATAAAGTGTCCCCGGCCCCCCGGCCTGAACTCTCAGTTATATGTGGTGCCCCCCAGGGGTTAATAAATCATACTAGTGTGTTGGTTTATACTTACTGATATTATTTATACTTGTTCCCTTATAGTTTTTGTTTACCTGTTCTAGTAAAAGAGAGATTGCTGCATTCACTCTCACCATAAATTCAGCAAGTGTATTATCTCTACTTTGTACCAGGCTGTTAAAGGAACCCATACCTTGCCCGGCTACCCAGAAGGCAACGGATAATTTAGTACAATATTTCTCTTTTATCAGTTATAGGGACCTATTGGTTCCAGGAGGAAAATGATCATTATCAGTTATTTATATAGTGCCAGTGGCACAGCTCTTTGCATTAGTTTGTAATAAACAGGGGTCCTACAACCGATATAAAGAGATGAAGGAATATAAATGACCCCCTGTACCCCATCCTGATAATTTATGATTGTTCCCTAATAATAAGTGGTAATGCTGATAGGTCATCTAAATGGGCAGAGCTGCCACTATTGCCATCTATAGAGTACATAGGAGTTTAGGGGTTAACAGGAAGTCAAAGTCCAAACAACAAACTTGCCCCACTCTGTGTGAGAGGGGGAGATAAAACAAGTCCAACTGGTTATAAAGAGAGAGGAAAGTTCAGTTTCATTTCTTGTTCCTGATTTCAGCGATGGCGGCTGCTGATCTGAGAGACGAGCTGATCTGCTCCATCTGCCTGAGCATTTATACTGATCCGGTATCCCTGCCCTGTGGCCATAACTTCTGCCGGGACTGCATTGGGGGGGTGCTGGGTACCCAGGAGGGATCTGGGGCTTATTCCTGCCCTGAATGCAGAGCTGAGTATCAGGAGCGCCCTGCCCTGCCCAGGAACAGAGCTCTGGGGAACATAGCAGAGAGGTTCCGTCCGACTGAGACAGAGCCGGGGGAGACTGGGATTCCCTGCTCCTACTGTCTCCTCTCTCCTGTACCTGCTGCTAAATCCTGTCTCCTGTGTGAGGCTTCTCTGTGTGATACCCACCTGAGGGGGCACTGCCAGTCAGCAGAACATGTACTCACTGAGCCCACCGCTTCCTTTATGGGGAGAAAATGTTCTGTACATCACAAGGTTCTGGAGTATCACTGCTGTGAGGACTCTGCCTTTATCTGTGTGTATTGTTGCCTGGCCGGGGAGCACCGGGGCCACAGGGTGGAGCTGCTGAGTGAGGCCTCTGAGAAGAAGAAAGAGAAACTGAGGAAAGTTCTGGAGAAACTGAGCCCAGAGAGAGAGGAGACTGAGAGAGGAGCCCAGAGGCTGCAGGAGCGCAGGAGAGAAGTGGCAGAAGTGGCAGCCGGTGAGACAGAGAGAGTCACTGCCCTGTTTAGGGGCATCAGGGAAGAGCTGGAAGCCCTAGAGAAGCGACTCCTGAGTGACATCTCCAGGCAGAAAGAGGAGCTTTGCCTCCAACTCACTGAGCTGATCCAACAGCTGGAAATAAAGAAGGACGAGCTGTCCAGGAAGATCCGTCACATTGAGGAGCTGTGCAACATGGCAGATCCACTCACTGTCCTACAGGAACAATGGGAATCCCATGGAGCTGCCTTTTGTGGGGCTGAGGGGGCAGATACTGAGGGCAGAGAGAGAGAGGATACTGAGGGGGCAGATACTGAGGGCAGAGAGAGAGGGGGTATAAAGGTCCCGGCTGTAGGGCATCTGGATGTGGGTCGGATCTCAGAGACATTACTCACAGGCTTAGCTGGGATTGTGACTGGGGTAGAGGGAAGGCTGATCTATGGGCAGGAGGCTACAGAGCTGGTACTGGATATAAACACGGCTGGGAATCATGTATCTGTATCAGGGGATGGGAAATCTGCTTCCTACTCACATACAGACCAGCGTCACCCACAAACCCCAGAGAGATTTCAGGTTCCTCAGGCTTTAAGCAGCAGGAGTTTCCCCTCAGGGCGACATTACTGGGAAGTGGAGGTCAGTGAATCAGGGTACTGGAGGGTAGGGGCGGCCTATCCCAGTATAGAGAGGGGAGGGGATCAGTCTCTCATTGGGAATAATAACAAGTCCTGGGGTTTGTACAGATGGAATAATAACTATACAGTGAGACATGACAGGAAAGACACACAGTTACCCCACGCCCCTTCCTGCAGGAGAATCAGGATCTCATTGGACTATGAGGCCGGACGCCTGTCCTTTTATGAGCTGAGTGAGCCAATCAGGCACTTACACACCTTCACTGCCTCCTTCACTGAGCCCCTTCATGCTGCATTCTGGGTAGTGGGGTATAATGGTGTCTATGTGAGAATCATTAGTTCGGGCCCTGCCCACTGCCCAGCTGGAAACCAATGACTTGGTTCTTTAAACACAATCTGCTTGAGTTCTCACCAATGCCGGATTTGTCTTCCAGGTGCCTTGAGGCTGCCACCGTTGGTCAACCCCACCACCCGCCCCCCCGAGTGCTAACCCTTCCACCCTTCTTTTTGGGGTCTTTGGCTGGTCTGGTAACTCCCTCAGCCTATCACCCCTAGAGGGAGCTCTAACAGGATCTCTCCCCACACTGGGTAATGCCATCTCTTCTCCTACTGATACCATCTCTAGCACCCTCCTGCTGGTGCTTCTGCAGGCTGTACTGCTTGGGGTGCTGCTGGTGGGTGCTGCAGGCTGTACTGCTTGGGGTGCTGCTGGTGCTGCTGCAGGCTGTACTGCTTGGGGTGCTGCTGCAGGCTGTACTGCTTGGGGTGCTGCTGGTGGTGCTGTAGGCTGTACTGCTTGGGGTGCTGCTGGTGCTGCTGCAGGCTGTACTGCTTGGGGTGCTGCTGCGGGCTGTACTGCTTGGGGTGCTGCTGGTGGTGCTGCTGCAGGCTGTACTGCTTGGGGTGCTGCTGGTGCTGCTGCAGGCTGTACTGCTTGGGGTGCTGCTGCGGGCTGTACTGCTTGGGGTGCTGCTGGTGGTGCTGCAGGCTGTACTGCTTGGGGTGCTGCTGCGGGCTGTACTGCTTGGGGTGCTGCTGGTGGTGCTGCAGGCTGTACTGCTTGGGGTGCTGCTGCAGGCTGTACTGCTTGGGGTGCTGCTGAAGGCTGTACTGCTTGGGGTGCTGCTGGTGGTGCTGCAGGCTGTACTGCTTGGGGTGCTGCAGGCTGTACTGCTTGGGGTGCTGCTGGTGGTGCTGCAGGCTGTACTGCTTGGGGTGCTGCTGGTGGTGCTGCAGGCTGTACTGCTTGGGGTGCTGCTGGTGGTGCTGCAGGCTGTACTGCTTGGGGTGCTGCTGGTAGTGCTGCAGGCTGTACTGCTTGGGGTGCTGCTGGTGGTGCTGCAGGCTGTACTGCTTGGGGTGCTGCTGGTGGTGCTACATGCAGTTCTGTACTGCCTTCAGCTTGGGCCTCTAGTTTTGGCAATTATATAAATTTCAGTTTGTGTAATACAGCACTTGCATTTGTACAGTACAGATTATACAGGATTGGGTTATGTGATTTTACTGTACGTGCATTTCTAAGAGGAAAGGTTTTTATTTAAGAAAACTATTTCTTTTTAATTTTAGGATAATTAAGTTTTGTAAATCTGTCTAAATGTTTTGTGTTATTGCACTTCTGTATTAATATATACAATTCTATATGCTAAAAATTCTTAAAAGTTAAAAAAATTATTCGTAGTTTAGAGAAATGTATGAAAAATATATTTTATTATGGGTGAAAAATACAAATGATTTTAATCCCTGTGTCTGCTGAGTGTGCCAGTGCTAAATATTTAGTTTTATGGAGATTTGTGACTCCAACATCAGTTCAATACTGAATTTTCAAATCCCATCACCATAAATAAGATTACTTTACATTGTTGGGTGCAAAATGCCCCTAGGAGTAAGTTGCCTGCAGAAAACGATATATTTTTAGAATGTGTGCATTCTGGGAATATGTATTTCTACTGCAAACTATCAAACTGCTAAACTTTGCTAAGTTCCAATAGGCCCTCGCTGTAACTAGTGCAGATTTAGGGCCCAGTTAGGGATTTACGGAATTGTTTTATAAGAACCAGAAGGTTCAGTAGTCAGGTCCCTTCTCTGATCAGAGTAGGTTAGAGCCCCAGGTTCCGGTGCCCATTAGAGTCAGTCACCCCTGCTTAGTTAGTGGCCCAGTTCTACCCAAGAGGAGAACCAGGACTAAATGCTGGGCACTGTAATCCCTGGGAACACTGGATAGATTTCCTTCACCGCATTATAATTCTAATGTACTGGATCTTATGGATGTCACACCTTGGGTTACAGATAAGTGGAACCAGCATAAAGTGTCCCCGGCCCCCCGGCCTGAACTCTCAGTTATATGTGGTGCCCCCCAGGGGTTAATAAATCATACTATTGTGTTGGTTTATACTTACTGATATTATTTATACTTGTTCCCTTATAGTTTTTGTTTACCTGTTCTAGTAAAAGAGAGATTGCTGCATTCACTCTCACCATAAATTCAGCAAGTGTATTATCTCTACTTTGTACCAGGCTGTTAAAGGAACCCATACCTTGCCCGGCTACCCAGAAGGTAACGGATAATTTAGTACAATATTTCTCTTTTATCAGTTATAGGGACCTATTGGTTCCAGGAGGAAAATGATCATTATCAGTTATTTATATAGTGCCAGTGGCACAGCTCTTTGCATTAGTTTGTAATAAACAGGGGTCCTACAACTGATATAAAGAGATGAAGGAATATAAATGACCCCCTGTACCCCCATCCTGATAATTTATGATTGTTCCCTAATAATAAGTGGTAATGCTGATAGGTCATCTAAATGGGCAGAGCTGCCACTATTGCCATCTATAGAGTACATAGGAGTTTAGGAGTTAACAGGAAGTCAAAGTCCAAACAACAAACTTGCCCCACTCTGTGTGAGAGGGGGAGATAAAACAAGTCCAACTGGTTATAGAGAGAGAGGAAAGTTCAGTTTCATTTCTTGTTCCTGATTTCAGCGATGGCGGCTGCTGATCTGAGAGACGAGCTGATCTGCTCCATCTGCCTGAGCATTTATACTGATCCGGTATCCCTGCCCTGTGGCCATAACTTCTGCCGGGGCTGCATTGGGTTGGTGCTGGGTACCCAGGAGGGATCTGGGGCTTATTCCTGCCCTGAATGCAGAGCTGAGTATCAGGAGCGCCCTGCCCTGCCCAGGAACAGAGCTCTGGGGAACATAGCAGAGAGGTTCCGTCGGACTGAGACAGTTCTGGGGGAGACTGGGATTCCCTGCTCCTACTGTCTCCTCTCTCCTGTACCTGCTGCTAAATCCTGTCTCCTGTGTGAGGCTTCTCTGTGTGATACCCACCTGAGGGGGCACTGCCAGTCAGCAGAACATGTACTCACTGAGCCCACCGCTTCCTTTATGGGGAGAAAATGTTCTGTACATCACAAGATTCTGGAGTATCACTGCTGTGAGGACTCTGTCTGTATCTGTGTGTATTGTTGCCTGGCCGGGGGGCACCGGGGCCACAGGGTGGAGCTGCTGAGTGAGGCCTCTGAGAAGAAGAAAGAGAAACTGAGGAAAGTTCTGGAGAAACTGAGCCCAGAGAGAGAGGAGACTGAGAGAGGAGCCCAGAGGCTGCAGGAGCGCAGGAGAGAAGTGGCAGAAGCGGCAGCCGGTGAGACAGAGAGAGTCACTGCCCTGTTTAGGGGCATCAGGGAAGAGCTGGAAGCCCTAGAGAAGCGACTCTGGCTGGTCTGGTAACTCCCTCAGCCTATCACCCCTAGAGGGAGCTCTAACAGGATCTCTCCCCACACTGGGTAATGCCATCTCTTCTCCTACTGATACCATCTCTAGCACCCTCCTGCTGGTGCTTCTGCAGGCTGTACTGCTTGGGGTGCTGCTGGTGGGTGCTGCAGGCTGTACTGCTTGGGGTGCTGCTGGTGCTGCTGCAGGCTGTACTGCTTGGGGTGCTGCTGCAGGCTGTACTGCTTGGGGTGCTGCTGGTGGTGCTGTAGGCTGTACTGCTTGGGGTGCTGCTGGTGCTGCTGCAGGCTGTACTGCTTGGGGTGCTGCTGCGGGCTGTACTGCTTGGGGTGCTGCTGGTGGTGCTGCTGCAGGCTGTACTGCTTGGGGTGCTGCTGGTGCTGCTGCAGGCTGTACTGCTTGGGGTGCTGCTGCGGGCTGTACTGCTTGGGGTGCTGCTGGTGGTGCTGCTGCAGGCTGTACTGCTTGGGGTGCTGCTGTAGGCTGTACTGCTTGGGGTGCTGCTGCAGGCTGTACTGCTTGGGGTGCTGCTGAAGGCTGTACTGCTTGGGGTGCTGCTGGTGGTGCTGCAGGCTGTACTGCTTGGGGTGCTGCAGGCTGTACTGCTTGGGGTGCTGCTGGTGGTGCTGCAGGCTGTACTGCTTGGGGTGCTGCTGGTGGTGCTGCAGGCTGTACTGCTTGGGGTGCTGCTGGTAGTGCTGCAGGCTGTACTGCTTGGGGGGATGCTGGTGGTGCTGCAGGCTGTACTGCTTGGGGGGATGCTGGTGCTGCTGCAGGCTGTACTGCTTGGGGTGCTGCTGGTAGTGCTGCAGGCTGTACTGCTTGGGGTGCTGCTGGTGGGTGCTGCAGGCTGTACTGCTTGGGGTGCTGCTGGTGGTGCTACATGCAGTTCTGTACTGCCTTCAGCTTGGGCCTCTAGTTTTGGCAATTATATAAATTTCAGTTTGTGTAATACAGCACTTGCATTTGTACAGTACAGATTATACAGGATTGGGTTATGTGATTTTACTGTACGTGCATTTCTAAGAGGAAAGGTTTTTATTTAAGAAAACTATTTCTTTTTAATTTTAGGATAATTTAAGTTTTGTAAATCTGTCTAAATGTTTTGTGTTATTGCACTTCTGTATTAATATATACAATTCTATATGCTAAAAATTCTTAAAAGTTAAAAAAATTATTCGTAGTTTAGAGAAATGTATGAAAAATATATTTTATTATGGGTGAAAAATACAAATGATTTTAATCCCTGTGTCTGCTGAGTGTGCCAGTGCTAAATATTTAGTTTTATGGAGATTTGCGACTCCAACATCAGTTCAATACTGAATTTTCAAATCCCATCACCATAAATAAGATTACTTTACATTGTTGGGTGCAAAATGCCCCTAGGAGTAAGTTGCCTGCAGAAAACGATATATTTTTAGAATGTGTGCATTCTGGGAATATGTATTTCTACTGCAAACTATCAAACTGCTAAACTTTGCTAAAGTTATTAGGCTTCTTATTTTCCAAGTTCTGTATGTATCAGAGCTTCTGGCACACAAGAATTCATGATGGTTTAATGGTCATGACAACCCTAAAAAAAGGTTTTTGCCTAATAAAAGAAAACATAATTCCAGGCAACTTTCCAATGTGAATTGATTAAATTGTTTTAGTGCTTTAAAAGTTCTGTGTAAATATAATTGGTATTGAAAGCAGCATTTGCTGAACTTCCAGTTGTTACTTTTTAAACAATTAACTTATTACAGGAAAAGGGGAATGGGGAAAGAAGAAATTCTCTTATTGTTAAATATTGGGTATTGCAAAAAAGTTATACCCCAGACGTGAATGGGTTACATGTTACAAGTGTGCAACTGACTTGCCATTCACACTATCCCTCACATACCCCATTGTTCCTTAAGTCTGGAATGTGATTAATTGGAAACATATGGTCTTAGGGGTAATACAGTGGGGAGTTTCCAACAGGGATATATATCAGCAACAAAAGGCTGGTCTCACAGATATACAGACACACACACCCTTACACACACACCCTTACACACATTCACTCTCACACACATACATACATTTTTACTACTTTAAATGAATACATACATACTTTGTATTGTATTGGGAAGCTGTCAATATTGTTTTTGTCAGGCTTAACCATTGGTAATTTGTATGTAACTTCTGTAACTCTTTTCCACACATTAAATATACTTAAAATATCACCTTGGTGAGTGGTGTTTGTTGACCATAGTACTTACACATATATATTAGACAAAGGATATTTATAACAGATGGCGAGTCCAACCAAACTATAGACCATGACACTACACATATACACACTCTGTCAGCTTCAAAGGGGGACAGAAGGGTGTAGCTGAACTGAAGCTTCCAGATGTCTATATGAGTAAAAGAACCGGTGAGGATGGATTTTCTTGATAATTTGGCTAGAAAAAGCAAATTCGAGTTTAAAATCCCTCATAGAATTATATCTGATGCAGAGATATGGTCAGATCTGTACAGTCAGTGTGTGGGGGCAAATTTAAAGTTGGAAGAAGGAATGTCATTTTGTAAAATGAAGCACAAGATTAACAATGTTATGTTAATGGTGAAAACATTTAATATGTTGATGTGCTCAGGTAGGAAGGGAAATTATGTAGGAAAGACTAATTCTCATTCTGATGAGGGAAAAGTGGAAAGTGACACAGTTAGTACTGACTGTCTGGCTAAGGGGATTGCTCAGCATGAACTGAGATTGGCAGCAGTACAATCAGTTTTGCAAAGGAATAACCAGGTTTCGGTTATTACAAAAGAACAGAGATCTACATTTATTCCGGATCTCAGTGACCCAACTTTAGATTATGATAGACTGCAGTTAAAAGTTAATAAACAGCTTTTAAAAATTGTGAAAAAGATTACACATTTTAATGCAAACAAGAATGTTTTAATGAACTGTGATCTGTTTGAGTCTCATATAGAGAGATATGATTTAAGTGAAGAACAGAAGAATAAAGCGGTTAAACTGTGGGTGCCGGCACGTATTTCCCAGAGGTTATCAATCCCTGTGAGTGCTCCCGGCACTGATACAGATGGGAATCTAATACACGGCACAAGAAGGGACCGGCTATTAATGCTTAATTATATAATTAATGGTGAGAATGTGCTTGATATAGAGGTGCTTAATAATCTCGAGACCTCTATAGATGATGACCCCCTTTATATTTCTGGTTATGTTTGAGCAGTTTACAGACTGGTTATGGGTATTGGAGAAGATCAAGTTACACAGCAAATGATAAAAGCTTTTGTAAACAAGTTTAAATATCTAGATCCTGGAGCTAATATTTTTGCTTGCAGTCTTGATACTCTTCAGAAAGCAGCCTCACATATAGATAAGTACAGGAGACTGCTTATACTGCAGAACTCACACCCCTCAAACAGTCACGTGATAAGGGAAATATGCCAATCAAATAAAGCAAAGATTGAGGCATATATCTGCCATTTTTGCGGTCGGGCAGGGCATTATTTAAAAAAGTGCTTTAAAAGATATAAATTATTTAAAAAGCAAATGAAAGTTGATAAAGATTCTGAAATGATGCATGAGCAAGCTCAGGTCTGTGCTGTTACACAGGCAAGGGAACCTGATGCACAGAATGGCCGCTCCCAGGGTCCCATGAACAGACCCAGGACTGAAGAGAAAAGGAGTTACTCATTGTTACTGAGAAAAGGAATAATCACATTATAGGGTTAGTGCTAAAGGAATGTACTTGTTCCTTAAAGGTTTGTAAACATTGTGTAAATGAATAAGATTGGGTATACCTATTGAGAAAAAACATTTACATGGAAATATATAGCAGTGTTATTGTGATTGTACTGTTTTTCATTAACCTGCAGAAGCAGGAAAGTTTAATGTATGTTAAAAGTTTTATACTGTCGAATTTCTGCAAATAATAACCCCCTAGTTAGCCAAATGCCAAGTTAGGTTTGTTGAAAAGCTATTTTGGCAGTGGAATCATAAACATTAGAATTGTATCTTGTTTTATTTGTAGCTTAAAGTGTCTCTATATGCATTATGGGTTCTAAATATAAAATATTTACTGCCTGTAGCCTGAATGTCAGGAAATTATTCTTGAGATTATGCAGCCCAGATATTATAATGGGTATAAGGGAGACAGTGAACATTTAAGGAGATAGAATGGCCTCACCCAAAAGTTGTGGAGCAATATTTATTAATCTATTGCTCAAAGGCATCTAAGTTTGCTTGTGATGCTCAAATAAAGGAGGTTTGGGTGTTGATTGTTTCAAATTTCTAACGCTGGTTCAATGACTGGGTTGGGAATTATTTTGGTAAATTTTTAAGATTCAGAGTAGTCAGCAAGGCATCAGCACTGTTTTTCTTTTAAACATGGCAGACAAAAATCTACCCACCCCCATCCCAGGGTGCCATGTTTTTCTAGTCTGATTTACTAGAACCAGGAGAATGTTGTGTTTCCACTGACCAATATACCTAAAATAGTGACATCTATAGAAGTTTGTGTAGGACTCTATGTTGACTTTTCATTATCAAAATCAGATTCACAAAGATTTTGATTTGGTTTCCCCTATAAACTAGAGATCAGTACAATAAATGATGTAATTTAAAGACTTTGGTTCACTGTTAATACTCAGGTTACACCAGGGACTGATTTGCGTTCATATTATAAGCATACTTCTACTGTATAAAAGTTGGGACGATAAACAAATCATGTAAATTGTTTAATAAACAGAGAGAAATTATTATTATAGGAAATTTTGGCATATTGGCCAAGAAGGGAATTATTTTACTAACCTTTACCGAATAAGTACAGGAACAAGAGAGTAAATGCATTCTAATCTATAATTGCATTAGTACAACCCAATATTTTGGTTTTATTTGGCTAAAGAGTAATGGTGAAAGATGGGAAATTTGATATGTGTGAGCTAGAAAGCATGAATATAGTAAAATCTGTTAGGGGAGTCACAGAGAGTAAAGGGAAGGCTTAGGCCCTGAGTGATATATAAGGGATATGTAAAAGTTAAACAGATGAAATTCCTGAAGGTTTAAAGAATGTTGGGATCTTGTAAAATTAGTGAATTAGAGTACCCAAGTTATATCTTATTTACTAATTGTGAAATTTGCTCCAAGTTTTTGTGCTTTTTCAGATGGGTTTCTCCCTCTGCGGAACAGACCAAGGATAATAAAGGAAATGTGTCTCCTTGCAGCCCATGGACAGACAGTGCCTGCAGTGTAGATTTATGTGATGATTGTTTAAGGAATTTTTTTATTGTCTGTTAATCCTTTGTCTCATAAGTTTGTTATATGTTTGTTTGTAGTGAGTAACAGGAGCATGATTGCATGTATGTATGTATGTATGTATAACTTTATTTATAAAGCGCCACAAGGGTACGCAGCACTGTACAGTCTTACAGAATACACAATTACACACAGGGAGGACAAGTGATATAATAAATAAATACATATATGTATATATATAAGTGCCATGTGGTATGAGACACAGTAGGAAGGAGGTCCCTGCCCCGTAGAGCTTACAGTCTGAGTGGTTGGGTAACATACAGGCATGGTTCCAATGCAGGAAAATCCTAATTCACATCATTTTTCAGTATAAATTATTATTGATAACATATGTTTTAATCCATTCAGATTTTGAATATGTTGGAAGAGTACTCCATATACATCTTATAGACCTTTGATAGTTTGGATTATCATATGACCCGGCCAGTTATGTGATAAAATGTTTGAAACTATCAAAGATGATTATAAGATGTATATGTTTAGCAACTATGGAAGTTATGTTTATGGATCCGATATTTTTCTTGCAAGATTATCAACTGCATTTACATATGTTTTAGTCTATGTTTTTTGAAGTATACTCAGTCATACTCAGTGTTCATTTTTTACATGTAACAAAATATAATATCCATCAAAGTTTAAATTGCATGGGTTAATTAGTTTAACTAATTATGTATGATAGTAGTCATCCCATTGAACTGGATTCCAGCAGAGATGGTGCATTGTTGTGAGAGGTTAACTAACTTAATATAAATAAGAAATGTTATCTAGATACTATATCTAAACCTATGAAAGAAGATGTCATTATAGAAATGTTATCTTTGTGCTGCATATTAAGATAAAATGCAGAAATGATGGCCAACTTTAATGTAGGCAGGAATTATTAAGGTATGAGGCAACTGCTGGGATGGATAGGATTATGTTTTTTTAAGGTTTCAAATAACAGAAATACTCGCCCTTTTGACTATGTAAGGTTATTTGTTGTAACATGGAGTCTGGGTAATTGGTCGAGAACCTTTGTTTCTAAAGGTCTCTCAAACAGACGGGTTTGTTATCCTATTACACAGGGACACATGGTTACCTTTAGTTATTAAAGCCCATGAAAGTTGAGACATGTGGTTCTATAATAATATAATAATAATATACACACATACTACTGATCTATATATGATATAGTTAATACAGGGTAAAAAGTGTATGTGTCAATAGTTAACAATTATTAACAATAATGAAAACAAAAAGACCATAAGACACCAGTGACAAATACATTTCCCAGCAAAGAACAAAGAAATTATTCTCATTTTAACAACATGTATATGTGTTATCATTATTTGTATAAATAAGAGTAAAGTTCTCATGGCTAATGGGCCGGCTCTGCAAAATAACAGCAAAGTTGGGGATTTAATATTCTATTTTACAAGTAATACACCTTAGACACTGATCTGGATGAGAAGAAACATCTGAATAACATCAGCTGCTGAAATATTCCTTTTATAATTTTATAGGAAATATAATATGTGCTGATCATGGGTAAAAGTATCACATGGATAAAAGTATAATGCGATAGATAACAGATTATATATTTTAAGAATGTTTCCTTAATATGCAATTATGTTGGGACCAGGGAAATAGTTATTATTTACAGCATTTTAAAAGGTTAAAGTAATGTAAGTGGACAAGAACAATTTTTATGTCTATGCCTTAAAGGAAAATGAAAGGTTAATATAAATTAAAAGTAAGTCTAAAGGCATTCTGTGTAAGTACTTACTGCATATCTAAATTCCCAGATCCCTGCTTGCTTCTCTGAGATATGGTGCTGGCAGCCTACAGCAGTGTGAAGCCTACAGTCACTGAAATCTCTCTCCCCTTCCTGTAGGTGCCAGCGGCAGCCTTCCTATTCTCTGAGCATGTGTGTAACTTGATCCTGTCTCCTGTTCTGAGCACAACATGCCCACCAGCCAATCAGAAGCAGATCTGGCAGAGGGGAGGGGGGGGAGGGAATGAAACACATGGGCAGTATGAAGCAAGGAGGGAAAGGAAGGGAGAATACCTTTTTAGAGATGGCTGCCTGTTCTAGAAAATGTGCAGTAAGTGTGACTGAGTAACTATGTGATTGGCTGAGCCAAAAGTGTGGGGTTTGTACTAAACAAAAGGAGGATTTTTGGGCAGTATGCTTTTAAAATTTTGACTTGCATTCTCCTTTAAACACATGTTTTTAAGTACTGGGAAGAAGGCATCATTTTTACATGTTTTAATTTTTCTTTATAATTTTTTCCCTATTTATGTTTGTCATGCATTTACAAGAGATTTATGATTTCAATAAGAAGGACATTATTAATCATGAAATGCATAACATCATATTCATGAGAATGACAGGGTAATACAGTGATAGAATTTTAGATTAATATAAATGTGCAGTTTAGCAGTAGCTATAGGCCGCGCTGGGCACGACTCTGCCAAACAGCGGGAGGAACAACATCCTTTAAAGGGAAGTGCAGGTTTAGGAGTAAAGTGATTTGTAACAAAGACTTTGACTCAGGGGGAAATTAACATGGAAGGAATAACATTCATAAGGGTTATCTGAGAAATTATTTGATTATTAACTTTAACAACTGTGTCTGGTTCAGTCTCTAACAGACTGTTTTTCCTAAGATCCTGCTAAAGACTGTGTTATTACTGCTTATTCAAGTCACACCTTCCTTTCATAGGGTACGGCCTACGTTATGGCTGCAAAAATGCCAAGAACCCCAGAGGGGCATTGGTGATGCCGGTACGGGTACAACTCCCTGATTCTATACAGGTGCTTAGTGGCGGATCTACTATAAGAGCCAAGGCGTAAATCCGTTGGGCCCTACAGGACAAAGGGTTGCAGGGTGCTGGGGATTTACCCAAGCTACAGGGAGCCCATCTGGATTCATTCACAGGAGAAATGTTGGATGAATATGGAGTAACAGAATGTAACAAGGAATGCCAGAGACTGTAATTTGGTAAAACTGACTCCCATAATTGAGTACCATACTTTTATTTGCCACTTTTGATGTTTGCTGACACTTTAATGCAACACCATGAAAGGTGGGGTAAGAAGTTCAACGGCAATTGCAGTGAAACACAGGGCAATGAGCAAAGACTGTAATGAAAGATTTTTAAACTCAACCCAAGAGGCTGTGAATGGATGATCAGAAGATGGAACCGCCTATAGATAATAGATTATTTTTAATTCTTTTAAATTATCACTGTTTACCATCTCATTACATAATATTACATCAGTTGTCATTTGTGTAATGGACATTTGATGCATTGCAAAGAATTCCTGGAAATTTGTAGACTGGGTTTTCAAGGACTCTCTCTCTCATTTTTTAGTTTGCATACAAATATTGTGTTCTTGTCAAGTCAGTGTGCAAAGGGGAAATTGTTAAATATTGGGTATTGCAAAATAAGTTAAACCCCAGGCCTGAATGGGTTAACATGTTAAAAGTGTGCAACTGACTTGCCATTCACACTATCCCTCACATACCCCATTGTTCCTTAAGTCTGGAATGTGGTCACGTTATAGGAAACACATGGAATGTATACAGTGGGGGAGGGGTTTTCCAACAGGGTTATATATCAGCAGGGGCGGGCCAAGCCAACCGGGTGCCCTAGGCAACCCGGTCGCCACCCACACCCTTGCATGTGCTTAGACATTCGGCCACTCCCCCTCCCCCCGAACGGCGCATGCGCGCCAAAGCAAACGCAAGGGGGTTGCAATCCGATCGGTCATTGCCTCCACCACTAATTACAAGCGGCAGGGGCAATGACAAGTAGCAGGATTAGGGGTAGGCAGGAGAGGCTGCCTGGCGCTCCCCAATCGTTGCACCCTAGGCAGCTGCCTCTTCTGCCTACCCCTAGTTCCGGCCCTGTATATCAGTAACAAAAGGCTGGTCTCACACTTACACTTACACACACACCCTTACACACACATTCACTCTAACACACATGCATACACATTTAATACTTTAAATGAATACATATATACTTTGTATTGTATTGGGAAGCTGTTGACCATAGTACTTACACAAATATATTAGAGAAAGAATATTTATAACACTTATCCAATAAATTTTCTCTGAAACTAGTGTTTTCCTGGGGGAATAAAATTTAAAGTATTAGATGAAGAAGAGAAAGATAACCCCTTAATTAGAAAACACTTTTCAAAATAACTTCCCACTATTTGATTCAGCTCCAAATACCAATCAGGGGTTCATTAATTGATTCCATAAAGTGATTTGTGCTAAATAAATAAGGAAAGTGCAATTATTTGAAAGTACTGTCACTGTGTACAGGAGAGTATATATGTATATCTTTATTTATAAAGTGCTACTTATGTACGCAGCGCTGTACAGTTGAATACATTAATACAAATGGGGGTTATTAAGATAATAATAGATAAATTCAAAGTATAACAATAAATACAGTTGCAACAAGTTAAGAGTCAAAGACACAAGAGGATGGAGGTCCCTGCCCCGTAGAGGTTACACTCTATATCTATATAGAGTGGGAGTTGTGTGGTTGCTAGGCAACCCTACGTAAAGACGCTGCCCGCTCGCCTTGAAGATAGAATGCAGATGGGTGGGGAGATAGATTGCGGCTACATTGAGGCACTAATGGGAGAGAAGTGTCAGTGCTGCCCCCCAAATGCAGAGTGAGGGAGATAGAGGTGGGGAGTGTGGCACGGCAGGGGAAGCCAAATGCTTGTCGCTTCCTGGTTGAGCAGGTTGCTAGGCAACCGGACGCTTCAGAGTGAGCGTGCTGTGTCACATGTAGAAGGAGGCGGGATGACATGGAGGGAGGGGAAGGAGGGATTATTGGGATGTGCATTTAAAATAACGCCAACAACAAGCCTGTAGACTCTTTTGCCTTTTGAGAAAGCTAATCAAGCAAAATGTGCCCCAAGGCACTGTGGTGCAGATCTTTTAACATTTGATAGTCTTTTTGATATTAATATATGAACATTTTTTACTACTGGAATGCCAAATTGATACTTGAGGGTGTGTGGGGGGGCTGCTGGGGGCTTAACTGAAAAAAAGCTGCAGCTTAAGCCAACCGTGTCTCCTAATAGTGATTCTTAAAACTCTTTCTCCTTAACATTTATCTTAACACTGTTTTCCCTATAAGATCCTTGAGGTTTGCGGTTTTATAAGATAATTTAGTCCTCTAAGTATTAGGCAACATAAACACTGAGACTGCCGCCACTTGGTATCTGCCTTATCTTTGCTTTGTGGTATCCCTTTAATCAGTCAGCAAAAACTGAGATAGTTACATACAACTGGGATATCCCCACACCTCTTTGTAGATTGTAAGCTCTTTTGGGCAGGGCTCTCTTCACCTCTTGTATCGGTTACTGATTGCTTTATATGTTACTCCTTGTAGATTGTAAGCTCTTTTGGGCAGGGCTCCCTTCCCCTCTTGTATCGGTTACTGATTGCTTTATATGTTACTCCTTGTAGAGTGTAAGCTATTTTGGGCAGGGCTCCCTTCCCCTCCTGTATCGGTTACTGATTGCTTTATATGTTACTCCTTGTAGAGTGTAAGCTCTTTGGGGCAGGGCTCTCTTCCCCTCCTGTATCGGTTACTGATTGCTTTATATGTTACTCCTTGTAGAGTGTAAGCTCTTTTGGGCAGGGCTCTCTTCCCCTCTTGTATCAGTTACTGATTGCTTTATATGTTACTCCTTGTAGAGTGTAAGCTCTTTTGGGCAGGGCTCTCTTCCCCTCTTGTATCGGTTACTGATTGCTTTATATGTTACTCATAGTTACATAGTTACATATAGTTACATAGTTACATAGGGTTGAAAAAAGACCAGAGACCATCAAGTTCAACCCAGCAAGTAAACTCAGCACCCACACCCTATACTTACCGATCTATACACTCACATACATAAACTATATATACACCCACTAATACTAACTGTAGGTATTAGTATCACAATAGCCTTGGATATTCTGATTGTTCAAGAACTCATCCAGGCCCCTCTTATAGGCATTAACAGAATCTGCCATTACCCCATCTCTAGGCAGGGCGTTCCCCAACCTCACTGCCCTCACCGTGAGGAAACCCCTACCCAACATCCCCAGGCAGGGCATTCCCCAACCCCCTCACTGCCCTCACCGTGAGGAACCCCCTACCCAACATCCCCCGGCAGGGCATTCCCCAACCTCCTCACTGTCCTCACCGTGAGGAACCCCCTACCCAACATCCCCCGGCAGGGCATTCCCCAACCCCCTCACTGTCCTCACCGTGAGGAACCCCCTACCCAACATCCCCCAGCAGGGCATTCCCCAACCCCCTCACTGCCCTCACCATGAGGAACCCCCTACCCAACATCCCCCGGCAGGGCATTCCCCAACCCCCTCACTGCCCTCACCGTGAGGAACCCCCTACCCAACATCCCCCGGCAGGGCATTCCCCAACCCCCTCACTGCCCTCACCGTGAGGAACCCCCTACCCAACATCCCCCAGCAGGGCATTCCCCAACCCCCTCACTGCCCTCAACGTGAGGAACCCCCTACCCAACATCCCCCGGCAGGGCATTCCCCAACCCCCTCACTGCCCTCACCGTGAGGAACCCCCTACCCAACATCCCCCGGCAGGGCATTCCCCAACCTCCTCACTGTCCTCACCATGAGGAACCCCCTACCCAACATCCCCCGGCAGGGCATTCCCCAACCCCCTCACTGCCCTCACCGTGAGGAACCCCTTACCCAACATCCCCCGGCAGGGCATTCCCCAACCCCCTCACTGTCCTCACCGTGAGGAACCCCCTACCCAACATCCCCCGGCAGGGCATTCCCCAACCCCCTCACTGTCCTCATCGTGAGGAACCCCCTACCCAACATCCCCCGGCAGGGCATTCCCCAACCCCCTCACTGCCCTCACCGTGAGGAACCCCCTACCCAACATCCCCCGGCAGGGCATTCCCCAACCCCCTCACTGCCCTCACCGTGAGGAACCCCCTACCCAACATCCCCCGGCAGGGCATTCCCCAACCCCCTCACTGTCCTCACCATGAGGAACCCCCTACCCAACATCCCCCGGCAGGGCATTCCCCAACCCCCTCACTGCCCTCACCGTGAGGAACCCCCTACGCTGCTTCAAATGGAAGCTCCGTTCCTCTAATCTATAGGGGGGGCCTCTGGTGCGTTGATTGTTTTTATGGGAAAAAAGAACATCCCCCATAATCATGTCCCCTCGCAAGTGCCTCTTTTCCAGAGAAAACAACCCCAACCCTGACAGTCCCACCTCATAGTTTAACCCTTCCATCCCCTTAACCAGTTTAGTTGCAGTCTCTGCACTCTCTCCAGCTCATTAATATCCTTCTTAAGGACTGGAGCCCAGAACTGCACTGCATACTCAAGGTGAGGCCTTACCAGGGACCTATAAAGGGGCAAAAGTATGTTCTCATCCCTTGAGTCAATGCCCTTTTTTATACAAGACAGCACTTTATTTGCTTTAGTAGCCACAGAATGATATAGAATGTTTGCATGCGTCAGAGTTAAAAATATGAACTGAAACTGGAGCACAATCAGATTGATCATTGGTACCTATATGACCTATAAGAGTTTTGCCTACTATACTATTTGAAACTAAAATATTATTGGTTCTAGTCTGAAACTTATACTGAAAAGAAAACTCAGTAAGCTCCTTTTCTGTTGGATGGAATAAGCTCCAAATATCGCTAAAAGTGATGAGCGAATCTGTTCCGTTTCGCTTTGCCGAAAAATTTGTGAATCTTTCAAAAGATCTGCGAAACAGCGAAAAATTCACGAAACGGCGAAAATGGCATGCGACTATTCTTTTGTCGCCCGTGACTATTATTTTGTCGTGTGATATTCTTTTGACGCCTGCGACTATTCTTTTTTGATGCCGGTGACAATTTTTGGAAGTGGGCCAAATTTGCTTCATCCATTTCGCGAAACACGGAAATTCGCCGCGAATCCATGCCTGGCGAAACATTTCACCCATCACTAATTGCTAAGACCAAATGTATTCAGTATATCACTGATCCAAAAATCACTTCCTAAAATAACATTTGACTTGGGTAATGCAGAAATTCTATGATTTAGATCAGCAAAGGTACTTTCTTTTGTATGATTAGGAGCATAAATAGAAACAAAGAACCACATTCTATCATTATTTAATACTTCAGCATAATCATATCTTCCTGTGAGGCACCGCTACTCCATTTCGGAGTTTGCAATTTGCCTCATCGGGTTTTTTAAGAGATGCATACGTGCAGCGGGTTGTGCAGTTATTGTTTGGCCTTCTGGAAGGGGCTGGTCATTTGTTTGACCTTTGGTGAAGATTGTTGGCTTTCAGCTCATCCCTCCTGTACCTTTGCTTATGTGGGTGGATATCTGGCTTGACTCGGCACGTTCCCTGCTTCATTCCTCATCGTGCTGGCTTCTGAAAAATTTTGTGACTCATAACTGCTTAAAGGGTTTTTACTTGTCTGCCTGCTTGTTCCTGCAAACAGCAGTTTAAATGCTGGTTGTTTCTCTGCAAAAACTATTAACCCTTGCTGCCTGTGTTACTCTATCTGCATACTCAGTACAAGGCTGCTAACCTTGCTGGCTGCTCAGTGTAAGTAAGTTGTTGATTGACCACTTTTTGAGACTTCACAAAGCACAGTTTCTCCAGCTCATTACTTCATTATTGAATTGACTATCATTCCTGCATAATCCTTATTGCACAGACCATAATTATATGAACCTTCTGAGTTCTTCTTGTACTGGTACCTGAAAAACAAATTGACCATTAATATCACAATATTTCTAAGGACACTTTTCCAGCTAACAGTTTAACATCCCCGCATGTTCCTGCTGTCTTCTCCAGACCTGTCGCTTTATTTTATTATTATTATTTTTTTTTTTGTCATCTGGAAGAGAGAGACTCTTTTGCCCATTAAAGTGATTCTCAATTCACATCCCTATTGCTGCTTGCCACAGGATTCATAATATAAAACACAAATTGTTCATCATAATCTAACACTGCTATGCTTATTTTTATTTATTGCCAAATTTGGGGTTTTTAAGTTGTGATGAAATAACATATCCACTCTACTTTTTTTAATATCTCAGGAGAATGCTGTCTCACCAACCTGGTCTCTGTTCATGGTATCATTATCTAGCTCATTAAGGTGAGTCTTTTATAGGAGAGCTATATCGCATTTTAATCTTTTAAGATAATGGAGAACATTTTTATTTTGATGTAATGGTTTAAACCATTAATGTGAAGAGAGACTATATTTAATGTAATTATACTAAGATTTAAGATCATAAAGATGAGCAATTCTCTTAGATTCTAGAGACACCAAGATATAAAATCACTAATCGAAAGAATAAGCTACCACAAATAATTTAGACAGTTAGACAAATAAATTAAACAATTCCCATTTTAACGAAGATCATAATTAGTAATATAACAAGTGACCAAACACAGAAATGCATGCCCAAAATGAGAAATAACATAAATGACCAAATTTTTCCCCTAGAAATAGAGGTCTATCAACCCACTTCTTAAGAGAGATAATCAGAATGCAGAGAACCTCTATCTAATATAAAGAAGATTTTGAAGATGTAACCATATCCACCATATCATCTTCACTTGAAAGTGGCAGAGATAGTAGTTTAGATGGGAAGAGACAATCTGGATCTTGATCCTTGTTTACCATCTTGGACTTGTCTAGACTCTGGGTATTACCTCTCATGCTTTTCTCCTCTCTGATCTCTCTGGGGGACTCATACTATAATTCTTATTGCTAGACCAAGAAGATTTTGAACTTTTAAGATCCTGATTTTTCCAGATATTCCAGATGGGTAGCCTCTTTAGTATTGTTGCAGATACAAATTCCAGTAGGCAAAAAGATTTTCATATTTGCTGGAAACAGGGAAAAGGTAAGTCACAGGTAGCAGTGACTGGCGGCTTTAAAAAATTCTTTCCTCTTTTGAGAGAGACATAAGGGTTGATTCACTAAAGGTCAATAAGCGTTATCGCATGCTTTTTTGCATTAAAATTGACGCGAAAAAAAAGCGTGATTTGCTAAACTATTATTACATGCGTTAAGTCGCATATCGCGTGCATTAAATAGTGCGCAACCAAATGCATTAATTTTAACCCATTGCGTTAATTCTCGTGCAGAAATAATACTAACGCATGATTCACAAACACTTAGACGCGCTAAATATCGCATTAGTCTGTGCGAAAATTAACACCTACTTGGGGCAGGCGGTACTTAAAAAAATTGTGGTTTGTAAGCTTTTGGCAACACAACATGGACTTTGCAGTGGGATTTATTCAAATCTGTGTTGGCCCCAGAGTCATGCAGCCGCCAGTTTGCAGGGAAATTGTCATTTGCAGAAAAGTAGTTTACGAACATAATGGTTACGTGCGTTAAATGGTGCGCTAATATAGCAAGCGGTGAAATATATTGCGCGTAGCGGGAATTAACACGTGCGGAAAATAACACTAGAAAAATGCTCATCGTGACTTAAATAACATGAACAACATCGTGTCTAAATTAACGCAAGTATCCTTTTCATGAATCGTGCGTTAAGTCGCAAAAAATAAGAAGCAAAAAATTTTTTAACGCATGCTCGTTTGCATTTAATAGCGCTTGTTTCAACGCACTTTAGTGAATTGACCCTATAGTGAATAAACTTAAAAAATAAGGATTTTATCCCTTCTAACTCCAGCCCTTTGATTTTTTTCGTACTCTTGGAATAGGTTATTTTTTTCAGAATAACTGAGGAATTTGGCAATGACAACTCTAGGCTTGGTGTGATGTATGTCTTTGAGTGGTCCAATCCTATGGAGTCTTTCTACTTTCATAGTATTAAATCCAGAAAAAAAATATTTTAGTAATTAGCTAAAGATCAAAAACTCCAATTTGTGAAATTCCGATTGCTCACAAATCATAACGTCTAGATCTGTTCTCAAGGTCATCATCCTTCAAAAAAAGTTTGCAAACTTTTTCCCCAAAATTACATTTTCATTTACTCTTTGTTAGAGTTATCATACATAGAAGAAAGAGTTGATTCCAGTTCAGTAAAGTTCCTATCATGACGTCCCAACTGCTGATACATTTTACCTATTTCCAAATGAAGTTTGTCAGTTGCTTTATCAACTGTCAGTTCAATGAGAGCCTTTAGTAATTATGTCACTTCAGTTACTGTCAAAAAGTGTTTCTCACCAACAACTGATTTTTGTGGTAAAGCTTTTTGTGGTTGCACAAAGATTGAGGTATTGGAGTTTTTGTGTTCAATATTTGTTTTCCCATTAAACTTGGATGCTATTGTCAAAAAGATGGTAAGAATTCAGGTACAAGAACTTGGTTTGTTTTTTATCAGTTTTTTTTTATTATCTTTTTTTATATTTTCTCTCTTCTTTCATTTATTTGGACATATAGTCTACACCAGTGATCCCCAACCAGTGGCTCGGGGGCAACATGTTGCTCCCCAACCCCTTGGATGTTGCTCTCAGTGCCCCCAAACCAGGGAGTTATTTTTGAATTCCTGACTTGGTTATAAGTTTAGGTTGAATAAAAACAAGATTCCCTACCAAATAAAGCCCCCTGTAAGCTGATAGGGTGCATAGAGGCCCCTAATAGCCAATCAGAGCCCTTATTTGGTACCTCTATGAACTTTTATGGTGCTTGTGTTGCTCCCCAAATCTTACATTTTAAAGTGACTCATAAGTAAGAAATGTTGGGGGGCCCTGCCCTACAGCATCACTGCAAAACAGGTCAGAATCCAAGATTCAAACACCATATCATCCTCACTTGGTGCTGCCAACTCCTTAGTCCAAGGCTGATGCATGCAAACATTCTATAATCTATATCATGGCCCTTTGCACTTTTTAGTCCTTGTTTTTCCAGTTGTGCCACAAATTGGATAGATTTTTTAGGATCACTATATACAGGAGTTCCATCAGGCCAAAAAATCTTTTAGTTTATCCTGATACATCAGTGAAAATGTAATATTTATAGAAATTAATGACTGTCAATGTGTGTGACTGATATAATAAAAACTTGATTTTTTTTTCTTTTTTACTTCAGTCATTTTTTCAATTTTTTTTTTATGCTTGAAAAATTAGATATTTTTCCGTATTATTAAGAAATGTCACAGTGACAACTCTAGGCTTGGCTTTATGCATGTCTTTAATTGCAGCAGTCCTGTTTAGTCTTTTCAGCAACAATCCATAGAGATACTATTAGGTTCAGGGAGAGACCCAGCCTGAGTCTGGCAGTGAGAGAAGCGCTAATGCTGATGGGCCTGTAACTGGCAGAACTGGCACTTTGGCTCTCTAGGGAGTGTGTGTGTGCTGTGCCTGCTGGGAAATACTCAATTAACTCTGTAATCACCCCCCATTCATTTCCTGAGGGAGTCCATTAATGGGGATAAAAGAATGGGAAGTTAAAGAGTTAACAGGAAGGTACTGTCTAAATAATGAACTTGCCCTGTCCTGTCTGATACAGGGAGATAAAAAAAGTCCCACTGGTTATAAAGTGAGAGAGAAAACTTTAGTTTCATTCCTGATTCCAGCGATGGCGGCTGCTGATCTGAGAGACGAGCTGAGCTGCTCCATCTGCCTGAGCATTTATACTGATCCGGTATCCCTGCCCTGTGGCCATACCTTCTGCCGGGGCTGCATTGGGGTAGTGCTGGGTTCCCAGAAGATATCAGGAGATTATTCATGTCCTGAATGTATGAAGAAGTTTCGGAAGCGCCCTGCCCTGCACAGGAACAGAGCTCTGGGGAACATAGCAGATCGATTTCGTCCAACTGAGACGGGGGAGACTGGGATCTTCTGCACTTACTGTCTCCTCTCTCCTGTACCTGCTGCTAAATCCTGTCTTCTGTGTGAGGCTTCTCTGTGTGATACCCACCTGAGGGGGTACTGCCAGTCAGCAGAACATGTACTCACTAAGCCCACTGTTTCCTTTATGGGGAGAAAATGTTCTGTACATCACAAGGTTCTGGAGTATCACTGCTGTGAGGACTCTGCCTGTATCTGTGTGTCCTGCTGCCTGGCCGGGGAGCACCGGGGCCACAGGGTGGAGCTGCTGAGTGAGGCCTCTGAGAAGAAGAAAGAGAAACTGAGGAAAGTTCTGGAGAAACTGAGCCCAGAGAGAGAGGAGACTGAGAGAGGAGCCCAGAGGCTGCAGGAGCGCGGGAGAGAAGTGGCAGAAGTGGCAGCCGGTGAGACAGAGAGAGTCACTGCCCTGTTTAGGGGCATCAGGGAAGAGCTGGAAGCCCTAGAGAATCAAGTCCTTGGTGAGGTGTCCAGGCAGAGAGAGGAGCTTTCTCTTCCATTCAATGAACTGATCAACCAACTAAAATTTAAGAAGGATGAGCTGTCCAGGAAGATACGTCACATTGAGGAGCTGTGCAACATGGCGGATCCACTCACTGTCCTACAGGAACAATGGGAATCCCATGGAGCTGCCTTTTGTGGGGCTGAGGGGTCAGATACTGAGGGCAGAGAGAGAGAGGATACTGAGGGGGCAGATAATGAGGGCAGAGAGAGAGAGGATACTGAGGGGGCAGATACTGAGGGCAGAGAGAGAGGGGGTATAAAGGTCCCGGCTGTAGGGGATCTGGATGTGGTTCGGATCTCAGAGACATTACTCACAGGCTTAGCTGGGATTGTGACTGGGGTAAAGGGAAGGATCTATGGGCAGGAGGCTACAGGCCTGTTACTAGATATAAACACGGCTGGGAATGATGTATCTGTATCAGGGGACGGGAAATCTGCTTCCTACTCATTTACAGCCCAGCGTCGCCCACAAACCCCAGAGAGATCTCAGGATGAGCTTCAGGCTTTAAGCACCAGGAGTTTCCCCTCAGGGCGACATTACTGGGAAGTGGAGGGCAGTGAATCAGGGGACTGGGGGGTAGGGGTGGCCTATCCCAGTATAGAGAGGGGAGGGCACAAGTCTAGGATTGGGAATAATAACAAGTCCTGGTGTTTGTACAGATGGGATAATAATAACTATACAGTGAGACATGACAGGAAAGACACCCAGTTACCCCACGTCCCTTCCTGCAGGAGAATCAGGATCTCATTGGACTATGAGGCCGAACGCCTGTCCTTTTATGAGCTGAGTGAGCCAATCAGGCACTTACACACCTTCACTGCCTCCTTCACTGAGCCCCTTCATGCTGCATTCTGGGTAGGTTGGGATGATGGTGACTGGGTGAGAATCATTAGTTAGGGCCCTGCCCACTGCCCAGCAGGAACCCCATTCCCAGAGCTGCCTTTAGCCCTGTGATGCCTGGAAAGGAAGGAAGTTTCCCATTTTAATTAAGGAACTTAGCTTAATTCAATTTCTGCCCGACCTGAATGGAAATGGAATTTATTGGATTAAACACTTTTTAAAGCATTTCCCACATGGCTGTGTATGTGAGTGATTATCGCAGAGGTCTCAGTTAATACATTTGCAATGGTCCCAGTTATATCCATATAAATCACAAGCCGGCATATTAACCAGAGGGTGAACAGCCAATTCCCAGTTACACAATCACTACTCTGCACTCGCCGGGAACCTGCCTGTTGGTAACAATAACTGCCGGCAAATACAGAACATTATGCAGAGGTGCCACAGGGATGCAGGGCACTTTATATAAATGTACCAGGCTGATAAGTCCAATGCCATGTTATTTACTTTAGCAGAGTGCCATGTTTAGCCAGTCATGATACCTACAGCTCTTTATCAGCACAATCATGGGGCACCCTAAAATCTGGGATCCAATGCAGCTGCATCACTATCCTTGCCCTTTAGCCAGTCCTGCTATAAGGGGCTGTTCCAGGGCTGTTTCAGGCTGCTAAATATGCTGTATTTAAGGCACCCCATGATAGGGTTAAATTGCTTAATGCTGAATTTATACAAATTTTGTTTTAAATCACGAAGGTCTGAGAAAGTATTATTTCAGTTGTTATGATTATCCTCATTATCTTGTCTGTGTCCAAGTTGCTCTGGCCTTGATTATCTCAGCTAATATTCAAGGCTAAGAGATCATAATAAAGCTTCAGTAGCTACTTTAATAATTTCTGTATTTCTACTAATAATTGCAATGTACCCACCCATGATACGTAAGCATAATGGGATGTGTTTTTCTATCTACTATATAAGTAATATCAAAACAAAATAAAGTTGAACTTGTTTGCAATACACATACTGGTTGTATCGTTTGTACAAGTTCCCTGATCAGCGCACATGCGCAGACGATATCAGATGTTTCGCCGACACACAGATTTAAAGCGAACCGGATCGTGACTGCTTAGATACAGTGCAGAGAAGCACAGACAGAGTTAAAGAGATTAACCCTTACAGTTTGGTGTCAGAAATGTGGGATCGGCAGGAAAATCCAGCGGTAAGTAGAATTTACATCTTAATTGATGGTTTTCCTCTTACCTCTGGCTCTTCCCTACAAGCCGATTTAAAAAGGGTACAGCTAGCAGTCTAATTATAATCCTCTAGGGTAGAGGTCCTCTAGGGTAGAGGTTAAACAGTCTCTAGGGTAGAGATGTGATTAAAATAGTCTCTAGGGTAGAGATATAGTTAATAAGAGAATAGGGAATTCTCAGGACGTGTGTGGGAAACATTATTTACTGACTGATTCGTCTCTGCATGTGTATCTCTGTGTTGTACCTGTAACTGTATTTTATGTATCTGCTCATATAAGCACACCGGGTATTAAGAGTGATCGCAAGTCATTGTGGGTCTTGTTGGGACCTTGATCTCAGTTCAGCCCTAACGACTTTGCTTTGCCAAATGTGTTTATATTTTCAATTTTGGAAATTTATGGTATTAAGATTTGATCGTGAGAGAAAATCAAAGGTAAACCTCTAAAGGAGGGGCATTAGGTAGGTACGGGTCTCTTGTTGCGATACTGTTGGATGAATTACTGTTTGCCTGCGTTGTGTCTTTGTTATTTTCTTTAGAAGTAAATGTTATATTTTTAAACCGGTCATCTAAAATTTATTGCAACATTAAGGAATACCTCTGAATGAGCTAATAAGGTTTTGTAGGGACCTTGATCCCAGTACAGCCTGTTTGCTTTTTTTGGAATTGTTGCAATTAATTTTCATTATACGAAGTTGAAAATAAAGGAAATAAAAATAAAAAATTCTAAGAAATTACCAATACCCATTCGTGATAAAACTTGCAAGGAATACTGAACCTGGTGTCAGTATGATTCTATCGGTGCGCACCCATACGCTTTGTTGAACTAATTCGGACAGGAATAAATACCGTGAGGACTGATTATGTCTTTAACAATTTGAGCCCAATGTGAGACTGCAGGTCCTGTCTGTCTTTAAGCCAAATATAAGGATTCTGGACAGTTGACACGGGACGGGACGGAGACTGATCACCTCCGGGACATGATAAGAACCTAGGTTTTAGTTTCTTTACCGTGTCATCCCCATATCCTATTGTGAATTAGTCCGTAGTCCCAGTGGCTTCCTGGCAGCCAGCAAAGACAGGTTCCTCTTGCCTGCAGCCCATTTACTGAACCTGTACATGGTATTTATTGCTTGATGTTTTCTGTTTTTCTATGTTTTCTTTTGCCTCCCTATAATTGGTCTCTGTTAACAATCTAAGGTTGTGTCCATGAAGTTCAGTGGCAGGAGGATTCTTATGGGCAGGGATAAGAGGGGTTAATGGTTACATTCCAGTTGAGAGGTGTACATGTTGGAAAGGGGATAATCACATGCGAATTGCGATTGTGTGTGTGGGGTGTCATAACTTTGGTGGGTTAACCTAGTACAGTGTGCGTGGGAGCCATGTCGTGTCATAATTGTGTATGTGGACTTTTCTTTGGTATTACAGAAGGGATGTTAGAGTGTGAACAAGATGAGCAAAACCGAGTTAGAAATTTAGGACCCTGGATATCTCTCTCTGCTGGGTTCCAGGGATCAAACCAATAGTAAGGTGGGTGAAGGGATCTCAGTATGTGAGCTGATGGCAGCCAGAGAGGGGAAGAAATATCAGATAAAAAGGAAAGAAAGAAATTGTAAACTGTCTTTCTTTAAAATTTTGTTTGGGTCAGCTCCCAGATTAAGGTGTTACTATTATTATTATTAACATTTATTTATAAAGCTCCAACATATTCCGCAGCGCTGAATGTTTGTTTCCCCAACAGTTACAATTACACTCTGATGCTTTAACTAATTTTGTATCTCTAAAAAATGGTCCATCTATCTACATACAGAAATTTCCCCAGAAACCTTAACAAATTGCATAAAGCGTTTTGATAAACTCATCCACACAGAAATCTGGAGGGAGCAAAACTTTAGACTAATCCATCTAGTCTATAAAGGTTTTAACTTTGATTGCAAAAAAACAAATTTCCTTAAAAATTGTCCCAAATGTAATACACCGCTTCCAAACATTATTCATCTACTTTGGGATTGCCCTCATATTAAAAGTTTTTGGCAAGTCATTGAGAGCCATTTAAAATCTACATTGGACTTTAAACATAATCTGACTCCAAAATCTGCCTTATTAAATTTTTCAGAAGACATTATAAAAGTGTCTCGCCTAATTCAGCCTAAATTTGGGAACATTTCCTACTCCAAAAAATTACCTGAACCTTATTTTGGCAGCAGCAAAGAGGATTATTTTCAAAAAGTGGATCGATCCAAACCCCCCATTATTATTGGAGGTCATTTCGGAGTTACAAATTCTCTGTACAAATGAAGCCATTGCTTTCAAATTTAGTAATACAAAAAACCGCACAAGATTCTTGTCTAAATGGAGATTCCTCATGCATACCCTTTCTCCCAATGATAGTTCTCATTTGGACTCATTTCTTTACTATCCATAGTTCCATGAATATTTCCAAACTCCACTAGCCTGTTTAATTGTATCAATAAGAATTGTTTAATATAGTATTAATCTTATCCAATTGTATCACAATAATCCATGTTTTTCTGCCATTACCTTTTCATCCATAGTCATTTGTAAAATTGTTTGAATTGCTCATTGTATTGATCTACTTATGTACCTTATTAATCCCGTTTGGGATTGTTTGTTTCCCAATGATTATTGTACTTGTCTAATATAATAAAATAATAAAAAAATAATTTTGTATCTCAATTAACTTATGAACTAACTAAAGTGCATGGCCAGGTGTTCTCTTTTGCAACAGATCCCATCTTCACTGAGGGAACTGCAGCCCGAGGACTAAGTGATGCTAAAGGAATCTGTTTGGAACTACAGCTCCCACTGCAAAAAGACCCCAGCCCTGAAAGGAACACTTACATCTGTCCAATGATAACTTATATCCTTTTATATTATTATTATTCTTGTTAACATTTATTTATAAAGCAATCAATAACCGATACAAGAGGTGAAGAGGGCTCTGCCTAAAAGAGCTTTTCTGTGTGTTTACAAACATCTTACTAGCCCAAGAGGTAGCAATTAGATAGAAAAATGGGGTTACGTAGTTCTGGTACAACTCCTTTAATACACAGCCTAACAAAGCTATGCCCTTTCTCACTTTAGGAGCTCAATTAATTATGAAACCCCTAACTCCTACAGATTTTAGGAACATTTTAATAAATGCTCCAGATCCTAGAAAAATCCTGATGCCTGCCTTATCTATCCTGTATGTATGTGTCAGGGTCAATGCATGTAGAAATGGAAAGATTATGGACTGATAGTCTATGGCAGTTGCCTTAGCCTGTAAACAAAAAGGTTTCAGAGAATATTAGAGGACATATGGCACAATTAAAGTTATAAACTTGTTTTAGTTCATTTCTGAATGGCCTAGCCTCACTGCTATTTTTATAAGAAAGATAAGAAAGTGTTAGAGAAAAAAGCAGCATGTTGTTATTAGAGTACAAAGAAAGAGAAACGGGACACTGACAATGCCTATTGGTAACAGCCCAATGTCCCATTCCAAAATAGAGGAAAGGGGGAATAGAGATTGAGGTTATTATGTTAATAAGCCACAAAACTGCATTCAATATTTTTGTTCCCAAAACCAATACTATCTTCCCTTTAATAGGAATTCCCATTTCAGTGTCGGTAGATTCCAAACGTAACTAGTTGACTGTACCCCATACAAAGCTTCTATACGCCCGCATTCTCACCCTGTTTTCTCAAACAGTATCCTATCAGTAAATGGTATTTGTCCCCTTGTTAACTCCTTCCTACAGCAAGGCATTTCACGCCTGATTGTTCTCCCCTTACAACACACCTGTCAACCCAGTGCCTAAAAAAAAAAAAGGGTCTGAATATTGTTTAATCCAAGACCTAAAGGCCATTAACGCTTTAATTACACTTATTGTGTTCATTATTCCAGATATGACAGTTCTACTTACATCTATACCCTGTGATGTGTTTGTATTCACAGTTTTGATTTAAAGTAATGTTTTTTCCTCGGTCCCAGTTGACCTTGAGACACAGTTACTATTGGCTTTTATTTTTGATGGGACCTAATATACCTAGACCCATCATCCCTAAGGTTATTGGATTTCATCAGTGGCCATTCCCTGATGCTCCAATACTCCTTGAAGTCATGGACTCCTAGCCATGGTTCCGTCCTGCTTCAGTATGTCAATGACCTACTGTTGTGTAGTCCTAATCAGGCTGCTAATGTTGCTCACATGGTTAGTCTTTTACAACACCTTGCACTTGAAGGTCACAAAATTGCTAAACACAAAACTCAGATGGGGGCTGAGTCTGTCGAATACTAATACAATATTCTTGGGCAGTGCACAAAGAAAGATCAATATGCGTTAATTATATGGTCACCAGCTATGCAAAATGTGTTTTATCAGCTTAATAAATCTCTGGTTCAAGCCCCTGCTTTAGGACTACCAAATTATTGTAAGGACACCTGTAAAACCATGACTGCAGTCTATGCTCAGGAGTCTGGAGGCAATTTGCGTCCGGTAGCCCATTTTTCCAAAGTAATGCTTGTTCCGGTACAGGGGATGCCGGCGTGTCTCAAAGCTTTAGCAGCTAGTGCTATGGCTGTAGAAATGTCATAGTCAGTCACGATTGGTCACAATACTATCTTGCATACTTCACACCAAGTCACACATTTGCTAGAAAACATTACCACCCAACATAAGACTTCCCAATGCCTTAGTGGAGACATCTTACTTGGCACGTAAAATTTTAACTATTGAATATGCTTCTACAACAAAAGGTCCCGCAGCAGTTTTCAATGCATTATTATATTTTTCTAATCCTGATAGCAATCCATTGTTACAAGCTCTGTGTGTTACAGAAATTCATAATAGTACTACCCAAAAGGGGATTTATAGGATATCCCTTAGAGAATACTATTAACATTTTCGTTGAGGGTTCTTGTTCCAGGACCTTAGATCACGAGTACCAGGCAGACTACGTAGTTGTGCAACTCCCTGATATAGTCATTTAGTCAGGTCCATTAACTACTAACTCCTTGAGTTAGAAGTCCACTTATTATTCCCGGTGATTTAGAACTATTCAAATAAGAATATGTACATAACTTTATCATTACTTTGAATGGCAACTATGGTGATGTCTCTTTATCTTTTCGTTTACCCACACAGGAACCTACATATACCTTCTGCCCTGAAGACTCTCTTGTTGTTCGACAGCTGCATCATTATCGAAACGGGGGATTTCCATTTGGACCCAAAACCACAGTGATTGCCATCACACAAACCTCCATTCTAACAGACTCCAGTGACCAGTGGATTCACGCTTCGAGAGTGAAACTTGCCCGAGTTGCTACCACCACCAGTACCTTCTAAAGATTATAACACTACCAAAGATGACCTCTTCTTGCCTGATAACACCGCCCCAAGACATCAGGACAGACAGAATGACCAGGATGAGCAGGAGGATGATCAGAGAGAAACTCAAGAACTGATAACTACCTGTAATGAACAGGAAATAGACAAAATATGCACTTTGGTGCAGCCTCTTATTTTCCTTTTGATGTTTATCCCATTGTGAATATTACTTAACTGCATCTACTCTTCTTCATTTGCAGAAACTTTTCAGTCTCTGTTATAAGCCTCCCATTAATTACATTTTTCCTATTTCTACAACCAATTTATCTACAGTATCTAAGGTTAAACGTGAAGCTTAATCACCTTACCTTATTAGTTTCTTTGTTTCAAGGTTTTAATGGGATTAGGATAATGCAATGAGGTTGGTTCAATGCTATTACTATTTACACTTAAAGATAATATTACTTGCTCTGCTAATAATCACTGTACTATATGGAATATGTCTGCAACTTTCTCTATCTATAAGGTTCCAGATCTGTTAAAAGGTTATTTTATGTTTTCTAACACCACCTGTAACTGTTCCATATCTAATATCACTGCATTCCAATCTATTATTCTTTACTTTTCTGTTGTTTATGATTTAACCTTTTTTGAATAACATTGTGTCCACTACTTATACCTGGACTTATGTCACTAATTTTTCTCTTCCTGTAGACCTTGTGTTAGTTTTTATTAATGGTTTCTATTCCAGTAGTTCCCATTTGCTATCTTTCTTCCCGTACTAAACGTGGGACAGGTACCACGCTAGAGGTTCTTAATGGTGTTGATATGAAAATTTTATGTAACAAGTTACCTACAGCTGCTTCTCACCTTAAAACTACATTCCATATTATTGCTCAATGGGCCCTACTGTTGTTGAATCACAAGTTACTCCATTAACATTAGACAAGCAAATGATCCAATACCTAGGTAATCTAACATATAACCCTTTTAGAACTTGAAAATATGCTTAAAATTCCTAATATGTTTGATATTGTATGTAGTAGTAAGGTTGATATTTTGTTGTAGCAAATACAGTATCAGGGGATGATAGACGACTACCAATGAGAAGAGGTTTATCTATTGGGCCCCTGAATAAGAAATACACATTCTTCTTCTAGTCAGCGGCCCTCTGTGCTTCAATATTCTAAGCAATCACATCTAAAGAAACTAGATAATCATATGTATAGTTGATCATTTCATGATCTAAGAGGGGATTGAAGGGTTAATATGATTATGAACTTAGTGCTAAAAATCTATATACATGTTTTTTTCTTTTTTGTCTCTGTCCTTCTTAAATAATCTTAGCCATCCTGTTATTGGACAAGCTGTTTTTGTTTTTCTTTTTGCCAATACCATCAAGGTTAAAATGCTCAAGGCTGAATACCAAGTAAACCACAACGCTCTGCTAAACTTGCTTTTTTTTTCTTTTCTTGCTAATAACTATGCTCTTGCTTGTCATCAATATATGAACCTTACTTTTTACACAAAGATTTGAATGTATGTCATTAGAATGTTTATCTGACTATTCTGTAATGATTACAGTTGTCCCACAGTATGTTTGCCTAGCTACAGACTTTCCTGTCGGTGTTTATGCTGTTGATTCTTCTCTAACTTTTAGTGGCTGCTTTGCCAATGTCACTCTGCTACGATGTTTCAATTGTATTTACTATTTTTCTCCCATTTCCTACTGTTCATAAGTCATTCATGTATTTCCCATCTGCTTTACCTTAGATCAGTATCAGATCCCTACTTCAGTGTACTGTTCCTTAATCACTGATAATACTAATGCTATAGCCGCTTGTCACATGACCAATAACTGTATGACACAGCTATTAAAACAGTAGCAACTTAGAACAAGTTAATATCCCTAGGATCTCAAATACAGGACAATTTACAGCATCATTGGTATGATATATTCTCAGGTTGGTCACACATTGGCTATTCTATTGTTCAAAGCATCTTCTATCCATTTATCATTGTTGTAGCTATATTTCTTTTGCTTATTTTTTGTTCAACTTGTATTTGTCATGTACCTTTTGCAAACACATACAAAAGATGATTTCCATTTCTCAACTAGAACAACTCAAATTAATTCCTGCTATAGATTCCTCACTACCTTTCAGTGGTTGCCTCACTAAGGTCACCCTTTTACGTTGGTATAATTATACCTATTATTTTTCTCCTATCCCCACTGTCCATCGTTCCTTTGTGTATTTCCCGCCTACCTTACCTGTAGGTGAATATCAGATTCCCAATACTGTACATCAATCACTTATTATCCATAACACTAACATGATTGCTGCTTATCGTAAGCATGATACCCAATTGCATGACATTGCTATTAAGACTGTTGCTACCAAGAACAAATTGCTCTCTCTGGGCTCTAAAATACAAGATGAGCTGCAACCCCAACTGGCTGGTCTCCAACAGGTTCTGCTATTATGCAAAGTCTTTTTATCCACTTTTTGCTGTTATTACTGTGTTTATTTTACTTGTATTTTTCAATTTATATCTCTCATGTACTTATCGTAAACGTATTCAAAAAATGATTTCACATGCTCCGTCTGAACAACTTAAGCTTATACATGCTTCACATATGTAGTCACTTATGTGACTAAAAGGGGGATTGATAGGGATTAAATTACTAAATGCTGTGATAGGGGTTAAAATTGCTTAATGCTGAATTTACACAATTTTGTTTTGAATCACGAAGGTCTGAGAAAGTATTACTTCAGTTGTTATGATTATCCTCACTATCTTGTCTGTCCAAGTTGCTCTGGCCTTGATTATCTCAGCTAATTTTCAAGGCTAAGAGATCATAATAAAGCTTCAGCAGCTACTTAAATAATTTCTGTATTTCTACTAATAATTGCAAGGCATATGTACCCACCCATGATACGTAAGCATAATGGGATGTGTTTTTCTATCTACTATATAAGTAATATCAAAACAAAATAAATTTGAACTTGTTTGCAATACACATACTGGTTGTATCGTTTGTACAAGTTCCCTGATCAGCGCACATGCGCAGACGATATCAGATGTTTCGCCGACGCACAGATTAAATCGAACCGGTTCGTGACTGCTTAGATACAGTGCAGAGAAGCACAGACAGAGTTAAAGAGATTAACCCTTACAAATGATAAGGATATTAGCAGTCACTGAGGGGTTCTGTGCCCCCCATATAAAGGCACAAGGCTGCAGGCTGAGTTATACAGGGAACTCTGAGTATCACTCATGTATTATAAGGGATAATGTACCCCCTACTGTAAATGATAAGGATATTAGCAGTCACTGAGGGGTTCTGTGCCCCCCATATAAAGGCACAAGGCTGCAGGCTGAGTTATACAGGGAACTCTGAGTATCACTCATGTATTACATAGTTACATAGTTACATAGGGTTGAAAAAAGACCAGTGTCCATCAAGTTCAACCCATCCAAGTAAACCCAGCACACCTAACCCACACCTACCAATCTATACACTCACATACATAAACTATAAATACAACCACTAGTACTAACTGTAGATATTAGTATCACAATAGCCTTGGATATTCTGATTGATCAAGAACTCATCCAGGCCCCTCTTAAAGGCATTAACAGAATCTGCCATTACCACATCACTAGGAAGGGCATTCCATAACCTCACTGCCCTCACCGTGAAAAACCACCTACGCTGCTTCAAATGGAAACTCCTTTCCTCTAATCTAAAGGGGGGGCCTCTGGTGCGTTGATTGTTTTTATGGGAAAAAAGAACACCCCCCAACTGCCTATAATCCCCTCTAATGTACTTGTACAGAGTAATCATGTCCCCTCGCAAGCGCCTCTTTTCCAGAGAAAACAACCCCAACCTCGACAGTCTAACCTCATAGTTTAAATCTTCCATCCCCTTAACCAGTTTAGTTGCACGTCTCTGCACTCTCTCCAGCTCATTAATATCCTTCTTAAGGACTGGAGCCCAAAACTGCACTGCATACTCAAGGTGAGGCCTTACCAGGGACCTATAAAGGGGCAAAATTATGTTCTCATCCCTTGAGTCAATGCCCTTTTTTATACAAGACAGCACTTTATTTGCTTTAGTAGCCACAGAATGACACTGCCTGGAATTAGACAACTTGTTATCAACAAAAACCCCTAGATCCTTCTCCATTAAGGATACCCCCAACACACTACCATTCAGTAGATAGTTTGCGTTTATATTATTTCTACCAAAGTGCATAACTTTGCACTTATCAACATTGAACCTCATTTTCCAGTTTGCTGCCCAGTTATCTAATTTTGTCAAATCGCTCTGCAAAGCGGCACATCCTGCATGGAACTTATAGTTTTGCACAATTTAGTGTCATCAGCAAAAATAGAAACAATACTGTCTATGCCCACCTCCAGGTCATTAATAAACAAGTTAAACAGCAAAGGCCCAAGGACTGACCCCTGCGGTACTCCACTAACCACACTGGTCCAATTAGAAAATGTTCCATTTACAACCACTCTTTGTACTCTATCCTTCAGCCAGTTCTCTATCCAATTACAAATATTATGTTCTAGGCCAATATTCCTTAATTTGATCATTAACCTTCTGTGAGGTACTGTATCAAACGCTTTAGCAAAGTCCAAGTAGATGACATCAACTGCCATTCCAGCATCGAGGTTCCTACTCACCTCCTCATAAAAGGCAACTAAATTAGTCTGGCAAGATCTGTTACGCATAAAACCATGCTGGCACAAACTAATAGTATTGTGAACTGCAATGTATTCAAGTACCCTATCCCTTATTACCCCTTCCAAAAGCTTTCCTACTACTGATGTCAGACTAACAGGCCTATAGTTTTCAGGCTGAGAACGGGATCCCTTTTTAAATAACGGCACCACATTAGCAATCCGCCAGTCTCTTGGCACCATGCCAGACCTCAATGAATCCTGAAAAATTAAGTGAAGAGGTTTGGCAATCACAGCGCTCAGCTCATTTAATACCCTGGGATGAATCCCATCCGGCCCTGGACCTTTGTTTACCTTTACATGTTCAAGTCTCTTTTGAATTTCCTCCCGAGTGACCCATGCGTCAGTAGCTAAATTACTAGCACTGGGCATATTACAAGGGAAGCCTTCATTATCTGGCTCCTCAGATGTATAGACAGATGAAAAATAAGAGTTCAAAATTTCAGCTTTTCCCCCGTTTTCATCAACCAACGTACCCCCCCGTGATAATAAGGTTCCCACCCCTTCTTGCTTCATTTTTTTACTATTCACATAATTAAAAAATAATTTTGGATTCTTTTTACTCCTAGCTGCAATATCCCTTTCCATCTCTATTTTAGCTTGCCTGATAGCTTTTTTGCATGCTTTATTTGCTTCCTTGTACCTGATGAAAGTTTCCGCTGTCCCAGCTAACTTGAATGCCCTAAAAGCACGTTTTTTCTTACCAACCTCGACAATAACACTTTTATTCAGCCATAAAGGTTTTGCTTTGCGATGCCTCTCCTTGCTTACAAGGGGGATATACTGTTGTGTATACCTACAAAGCAATGTTTTAAAGATGTTCCATTTTCCTTCTGTGTCTAACCCCATGAAAAGCCTTTCCCAGTTGACACATTGCAGAGATGCCCTTATACTGGCAAAGTCTGCATGTCTAAAATTGAGTGTTTTAGTAACTCCCTTATAGCGCTGTCTCTGCAGCATTATCTCAAAGGAGACCATGTTGGGATCACTGTTCCCCAAATGCTCACCCACACAAATGTTAGAGATAAGTTCAATATTATTAGAAATCGCCAGGTCCAAAATAGCGTCATTCCTAGTGGGTTCTTGAACCGCCTGAAATAAAAAGTTGTCATTTAGCATATTTACAAACCTACTAGCTTTTTCTGACTTAGCCCCCCCATTACTCCAGTCAATGTCCGGATAATTAAAGTCCCCCATAACAACAACTTGACAACTTGACCCAGTTTTGAAGCCTCCTCCATTTGCAACAATAGCTGGGCCTCATCCCCCTCATCTATACGGGGTGGTTTATAACATACACCAATGATCATTTTCTTTGTGACCTTCAGCCCTACTGAAATTTCTACCCAAAGAGATTCGACGTTTTCATTGGTAATGTCTTTATTACATGGCTTTAAGTCTGACTTTACGTAAAGACAAACCCCTCCACCCTTTTTAATCTCTCTGTCCCTCCTAAAAAGTGTATAACCATTTAAATTCACAGCCCAGTCGCATTTATCATCCCACCAGGTCTCAGTGATACCAATTAAATCATAATTTTCAATACATGCAATAGCTTGCAGCTCCCCTAATTTACCCGACAAGCTACGCGCATTACCCAGCATGCAGCGGAGATTACTACTTCTCCCTCTGATGTTTACATTAGCTAAGGGAGAATTAGAGCTAAGGCAATTATGAGACTGCTTTCCTTGTAACGGAAGCTCCTTATCTGATAAACTATATGCCCCCCTCACTCCTCCCCCACAACCCTTTGCTAGTCCCCCTACCCAGTCTACACTAATTTTCCCATGGAATTCTAGCTCACCCACCCCCCCCTTGTCTAGTTTAAACACTCCTCCAACCTCTTAACCATTCTCTCCCCTAGCACAGCAGACCCCCTTCCATTGAGGTGCAATCCGTCAGGGCTGTATAGATTGTACCCCAAGGAAAAGTCAGCCCAGTGCTCTAGGAACCCAAACCCTTCCTTCCTACACCAAGACTTTAGCCACGCATTTAGCTCCCTAAGCTCCCGCTGTCTCCCTAAACTTGCACGTGGCACCGGCAAAATTTCCGAAAAAATGACATTGGAGGACCTTTGCCTAATCTTAGAGCCTAGATCCCTGAACTCACTCTTTAAAGTCCCCCACCTACCGTTCATTTTGTCGTTAGTACCGATATGTACCAAGACAGCCGGGTCATGCCCAGCCCCTCCCAATAATGTGTCAACCCGATCAACCACATGCCGAACCCTGGCACCAGGAAGACAGCAAACTGTCCGGTTGAAGCGATCCGCTTGACAGATTACCCTGTCCACTTTCCTAATGATCGAATCCCCTATAACCACCATCTGTTTAGGCCTAGCTCTGCTCTCCTCCCCACCACTACTAGTGAAACTGGTCTCCCGGCTGTTAGAGAGATCAGCCTCACCTAGAACCGCCAATCCAGAGTTCACACTCCCATCTTCTTCACACAATCTGGCAAATCTGTTGGGATGCGCAAACCCTGGAGCAGCCTCCCTTTTCCTTTTCCCCACACTAGATTTTCTAACTGTCACCCAGCTTACTGCCCTATCATCCTTTTGCTGCTCCCCTCCCCCCCTACTATCTGACCCCACTAGTTCTTGTTCAGTTAACAAGAGACCCCTCTCAAGATTGTTGATTGAACGCAGTGTTGCGACGTGTTCCTCTAGGACTCTAACGCGAGCCTCTAAAGTGGCAATTCGCTCACATCCACAACAGAGGTGGCACTTTGGAACTGTTGTTCCACAACTGCATACATGTGGCAGGCTGTGCACTGTGTCAGACCTTCAATGTTGCTACCACTCATTCTCCCAGTTACAAGAACAGTTAAACAAAAATAGGTGTAAGGACTTGTAGTAAATACCTTGTTTTACCTTGTTTTTAACTCCCTTAGTGTTTAACTCCCTGAGTTTATAACTCCACTGGAGTGCCTGTGGTTCTATTTATGCAGTCTGTAAAGGTGAACTAATCAAACCCCACCCTCCTCAAGCTGAGGGTAATTACAAGGGAATGTAACCTGCTGTAAGCCTATGGATCCCACAAACTTTGTAAATTAGCTCCAAAAACAACAATTACTTATGAAAAAAAATAAATAAAACCCAACAGTAAAAAAACACAATGGTTTTGATAAAGTTAGTAAAGAATACATATCCCTTTTTAGTTGAAATGAAAGCAAGTTGATTCAACCAGCCACCAGCCTGTTAGTAAGCAGTAATGTACCCCCTACTGTAAATGATAAGGATATTAGCAGTCACTGAGGGGTTCTGTGCCCCCCATATAAAGGCACAAGGCTGCAGGCTGAGTTATACAGGGAACTCTGAGTATCACTCATGTATTATAAGGGATAATGTACCCCCTACTGTAAATGATAAGGATATTAGCAGTCACTGAGGGGTTCTGTGCCCATATAAAGGCACAAGGCTGCAGGCTGAGTTATACAGGGAACTCTGAGTATCACTCATGTATTATAAGGGATAATGTACCCCCTACTGTAAATGATAAGGATATTAGCAGTCACTGAGGGGTTCTGTGCCCATATAAAGGCACAAGGCTGCAGGCTGAGTTATACAGGGAACTCTGAGTATCACTCATGTATTATAAGGGATAATGTACCCCCTACTGTAAATGATAAGGATATTAGCAGTCACTGAGGGGCTCTGTGCCCCCCATATAAAGGCACAAGGCTGCAGGCTGAGTTATACAGGGAACTCTGAGTATCACTCATGTATTATAAGGGATAATGTACCCCCTACTGTAAATGATAAGGATATTAGCAGTCACTGAGGGGTTCTGTGCCCATATAAAGGCACAAGGCTGCAGGCTGAGTTATACAGGGAACTCTGAGTATCACTCATGTATTATAAGGGATAATGTACCCCCTACTGTAAATGATAAGGATATTAGCAGTCACTGAGGGGTTCTGTGCCCCCCATATAAAGGCACAAGGCTGCAGGCTGAGTTATACAGGGAACTCTTAGTATCACTCATGTATTATAAGGGATAATGTACCCCCTACTGTAAATGATAAGGATATTAGCAGTCACTGAGGGGTTCTGTGCCCCCCATATAAAGGCACAAGGCTGCAGGCTGAGTTATACAGGGAACTCTGAGTATCACTCATGTATTATAAGGGATAATGTAAATGATAAGGATATTAGCAATCCATATATTCTTATTCTCTAATATAATTTGTGACTAAAATTACAAATTTTTTAATTAATTTTGTGTTTGCATATTTTTATGTATTTAAAAAATAGAATATATAAGCAGCTAGATGCTGATCTGGAAATGGAAACTACTCTTTAAACAGTAGAATGTTTGTAAAATCCAATTACTGAACCCAAAATGTTGCATGGGAAGTTAATGAATTACTATTAAGACAAACATGAGTGACCCTGAAATGACTGGACCCTGGGGCAGATACCCCCTCACCATGCAGTTCTGCCAGTTCCCTGCTCTGTAAGATCCTGTCTGTGGGGAGAAGTTCTGCTCCTGTTTTGCTGGAGACTTAAGGCTCATAAACAGCGGAATAACCACAATACAAGGGAACCCGGGTCAAGGGGCCCATAGAGCCAATATACTGACCAGGAGTGTAACATATAAGTGTATGTTTTACTGTTTATTAGCTTCTAATTAAGTTATAAATAGTTTCTGACAGACCAGCTAACTTCTGTGTAAGAATCACAGCCAAACACTGAGCAGAATCTTTGCCAGACTATAGTCCCTAATGGACTTTCCCAAACCCCCCTGTATGTTCTGCCATTTGGTCTGGCCCCCTCAGTGTATCAGCCCCACAGAAGAGCTAAGATGGCTGCCACTGCTCTAATCCCCTCACACGTTTTATAGTTGATTATAAAGGTTATTTCTTTCCTGCAGCAGCCTGTTTGCCTTTAGCTATAGCAATGTCAGGCTTTTAGCAGTTCTTGCAGTGTGTGTAGCATATTCCCAAGCGTTTGTATTGAAGGCAGGCAGAGCCCTTGTATCCAAAATGGCTGCTGTGGGAAATCCTGTAGGATTTAATCCTCACACTGTCACCTGATTGCTGTGACCTGCCTGTTGTAATGTCGCTGGGCCAGGGCCTTGTGATTTATCTGAAAGTGTCAGAGTTCTCCCTACTGTTCTACAGGCCCCAGACAGGGGCACATCAATACAATGGTATAAAGTTACAGTATCTCTGCCTGATGTGTTCAAGCCCCCCTGCCTGCTGCTGTGACTGCCCCTAGGCTGAGTGTGGGGGCCAGGTGATCATGTTGGTTGGTGAGACAAGGGCGGCCATCAGAAACTCTGGGGCCCTGCACAGGTTATTTATATGGGGCCCCCCATGAACACAAGCGCACAGTACCCACATTTTGGCCACGCTCCTTGTGTGTGAAATATAAACAGCTGATGTTATACTATAATAAGCAGTTTATATAAAGAGTTCCACTGATTTATGTGCTAATAAGTCATTCAGTTTATTGGGGTCAGTAGAGTTTGCCCTAAGTTTAACCCCTTCCCATCTACCTGCCCCTGCTGGATGGATGTTACGCAAGTTTTCGCATCAGTTACATAAACTGCATAAGTTTAGGGGCCCCAATGATCTTGCTGTGGGGCCCAATAACAAGTCTGTAGTAGTTCATAAGAATAGTAATGTAATGTGCTAATAAGTCAGTATTTTAAATGGGGGGTGAGTGCAGTTTGTACGCAAGTTACCTAACTTTCTAGGCAAGTTTCATCAGTTTCTAGGCAACTTTTGCAAAAGTTATGTAAATTGCATCAGTTTTAATGTAACCTTATTGGTAACTTACACAATGAGCCCGGGCCCCCTTCCAAAGAAGATTTTCATGGGGCCCTGCATAACAGTACCCCCTTTCCTCCCCTGATGGCGGCCCTGGGTATGACAGAAAGGCAGATTACACAAAGCAATCAAATAATTCTTGAATCTTTATATCCATTTTATCCAACTGTGTCCAGCAGGTGCATAAATGCAGGGTACTCGCTGTTAGCAAGAACCAGACAATGAATGTGATGCAAAATGTTGATCCTGATCACCAGTAGTGAATTATTACTCCCCCCTACACAGAAGGATTTAGTTTTAGAATTATCTAAAAAGATAATCTCAACCCTAGTGCCCAGGATACTCACTGGCTTGCTGTAGAGCAGGGATCCTCAACCTTTCTTACTCGGGAGCCACAGTCAAATGTAAAAAAGACTTGAAGAGCAACACAAGCACCATAAAAGTTCATGGAGGAGCCAAATAAGGGCTGCGATTGGCTATTAGGAGCCTCTATGCACCCTATCAGCTTACAGGGGCTTTATTTGGTAGTAAATCTTGTTTTTATTCAACCAAAACTTTCCCCCAAGTCATGAATTCAAAAATAACTCCCTGGTTTGGGGGCACTGAGAGCAACATCCAAGGGGTTGGGGAGCAACATGTTGCTCACGAGCCACTGGTTGAGGATCACTGTTGTAGAGGGCACCCTCTTATGTCAGCAGCTCTGCATAGCAACAAACATCAACAAACCATAAACATTTCCTAACAGGGCGCCCAGCATTGCTCCTGGAATGTTAGCAGTTTGATATGAATTGTGGAGAGTGACTCAAATGGATCTTCAGATAAAACTGTGAGAAGATTCAAATCCCAGGCAGGGCACACATCCAACATAATTCGTTTAAGGCTACTTGCTTAATCACTTTAGATTCTCCCCCAACAGTATCCCTTTCATTTCTCCCAGAGCTGCCACATGTTCTTAGACATAAATGAAACCCATTCAAAAGAAACTGCAAAATCTGTAGAATAGAAACTTAGAAATGGTCTATTGCTCAATCCACACACCAGACAGAAAACTTCTTCCAGATCATGGAGTAGATTTTAGTTGACTGATATAACCTTAGTCAACAGACCATGTAACTTTCATTCTGGATCCATGCTGAAGTGTACTGGACTTTCAGAGAGGAAATCAGTTATGCATCTAGACTTATGTTCCAACCAGCAAAGTTAATAGTTCCTTCTGTATTCAGACAAGAGATGCTCAGCAAAGTCCACAAATCACATTTGGGAATAGTAACAAGCAAAGAAAGAGCTAGAGATACACTCTACTGGCCAGGAATGTCTGCTGATATGGGAAAAATAGTTTCTCAGTGTTCAAAATGAAATGAACACATGAACAGCAATCAAAATCTACAGTATATTTGCAAGACATGGTATCCCTGATATTGTTATATCTGACAGTGGTCCTTGGTATGTTATTTGCAGAGAGTTGGGAATTTAAGCATATGACTTCCAGCCCAGGTCATTCTCAATCAAATGGTGAGGCCGAAAGAACATTACAGATTTTTAAAAATATGCTTAAAAAGTCAAAAGAAAACTGCAGTGGTCCTTACGTTTCCTAATGGAATATCGCACCACACCACTTGAAGGTATTAAGGGACTATTGCCTTCACTACTGTCAGGAATCGGCGACGCTCCCTACCTGGCGTGCAGCGGCGTCCTTCCTCCCGGTGCGGCGAATCCAAGATGGCGGCGCCCAGGGCTCCACGTGGGCGCAAGGACGCCGGCGCGATGACGTCACGCGCTATGGCGCCAAATTCAAACTTAAAAGAACGCCAGAGACCCAGGTTCAATGCCCGAGTATAGCTCAATTTACCTATTGTGTTCCTGGGTTTCTAATATTCCTATCTGCTTTACTGTTGCTGTCTATTTGCCTGTTCCTGACCTTGAACCTTGCTGCCTGCCTTAAGTGACCTTTGCCTGAACCTGACCTCTCTATTGGATAATCCTGCATCTGTACTTCGCTCAGACTCGCTGGAAGCGGCCTTCCTCCTTGATCCCGACTTCACCCTTCCCGTGGGTGCCGGAAGCCCCCGCTGACATTATACTCGGGCCATGGATCCCGAGGAAGCGGTACCGGACGTTGGAAGAGCCCTTCGCGGGCTGGCGTCCCGTATGGAGGCGTATGAATCCCAGCAAGTCAGAATTGGGCAAGTACTTGATTCCATTTTGTCCCGTTTGCCCGTTACTCCCGCTGTCGCGGAAATTCCTCCTCCTGTGGTGGTTCCTCTGCCAGCGATGCCGCCAGCTCGTGAGCCACGAATACCTCCTCCTCCGCGCTACAGTGGCAATCCGCAGGCCTGCAGGGGATTCGTGACTCAATGCCAGATTCAGTTTGAGTTCCAACCTTCCCAATTCTCCTGTGAGCGAGCGAAGGTGGGCTACGTTATGTCTCGTCTGGAGGGCAAACCACTGGAATGGGCAACTTCTCTCTGGGAGAGTCAGTCACCCCTGACATTTGATGTGAAGGAATTTCTACAGATGTTCAGAACCATCTTTGATGCCCCTGGTCGGGTCGCTACTGCCTCTTCACGCCTGCTGCAAATCCGCCAGGGCAGTCTCGGTGCCAGTGAGTATGCCATAGACTTTAGAACCCTCATGGCGGAAACTTCCTGGAATGAGGAGGCTTATAAGGCAGTCTTCTATCAAGGCCTATCGTCCCATCTGAAGGATGACCTGGTATCCAGAGATCTACCTGACTCCCTTGAAGATTTGATTGCTCTCGCTATTAAGGTAGACACTCGCCTTAAGGAACATCAGGCTGATAAAGAGCGGAGTAAAAAGTCTCATCCAGTCCTGGCTCCGCGCTTCCAGAACCCTATGATACCACCGGCTTCCCCGCAGTTTACCTCTTCCCCTTCGGAGGAACCCATGCAACTTGGGAAGGCTCGACTATCTGCACAAGAGAAGCTTCGGAGACGCCTTTCCGGCCTATGTCTATACTGCGGCGGACAATCCCACTTAGCGGTTTCCTGCCCTGTCAAGCTGGGGAATACTCCTGCTTCAAGTAAGACTATTGTTTCTTTTGCTGGTAGTATTGTTCCTAAGTCAGCGGAACAATCTCACCAATTTCATGTTCCTGTGCAGATCCGGTTGCCCTCCCAGGCAATTCCAGTCTCAGCCTTCCTTGATTCCGGAGCTGCAGGAAACTTTATGGACTTGGCATTCGCAAAAAAGGTTGGCATTTCCCTCTTTCCAGTGACTCCTCCTATTCGGGTCCTCGCCATCGATGACAGACCTCTCTCCACGGACACCATCACTTTAACCACCGGTGAACTATCTGTCCAGATTGGAGCACTACATCTGGAAAAGATGTCATTCCTGATCATTCCATGTCCTTCGTCTCCTGTTGTGCTGGGGTTGCCT